>NW_014332881.1:817074-1052937 GCF_000341935.2 Cephus cinctus
ATATATATATATATATATATATATATATATATATATACTTTGAATTTATTTTGCTCCTTATAAATCGATCGATAATATATGCATAACCCAGTTCGTATCAGCAAACTACCACAATACTCATTTCAATTGTCCCATGCTAAGTAATTCAATGACCGAATATACCGAGAGGAAAGTTGTGCTAAATTATACTGAGTCAAGTCGATGTAAATTTATCAACCATTATCTAGTTTGAGTATAATAAAATAAATGAAAAAACATAAAAATATCTTTGTATATTAGATTTACTCGGATATCACTAAGCATATAACATTGGTGTTCAAATATCAAGATTCGACGGTAAAAACACATGAAACAAACTGGAAGTGGAATTACGACGAAAGCAGAGATAGAATCGGCAGTGAATACTTAAAATGATTTGACGTAACCGGATGTTCGTGAAAAATTGCCATCGTCTAAGAAATTTACATTGACTAACAATTAAATATCTTCCGGTTGCAGCTTTGTTACAGTGAGACTTGTGAAAATGAATTTTTAGTATACGAAAAGTAAAACAATTTATCGAATCAATAATACAAAAGAAAAATATGGTTTAATACAAACTCCAAATATATTTACTAAAGGGATGTCTATATTGGTAAGAAACTCGGTTAATACTTTTAGCATAAAACTGTATCTGATAAGCACAGAAAGACTACATTATAACAAAATATTTGTATATGATTCGAGCTTTATTCGCCTGGAAAATCTATTCTTTGGTATTTACATTTTTATATCAAAAGCAACAATCGATAATCGATTCTCATACCCATCTTGTCTGTGGTTACTAGGGAATTTGTTCCGCGATTAGTTGGTCTTACAACTAGGGTTAGTCGTTAAGAATATATAGGTTATGGTTCCATGTAGAATGCGTTAACTACAAAGAACCTGCATTAAACGTCACTTGAAATTCCCATGGGGTTCAGAAATTGAATCCTGCGTGAAACTTATTCCACGGTTTAACACAACCGATACAATGTACGTTATAAACACTTTCAACTGCTTAATGGAGTTCACGTTGTTCAGAGTTGGTAGGAAGTACTTTAACAATACAATAGAGGTGGTTAAGGTAGTTGCTTCGAAGTATTAACCCAGATCTAATTGTAAGCAAAGTGAAAGCTGTACGATAAGAAGCTAAGTGAAATATTTCCATTATATTAGACGTGTTGAAAAGGGCAGAGGGAAAGGTAAAGTTCTAATTTAAACTATTTATAGTACACAGCTGATAATTTCTGTCGGTAAGGAAGATTTCTCTTAGGCATAGACTCTAAACCATACAACCTCTACAGGCTATGTATGCACGTGCCTACCTATATACAAAATTCACTCGGAAACCTTAAATCTTTCATAATCCTGGAAATCCCAAAGAGGATTTCTCTGGATATTACGAAATTCCATCTCCAATAATTCTACGGCACAAGGGTGTAATCTCTTGCTACTAAAACGTATCGATTACTAATTAGTAATAAAGGTTATGAAATATGATACAGATTAGAGAGCAAATTTTAGTCCAAACAATCATTCCGTTCAATATTAATTCCTTGCGCCTATCTTACGATTCGTTCACTTTTCATATCCATCTATTTTTATTCCAATAAATTACTCAATAACTGTCTGAGCAATCGGGTCATAAAATTGAAAAATATTCCAATATACGAATGTCATAAAATACTACGGTGTAATATAGAAACTATAAATTATTACTATGCAATATGTATATTATCAGACTGTTACTATGCTGTACTCAGATAAAACTTCTCGAAGTGTCAAAATTGACTGAACGACTTAACAGATACGTCATAGCCTTCGCTAACAACTCAGACCTTATTTTCTACGTATTATCATACTTCCAGGATGGTCTCTGTCGAAGCAAAAATGATTTAACTGCAAATCATAATGGAATATAAAATGGAAGAAGTACGGAAGCCTGTAAAATAACTAACCTGTAAAATGATGATTCTGCAATTGGTAGTAATGCGGTCGACAGTTCCAAATCCTTTTACATCTACAAGTTGGTACCTGCAGGGAACTGAAGATTTGGAGAGTATTTCCGATTTCCTTTTAGTCAAAGATCAAACCATTTCCCAACGTTATACACGGTTTACATTATTTTCACACAGCTGCAATATGACAACGTCGCACTGACAACCACGATAACACGGTAATACTAGGATCTTTAGTATGACTACACTATCGCTGCTGTACTGTTATACTGTTGAAGAGGAGAGTATTATGCGGCATTATTTTCTTTCCTATTGTTCCTGTAGCAGGCTGTTGGCTATTTCGTTTCGCTGTTAACGTAGATTTAGCACACTCTTGCGATATCCGTGAACTCTGATTGTCCTCGTTAAGGATTATGTTTCACAGCAGATCCGCGCGAAGAAAATGTAACGGGTGTCTCGTAAGAAATCTGAAATAAGAAATCTGAAATGAAAAATCATCACTGAATATCGTATTTGTATTGGGTGAAGTAGATTGGCAAAAGATGTCAAGCTTAAATATTTCTTTAGCATACATCGCTCCTGTCATATGTCTCAAATTGCATGACTGTTATATAACGGGTGTGTTAGAAACAGAGGGTATATTTCAATCACGAAATTTCCACATAAATGAAAAGTATCAGATATCACCCACTGCCATGGTTCTTATATGAAACCCAGTTGTTCTTGTTATATACATTATTTATATCGGGTGTCGTTAATCCAGGAAAAGCTGAGCGGTCACCGAAATTTCCACGTAAATGGAAAACACTCGGTGTATTTTTAGTAGGAAGGGGGTTAAATGTGCTTTTTCGCCATAGGATTGTTTCTGTCATGGGATGAAAAATATATGAACTTCTTTTCGTTTCTACAATGAGGGAAAAAGATGACGACTTTACGGCAGAAAAAAATATTCTTTGAAGCGTGCATTCCTGTTAAAAGTTTTTTTTTTCCATAGCAGTGAAAATGAATGCTTATCGTAGAAAATGTAGAAAAATGTTGCAAACACTTTAATGGGAAAGTCTGGAGCTTTTAAGTTCTTTGCTCTTAACGGCCTTAGTGATATCAGGATATATTCGTAAGTCTCAACAACCCTCGAGTTTGATAAGCTTTTACGTTTTTTGATACAAATCTGACCAAAAGTTTTCCTCTTCGGCGAATTTGGAAAATTTTCGAGTTTGGGGGACCCAACTTTGATCGGCTTCTTCAAAAGAAATCTGAGAATTTTTAATGGCTCCTCTTTACCCCTCTGTCAACATTGACTCCCTGCCTCTTATCAACTTTCTTCGGTAATCAATTTTAATTAGTGCGACATGCTGAGAGTTTACAGAAATAAATCAAAAACATGGAAAGCCTCTAACGCGCGGATTGACGTCATCGAAATTAGTTGTACGCTGGAAATTCAGAAAACGGAGTATTGGGATACAGCTGATTTATTGGTGTTGATGAAAAAAAATTAATTTTTTTGAAGTGTTATTTTTAACAAAATTTCTTGAAAATAACAAGAGTCCTTAAAGATACTTTACGCACAGCGAAGGCTACTCCGTGGGCTGATAAATTGAGGAAAGGTAATATTATATTGCTCCCTGGATCCTTAGAACCTTTTTTTTTTGGATAACACTGAAGAGAATTGTCAGAGGTCGTGGGACGACCAATTGCCGGGGTAACTCGAGGGTAACTGGATGGAACTAAACTTTGCTCTTTTTCATGCAGAGTACGTATCTTGCGAACCTATCCAGAAGGACAATCAAGCAAATCTGAAAAAAAACTCTTCGCATTCGTTTTAGTAAATTTTTAGAGATCCTTCTCATGGGCGTAGGATTAAAGTTCTTTTCAGAATAGAAACCCGTCATTCAATATCACTGAAGAAGCTGCATTGACATTATTTCAGAATAAAAAATTGAAATTATAAATCATAATTTAACAGGGAGTAATATTTTATCTGAAATTTCATCTTTTTTTTGCTTCTTGAAAACACACTTTCTCCCTCAGAACAGATAAGAAGATTGGAGAGAAAAATGTCTGAAATTTTATCCATTTGCACAGTCTAGTCGTATCAAGTGAATAGGTACTAATGCAAATATATTAACATAAGATCACCTATAGGACTTTTCACGTTACAATATCTCTATATACTTTATAACGGGGTGCCCGGCTCGTCCCCGCTATAATTATTTTGATCCATAGAGCCGCCAGGGAGCACTAGAGGGCTAGGAATTTCCGAAAAATTAAGAGTTCTGATCGGGATTCGAACCCGATACCTTCGGACTGCCAAGTCGAGCACTTACCACTGTGCTATTGAACCCACTGTCCGACCTGATAAGTCCTATTTATTTATTTTTCGGTCATTCCTAGGTGGTATCCCCTCCAGCTCTGTAACGCCACGTTACAACTTATACACACATATGTATATTATACTGCATAGTTTTTATTCATCGATTTACAAAAATGTGCGCTTTCAAGATGCAAGTATAAATTTTTACAAAAAATCAATTTGGAAATTCAAAGAGAAGTCGCTATGTGTCATCAATGGAAAATGGAGCATAAATCGAATAACGCGACGCGCCAGCATTCGCGAACTACTAAAAACCCCGTCGCAGTGTCTCTACGTTAGTCGGGTTGCGCCTAATGGGATTCTTTGAGCGCACGAGAAACTAGATAAAATGATGGTAAAATTGTTAAAAATATAGATCCCTATATACTATAGGTCCTAAGTTGATGAAAATATGGAAATCTTTATGTCAAATGGTAGATGGAACTACAGGAACTACAGAGATAACACTGTGAACGGGCCTTCCAATTCTACGGGATATGCCCCAGTTTAACGTTAGCATCGCTTAAACAAGAAGTATACGAAGGAAGCGATAAAAAGGACAAAATTTTGTCGAGAACATAAAGAAATGAAAAATTTAGCAAAGTAAATAAGTGGTAACGACAATAAAAAGAAAATGTAATAAATGTTAAAATAATATGCTGATATTTTTTTTTGACATTTTCCAATTATTTCTCGTATTATTCCAACAAAAATTTAGTTAACGAAATGCCGGCTAAACGATTCGTATTATTCGAGAGACGTACCTGAGTCTTCTGGTTCATGAATATGTATACGGAGAGGATTGACAGTATAAATAATAATTCTGTGTTATAATGGCGACGATTCGACCTACCCCATTCACTGCACAACCCCTGTATGGACGGATGAATGTTTTTCAATTCATATTAATGGAACCGAAAGCCCAAGCTCCGTGCGTAAAAAGATCATTTCTCAGATTTTCAGAGACACGTCGAATACTCATCCTGCAAAATCTCACTGGGTAATAATCCCCACGATTCTGAGAAAGTCATTTACAAGTAAGGCCACCCTATAACTTTAACCCTACGTAATATCTACTCTGAAGAACTAAGAAACTCAATTTGCAACTTCCTTACCATTCGACACGAATCTAATCTCACCTCGTCTCCTCGTCTAAGCGACAAATTCGCCCTTGCGGACGCGCCTTCATTCAAGAGGGCAAACAGGTACAGCAGAGCCTATACGATTATCCCGAAAAAAGGTATAAAACCATAAATTAAAAAAAGCTTATTAAAAAGAATATCAAAAATTTCATTTGTCAATTAATAAAACAAAAATGAGACTGATATCAATGATAATAATAATAAATTAGCACTCTTTACCCTTTATTTTCAATCTTTTGATCTCGTTTGATATAATTAATTATGTAAGACAAAAAATGTAATACCAATTGACAACGAGGAGCAGAAGCTTAATTAATTTCCAACCTACTTAATTAGCATCTGATTAAATAAGTCTGACTAATATTTATAAGACGTGTTAATTGCTGCTGACTTTTAAAGTCTTTGATGGCGGCTTAAAATATTCCTGAATAACTGATCACGGTGAACGTACCAATTAATTAAAAATACATTATTAAGTCTTGCAGCGATCAAAGAAATTATAATGCCCACCCTCAAAGTCGATATCTTCTATAATCACGTGCTTATCAACCCACGCAACATAGGCAGCAACATAATAGGGCGCACCTTCGTAAATATATACCAATATATAACTCGGTTATACAATTTGGCAAAAATAACTTAATTTCGAGATTGTCCTATTAATATACGTTGAACGTTGCAGTCGCTCATCAGCTTCCATAATTTTGTGGGTCCAACTTCAAGCCCAGATTCCATGTAGTGAGTAGACTAGAAAAGAAATGCATATGCCATTAGAAGAATCAGTGAAACTTAACCTCAAAAGAATTTAACGATTTAAACACTGATGACAACATTAACGCATTGTTAGGATAATTATTTTCATTAGTTGGATATTAACCCGGGCTCCACGCATGGGGCGTCCGAGACTGTGATACCCCAAATCAATGCTCATAAAATGTGGAAAGAAAATCGCTCGACGATTCCCGGAATGGGGATGAAACGTATAATATAACCACAATCCATTAATTTGTTATTAAAATGAAGAAATAACAAACCGTGCGACAATAGTATCCCACAAGGAACATCAACCATGTAACATACGTCCATGTAAATACGACTAATGAGGCTGGTTATTCTTCACGGGACGGATGACAAAACCCTCATAACAGTAGATGAGTTACAGGAAGACAGAAGAGGGTAGCAGAGGACAAAAAAGTCTATTTGCTAAAGGCTGCAAACAGATGAACAAACGTGTAAACTGAAACGCTAGCTAGGAATACCTTTGCTTGTATGCTGACAAAATGGGAGTATATTGACTGAAACATAAAAATAATTAGTCGATACGTAGAGCGCGAGGGTAAAGAAAGATATTTTGTATCACAAGAATTATATCAACAGTTCAAGATAGTGAGTAGATACGAAAAAAAAAAAAACGGTTATAGTACAATATTGTATACACAAGAATTGCTACGTGACAAATAGATTATTCATACCAATTGTGGAGCATGGAACTGTCGGACATTATTCCTTTGAAAAATGATGGCGTGCTCTCTGAAAAAATTTAAAAAATGACAGCTTCAATTTTTTACGTTATAAATAAATACTAAGGTGGATTACGTATGGGGTATAAAAATAATTGATTTCAATGAAATTAAAAAAGTCATTAATACATTTTTTTTTTTAGGCAGCATCTACTATTGAACATACCTTGTAAACTTTTCATCGATTACCGTAACTGGCCTTGTAATTTTTGGAAGCATTCGGAGCGCTGCGAAAATTCATATTTGACGGCCATTTACGGTGGTTGCGGCAAATGGATGCGGTAGATTGGAAAGAAGACAAAGTGGCGATATTAAAGATACTTCAAACTTTCACGGGTTTGCAATCTTGGCTCGTGTCCAAGGCGGTTATAGTATTTATAATGCCTGTTGAAAATATTTCGAGAGTCACGTGATCCTCCTGAACCTAAAACCACAATGCCTGATGTCATGGAGATATTGGAAATCCAAATTCAGAGAACACGTGTGCCGCGACGATATTAGGTCGTGTGTAGTATAGGATGCTTTTGAAATTACATATTCCTAGCAAGATTTTAGTATAGGGTTGTATGGTTACAATTTTACGTACCCGATTGAGATCCCAGCTAATATACAGGGTGTAACTTTTCCTGCCTCACCGGCACCCCATATCGGCTGATGATCCGTCTTCTTCTATTTATACTTATTTTCGTAGGTATAATAGTTCCTAATGCTTACTGCTTACTTGGTACTTGTCTTCTCATAGGCGGTCCCGCAGGAGATGAAAAACTGTTTAGTTTCATGTAACAATCAATTGCTAGTTATTTAACAATGAGAACAATCATTCGATTGAAGTACGCCGGAAAGCGACAGCTATACCACAATATTAATATTATTTCTACAACAAATATAAATACCTATAGGGAGGCGGATTCTCAGCCGATTTGTACTCTCTCGTTGGACCCCGTAAAAGGCGGTCACCCTGTATAACTTTTAATGTGATATATTTATTAGGTGTAAGTTACATGCAAGTTATTAATTCCTAGTCACATGTGTAAAATGTTGTATCCATTATTTTTTTATGAAAAGGTAATGTTGAATTTAAATAACAAAAATAAATGTATAATAAGTTGTTACGTATTTGACTAGGAATAAATAGATTGCGTGTAAGTTAAATAGGATATATATGTTACATAAAATTTTGTGTTTGCTGGGCATAGGCACTACAGGCTGATACTTTAGGTTTCATGGACATGTGCAAAATTTGATTAGCATACTTGGAGCAATGATGCAACAATATTGAAAATAAAAAATTATGTCGAATTTGTTGTTACGGTCATGCTCATTTGTCAAAGAGTCAACGTCATTAATTTTATGGCAATTTTACAGACTTCAAGCAGCACACTTCAGTTTTAACATATTGTTAAATTTTAAATTTCGAAAGCCGTGTAATTGCAAATTAGCAACACGTCATGTAACCAACGGAACGTATTTCGTATTTTTTTCTTTTGTTATTACGTTGTTACTTACTTCTTTACTCGACTGTACTGTTGGTTATGAATTTCAGGTTAGTTGAAATTGTGCATTTTCATATCTTTGTTTTTCAACTTTGAAATCAAGATAAGAATGCGCCGATAAATTCCACGGCCCAATCAGATCGTTGAGAATGGTATGAAATTAAATTCCAAGAGACACCACAAAACGCGGTCGGATGCCTTTCGTGTCTTAGATTGTATTTCCGTGAGAAATTTTCTGCGTTGCGACGCCATGGCGTACCAAACCTAGATACCTCGTCTTTAAACTATTGTCGAACATTGGAAAGGTATCGAAGCAACTGAAAAACAAACAAATTATAAATAAATAAATAAAAGAATAAGAGTTACCGCGTTCCGAAGCCAGGGAAACAAACAAATAAATAATGTTACTCGTGGGGCTTGCCCTAATTGCACGCTGCTGTTCCATTAGTTTCGATATTACCTGACAGATGGCGCAGTAACTTAAAATTCAATTAAAACGGCAAAGAATTACAAGCAAAATCGTTACAATTCTTTTCTTCCGTACTCAGTGATTCTAGTAGATTTTTATAAAACGAAACGCCATTGATTCTCACAATAATTTTAAGGAACATTGCGAGAACCTCGACTGTCAAAACGGCAAAAAACTTAATTATATTGCTTATATCTTTCAACCTAAAGCGAATTCACTGAACGTAGAGTTTTTTTTTCATTTTTCACACTTCTTCCTATTAGTTTTCTTCGTGGATAATATTTAGTGACGTTTAATAACCAGCACATAAATTTGACCCTGCACGATTTTTGAGGTTAATTTCACATTTATTATTTATCTCTTTATAATCCATTTTCATGATTATCAGCTCGCAATGTGCAATACGTAATGTTAAACAGTAACTGGTGTTAGTGGAGCTATACAAAATTGTCGCGTTGCAGGTAAAAGTCCATCAAGTAAGATATCTCTTTCAGGATGACGTAACCTTTACTGAATCAATCTATAGCTACAATAAAACGTTCATACCTCTATAATAGTGAAGTTGTCTCAGCATCCGTTGTGTTTCGAAATTCTTTCAACTTCCCCCTGGTTTATTTCATTCCAAATTCCAGTAACTAATTCTGCATTGGGGCGATATACAAGACGTAGATCTTCGAAATTCGCGTAAACATCGTCCATTAGAAACCTGGTACGAATGCACAATTCCGTGGGAAGAAAAGAAATAAGCACAAGGGAAGAGATACTCATCGCTAATTTTAAGATCGATAAAAGCATCGAGCTACGTAAATAACCCCGTGGGATGTTGTACTCATTTGGTACAATCGATGCGAAGAAGGTAAATGTGAAATGAGCTGAAGCGAAATTGCAAGAAGGATTTTCACAGTTTATACCAACGAAGATTAAGGGTGTTACTCATTAAAACACTTAATTACATTATAATAGAAATATAGGGTCGAATTAATCATACTAAACCCGTATATAAAACAGAAGGGATGCGTATTTTAATATTTAAGGCGACATTAAAATGGCCAGTTAGTCATATACGGTAAATTGTATTTCATTATGTTTATGATAACCGGATATTCAAAATCCATTAAATCATTAACATAAATGTAAAATCGTTAAGTCAAGTACAGTGTAAACGTGTCCGGATAGTTTATCGAAAACATTTTATCCAAAGAATCTTTGATCGAAAAAGACATTTTATCGAATGACATTTGATCGAAAGGAACATTTAATCGAATACGGAAATATTCGGCGTATTTGCCGAATTTCAAATTCCTCGAAACCACGTTCGTCGATGACAATTTATTGACTGTTGTTATTCTAAGGGGGTATGACTAGCTGTTTCAATTTCTTGTCTTAATTTTTCTTAAATATATATATGTATTTCCTCCGTTGCGTGATGAGCCACAAATTTGTTGTTGTTTAGACTTATATTGTTACTAATCCTGATAGCGTTTGTTTTAGGTGAGTAAAATCGGTGCACTCAGTCAACTGTCTGTGATAGGCTTAGAAATGGTTAGGTTAGGTTAGGATATGGCGGAATTTCGAATTCCACACCAGTGGGACCTAGTTAAATAAAATCGTCAAATAAAACCGACCGCACTCACGTCTACAAGGCCGAGGCTAAAATAAATTAATTAAAAAAAAAACACTGCTGTGATAAGCCTCGAAATGGCTAGGTTCAGTCAGAGTAGGTTTATTTTATTCAGTCTTATTTACAAATATAATAAGTTAGAGCAACCTGTAGTTACAGCACATTTCCGTACTGTTTTCCAGACAAGAAAAATCTCCTTAGACCGGTAGTAAGTAAGAAATCTTTATATTTCTATTTTAAAAAATAAATACCTTTCAAATATTTTGAATTTCCGAAATATTTAATATCCAAATATTTTCTTCAATATGACTTCGGAATACGTTACGAGTTCCAAAAGCCGGAGGCTAAAGCTCAACAGATTCATATATTATAAGGCTGAAAGCAAAAGATGTAAATAAAAAAAAAAATTTTCTTTAAATCCAGGGCACGAAATTTTTGCAGAAATGTAAATTCGATAAACAAATTTTCGATTATGTGTCTTTTCGATAAACTGTCCGTAAGTCCAGTGTAAATAAATATAGGTTATCGGCAGCGTGAAATCATTCGAGCAATCGTCATAATATAATACATAGTATAATTTTAGTCTAATCGTACCCTAGTTATTGATAGATTATCGAATATCTGCAAATCCTTTCTTCTTTAAACTTGTATTGCATAACGTAAACGTGACCATAACGACTAACGTGACTAAACGTAAGTTACGTCGATTACTCCCCTACTGAAATACACCCATTTCAGGAGTATCGTTTATTTCCGTCAGCGCCAGAGCAGACAAACAAAGAAGATTTGTGAGAAAAAAAAAAAGTACGAAACAAGCAAGAGTCAACGATGCGAAATAAGTTTACCAGGTAAATCGAAAAATACATCAGCTTCCAGTTATTCCATCGATTCAAACAATGGAATATAGGCACCACGTAAGACCGGAGTACATCATAAATATTGTAATGACTTCTCTAGATCTGCTTGGAGTTGCTATGTGAACTGACAAGAGATTGAGGAAAGGTTGTAGAAAAAAAAAAAAAGAGAGAAAAAATATAAATTGACATCGATGAGAATTGAGAGCGATACATACCTGAGATAGCGAAAATAGAAGCAGAAAATTGCAGGGGATAGAAGAGGAGGAAATACGAGAGAGAAGGCACAATGTAAACGCAGGCGCAAGGCGTCGCGACGCTGATGTCCCGCGTTCGTCGGGACGCTACCCATTCGGTGATTCGTCTCATTCGTCGTCCGTCCGCGACTCTGATTTCACGTTGCGACGGATTTCAACCGAGAAATTCTTCTGTTCAATCTTGACTTCTTTAATTTTTCTCTTTCTCCTCTCCCTGTACCTGTACGCATTTTTGCTTCTTTTCGCCGGCCTCTCTTTACTTTTATTCTCCTTTGTATTACTGCATTGCTACTGTCGTCGTGTATCTCATTGGTTTGGGAAACTTTTGTATCTTTACAGTTTTAAAAGAATAATGTTTCTTTAATCACGTCGATGATTAGGACGCGTTACGTTTGTGCGTTCTGGTGAAAGTTTCGACAATGTGATCCGATACGTGGTGAATAGATGTACGGTCTTTCATTTTCAATTGGAAAACATTGACTGAACGATTTAGAAAATAAGTAAAAGGAGTTATTTGATAACTTTGGACGTTGCGAATGAGGTATATGCAGGTCGTGAGTGCGAATACGAAAAATGCGGAAAGTTCAAAAGTGAGGACGATAATATTAAATTGATAAGTACAATAATCACAGAATTATGGAAAGGTAAAATAAACTAGAATTATTGGCCAAAAGATTCATTGCCAACGCGAACATGAGTTATCCGTACGAGGTGTAAAGTATCGAAGAAAAGATTTCATAAGGTGATCCAATGAAAAGAAAAGCAGAAACAAAGATTGGCAAACAACTGAAAAGTATTCGCAGGAATTCGTAGGGACAGTATAAAAGAAAAGGAGAGATAAAAAAAGGGAAACCTTAAAGTGTAGCCAAAGAAAACATGAATCCTTGAAAGTCCATAGACTGCTCAAAGTACCAAAGTCTACCCTAGTCAAGGCGATAGGTTAACTCGAATCTGAAGAAGAAGAGAAAGAAGTGATAACAACACCAAGAGAAGATTCTTCAAGAAAAACTAAAAGAGCGATTAATTAAAAATGACGAAGAGAATTAGGGTAACTTCAGAAAATCCATAATCAAGGAGTAACTCTCTCGTGTAGACGATCAAACGGGAAAGAAAAGAGAAAATTGTGACAGGAAGAGATGATCGGAAAAAAAGAAAAATCTTTGAAGCCCCACTAACTTTACCTCGCGAATAAAAATAAAAAAATAACGAATACTCACAACAATGCTACAAACATTCAATAAGCAGAATTCATCAAAAATAATTTTTAAAAAACATCACGGTAACACCCAAACACCGATAGCACTCTCTAAATGAAGTACCAATAAAAAAGAAAGTTTCAAAGAACAGCATCCCAATAATAGAAATGAACATAACAAACCTAACAAACACAACCAATTCATCACCGTATGAATGCGGTTCTGGAATAGATTCCTTTCACACAGCCTATGCGCAAATTCACGGGTATGCCAGTCTCCTGGTATGCATTTTCGGTTCCATAGCGAACACCCTCAACATAATAGTCCTAACCAGAAGAGAGATGAACTCACCAACCAATGCAATTCTCACTGGTCTAGCCGTAGCAGATCTTCTAGTGATGCTGGAGTACATACCATACGCGATTCACATGTACCTTTATGACAGACCAAAACGAGACCGTTTCACATACGGCTGGACACTGTTCGTCCTGTTCCATTCAAATTTCAGTCAAGTCTGTCACACCATATCGATATGGTTAACAGTGACCCTGGCGGTCTGGCGTTACATAGCCGTGGCTCATCCTCAAAGAAATCGTGAATGGTGCAGCTTCCGCAGGACCATCCTAGCCATAGCAGGAGCTTACGTGATCTGTCCTCTGATATGCATACCATTCTACATGGCTACAAGTGTCATGCCCAGCATAGAGCTCCTCGATACGAATGGAAATCCTATAAACAATATCACAAACCTTACCGAGGACATATACGTATTTAACACAACACTCTACTACGTCCAGTTCAGCGAAACAGCTCGTGCCAATCGGATTCTGAATGACATGTATGTCTGGATATACAGTGTGGTCATTAAGATCATACCATGCATAGCACTGACAATACTCAGTCTCAGGCTGATCGTAGCCTTGATAGAGGCTAAGAAAAGGAGGCAAAGACTCACCGAAGCCACCGCGGTAGTCAAGACTAATGACGATAGGGAGAACAAGAAGAGCCGAAAGAAGAATAATAAAATGATAGACAAGGAAAAACAGACGGACAGAACGACCAAGATGCTACTGGCAGTCTTACTTCTCTTTCTCATCACAGAATTTCCTCAGGGCGTGCTGGGATTGTTGAGCGCCGTGCTAGGCCACACATTCCTTAAGACTTGTTACGCGAAGCTTGGTAAGTTTATCCTGAATGAGATTGATCAAATCATAAATACATATGTATAATAATATTTATACCGATGCCCCGGATTACCTTAAATTATTATACACGCGTGTATATTTTAGTACGCAGGAGCCATCTTATCCGCTGTACAAGTAAACCCTGCGGGGTATTATGTTTCACTGTTTTATATGGTAACGAATGCTCAGAGGACTCATAACAAATGGATAGTCATCGATTTTATAAATTTCACGCCTCTCCAATGAGGGACCTATTAAAATACATAAACGAAGGTCATCCAGATAATTTTTTCGTTAGATTGCCACCTATTAGTAATTGTACTATATCTGATATATTTTATAACAGCCATGCTGGTTATAACATCTTTCCATATGGATATGTATGTATAATCATCCTTTGCGCTTTAGACGCTTTAGCCTCTCAGCTGACATAAGCTGTGCAATGTGTAACGCGTCACGCCCTTTTTATTCATGTATATTATCTTACACGAGATTCTACACTCCATATTACCAAGGGATTGCCCTTATGCTAATGTCTAATACCTGCTTGGTAGACACACACAAGCATATATGTATATATAATTAATACCATATTCTTAAACCTGACTATTCCAATTATTAACAGGGGCATTGTCCTTGAATATTTCATAATTAGCCTTCCTTTTCAAAATATGTATATCCCTACCAGAGATAGTTATCGTAATCATCAATGCTAATGCTTACTTTCGTGCGAATTCTGGTACTCACGAATTGGTATATTCGTGAGTAAAGGTATATATTGACGCTTGTTTCTTTTTTTGAATTTCTTGAAAAATATAAATAAAGTTGATTATAGAGTAAGGCAGGATATCGAACATCTCAAAAGATTTCCGTTGAAAATAAATATAATTCTATTGGAGTTGTTAAATAATTGACAATTTTTTTAGCGTTTTTGGATATGACAGTTTACTCATAAAAAAAAAGGTAAACTCTAATGAAATGTGTTCTCCCGGTTTACTCGACATCGCTTTATTTAAGCTACTTGCCAGTTTCCAATGTTGCTCCAATGACAATTTTCTGTTTGATTCGTTTAGCGTTTTTCGTTCCACTTTGCATGCTCCAAACGTTCCCGTCCGCTATGATGAAATCCCACGTCCTGTACAAGAGATAAAAAAACGCTATGAAACAGCAGAAATAATTGTATTGTCGATCTGCGTCTACACGACTGCCAATATTGACACGCTTATCGACGTTATACTTGTTTCACAGTACCATTTTCAATTTTTCCAGTTGAACTTCTATTGATTTCGTTTCCTCTCCCGTCCGTCAAGTGGCAACGAGGATAAGCACACAGGAGCTTTTTATTAATAAAAATATTGAAAGTCCACTTCCATCCCTGGAGTTCATTGATCACCTTTGATCCATGTTAAGATCGATATTTCAAGAAAAATCTAAAAAAAATAGCATCAGAATTAGAACAAATTAAACTTGTTTGTCTATCAGGCCCGTTTTCTTCAACGCGGTTCAACGCATAAGCTCCGTTTATCTTCGAAATACAAGTGCCTGATTGGCTAATAGCACGGTTAATCCGAGTTTATGGATTGAACCGCGTCGAAGGGCACGGGCGTCGGTCTTTGAGCTTGAACGATGAACAGAGCTCAAGAGGTTCGGCGAACTGTTGAGTATTTTTAGAGGTCTGTACGTGTGTGTATATACTTACAAGTATCTCTGGAGGAAAGATCGGAAGAAGCTCCTTCACGGGTAAGAAGTTCTCCTCCGAAGAAAAATAGTTCTGCTGAGCTTTTACGAGTAAAACGTATTGAGAAATGACTTGAGACACGCCTTCGACGGACTCTACGAAAGTTCCCTCGTGGCGAAACATTATCCCATCCATTCGGGTCGTAAAGGGACGTTTCGCTTTTTCTACATGCTTTGCATAGAAACCACGGTAAAGGTGAAGTGCCGGTTGAAATGGTATAAATTCGTCATTGGCAAATAAAAGCGACTGTATCTTTTCATGAGTTTCATCCCTCCTGTCATTTTAAACCTTGTCGATCAGATCACCGATTTTTGTTGAGCTGCAACAGATTCTTGCTTGCAACGATGCAACCTCAATTATTAATTCTTCTTTTACGAGGGTTCTAGTGTTGGGACTGAATGAAAAACATTGAGTCCTGCTGGGGATTAAATTTTTACAAATTATCATTGATTACAGTATGGTGTGGTATGATTGTAGGGTCTTAACGTATTATCATGACAGGTAACAGAGTGTGTTAAAGAACCTGACTGTAATGAGAACTCGAGTTAAAATGCAGAAAATTGACTGGCAAAGCTAATTAACGGGATCGATGGTAATTGATGTTTTTTATCTGACGTACCATTCTTCCCGAGTCTGGCAGTCTTGAGATAATAATGAGAAAAACTAGGAAAACTTTTTAGTGTGTCTTATATCTGCAGCTGGCGTACAGAAAGGGCGTAAGTTGTGAGAAAACTCGGACGGTACGTGTACAGAAAAAAAAAGTCGATTTTGAAACTAAGATAATTACAGTTTCCATTTCGCACTTTCTAAGAGAATGATGGACTAGTCAATGGGGATCTTTGAAGAGCTAGAGACTGACACGTGTATACAAAAACCATATTGAATCTGAACAACGGTTTTGATACTCATTATTCCTGGGTTATTTTCGAACAAACGTTTCCGTATTTACTTAAGATTCAATAAACAAGAACTTAAACGAACGATGATCAGTTTCAGTGAATTTCGAATCCCGCATCCCCTATACGTGTCGTGCTGTGGCATTCGCGTATTTTTTCCAATTCCTTTCCAATTCTTCCTACTATTCGATCCTCAAAGTTCAGTAGAACACTGTTGAACCTAAATGAAATAAGAAAGGTCGTTAATCATCTTGATTAAGTCAAACAAAGTCATGGTTTAGGTCACGTTAAATCTTAAACTCTTTGCACAGTTGAAGGTCTTACATAATTATTTAAAAAATTATAATCCCGATAAGACTAAAAAAAGACAAATTGAAAGAGCCAAAAGTTACTTATGGCTTGTTAATAAATTATTTTCTAAAAAGATTAACAGCTTAACACTGTATTATTATTTAATTGCTAAGTAAGTAATTGCCATTTAATTAACCCGACACTGGTCATCTCGGGGTACTTAATTATCCCACGTGATTGACTTTATGTGAAAAAAAAAGCAGTGCTGAGTCGATAGACAAGTACTAAAAATTGCTCTTAAACTTGGCTACGATTGGAGCGTACGTTTAACCCACGTTTCGAAGCGTGTTGAATCATTAACTTTGTCAGACTTCACCATTGGTTTCCTTTTGGTTAACTTTCAGGCGATGCGATGGACATCCTGGCGCTAATAAACTCCGCCATCAATTTCATCCTGTACTGTGCAATGAGCAGGCAATTCAGGACGACGTTCAACCAACTTTTCGGTCGCTGGAAATTACTCGGCAGATGGATGCCCGTACCGCTGAAGCCAGAAAACAATGGAAACACCGGGACCAATCACACCGTCACGCAGGTCACTCAGGTCTAGCACAGGCGTGTCCGGCATTCGGTTTGCTATCCCCTTTAAAAGGCCACGTAAACTAAAAAAAAGAAATTAAAAAGTTCATTAAGACTGTGGCACAAGTCATATATCTGCTTCGACAGTCGCCGTTAATAAGAAAACTTTTATAGATTCAACATAGGCACAATTTACAAAAAAAAATCTTTTTTAAATATTTGATTACTCCCGCGTCAAAAATAGGATTTGTTGAGCGTGACAATTTTGCGTAATTAAATTTGCGAATACACCCCGAGCTTCTTTGATGCAAATTTTACTTGGGGATACAAAAAGCTTTGATTTGCGTATTCACGGAAAATCCTCTAGCACTGTTTTTACATTAAATAATTTTTTTTTAATCGTTCTTACCGACAAGTAAAATAATAGCACAAAAATACATTAAATTATACACCTCAGATATTACTTGGCTAGGATTTCAAGTGCGATATCTCATTATCTGTTATAAGGTTATAACTGTAAACCGAAGGAACTTTTATATTTAATATAAAAGAAAAAAAAGTTACCAACTCAAAGAAACGACTCGCTTCAAGTTTAAAAAGTTATTCGAAAGAAAGTGAACTTGAAGGACCAATTAATCTTCGTTCTATTAAAATGTTCGACTAACAACTTTTCCTTGGACTCGTTACACGACAAATGGAATATTATCAGGAGCAATTAGCCTAATTTTATAAAACATTAACGGACCAATAATTTTTATATCTACGAGTGCTTCTCGGTATTTCGAATTTACGAGCGACTGAATATTGAAAAATCTTCTACGTCGATAGTTGTTCAATGAACTGTTAAATATTACGAAAATTGGACAACAGACACGAGTTATGTATCGAATACGAACGAACGAGCGTAATTGTATCTACCGACGAACAGTAAACGAAAATACCCTGAAAATATGAATTAACATCTAAAAGGCTGTTACATAACAAGCGAGTGATGAATCTCCGTGGGCGAGATAGAAATAACATGTGAAATCTAATTTCAGTTCCATTACGGTGAATTGAGCATAAAAGCATGTATTATATACGGTGTCAAAAATCAGGCCGTAAATCGTTGGCCAGCACGTGCAGTCGCTCCTAAATAAATTTTCCAACTTAACTTTTTCTTTCACCTAATAAAACTCTTCTTGAACTAATAAAATTATGGGACCTCAACATTGATTTCAGTTATCAGATCATGTTATTCACGTGTCTATTATATAATAAAGTAACAAAATAATGTACAGTCCGACTGTAAAAGTGACTGGTCGAAAGAAAAATGTTGCTTAAGAAAAATAACTAACGAGTCGGCCTAAGTCGAGCATCAATAAATAACCTATTTTTAATAACTTGAATACATATATATAGAGCATTCTAGCAAAACTACTACGTCACAACAAATATATTTGCTCGTAGACAAAAATACCGAAATTCTCAATAGTAAACAAGTAACAATTTTCGTAAACTCTCTGTTAATAAACTAAGAAACGAATTTGACGCACGAAGTATTTATCGTCACAAGTGATTCCACGCAAAAACAAATTGGTGCTTCGCTCCTTTTCGTGAGCCGCTCGAAATAATACAGAATATTACAAAACAACGAAGGGACTGATGTAAAAATAATGCTGACCCCAAAGCCTCGATCTCTCCCACACGTGTATTAGATTGAGTCACAAAAAACGTTCCGTATTTTAAATAAAACTTATCTATCTGTATCGGGACTTTTTTTGTAACTCAAGCAAATATTTGCACGGTACGTGATATTTTTTTGCACAAAAATCACACGAAAAAGAGTACTTTAACGATAAATAAATCGAACTACGTAACGATCGAATAAACGAATCCGAGGAAAAATTAATTTCGTAAAATCTCGTATTTACACATGTTTGGTGTCCACAAAATGTTGAACGGTGAAGAGGATTTTTTTTGTGAAAAAAAAAAAAAAATACATCGAAACACTCAATAGACCCATTGTAAAGGCATTGATTAATAATCATTATGAACGCGCCTTTATATGGGTCAAACGATATGGGGGCGACTGTCGAAACACTCAATAGGTAAAGCAGGTAAATTCGCGCGCGATTTCTTAATGTATATTTTTGTTTTCCCATTCACATGTAACCGTTATACGCCCATAGTATACCGTTTCTATAACTCTGTACCTCCCTAGTACATTATTGTGCAACACAAAGGCTATGAAAAAAAAAAATAAGCTTCACAACATTCGGACCCATAGAATATGAATAATTCAGTACCCGGGGCGAGTGGCAAATTAAATAGCAACGTAATTTTCTAGCAAAAGACAGGAATAAAGAAAAAGAAAGCAAATAAGTAAAACGAAAAAAAAAAAAAAAAAATTTTTCTTCACAACATTCGGACCCATAGAATATGAATAATTCAGTACCCGGGGCGAGTGGCAAATTAAATAGCAACGTAATTTTCTAGCAAAAGACAGGAATAAAGAAAAAGAAAGCAAATAAGTAAAACGAAAAAAAAAAAAAAACAATTTTTGCCGCGAAAAACTTGCATCTTACGATTTTAATAATACCGTCACGCATATAATCTTGGTCATACGCGATACTAGCAGGCTAACAAATTTAGCAAGCCGTTTGCCGGCACTTGAAAAACCTTCGAGCGACGTAAAACATAGATACTATCATAATTTCAGTATTGAAAAAACTTACTTAAAATACGATATAAAATATTTCCGAAAGTTCGCAAAAACATTAACAGGCCTCTAATTGATAAGCGAAGCATGCGCGACTATTTGGCACAAGTCAGCTGTAATACTGGTACCCGCGTTTATCAATGAGGCACTCGAACCCAGAATATAAAAAATAATTTGCACATGCTTAATACACGCAATACCTATATTCGTTCTCATATCCGTCTCGTGGCAAGTGAACGTAGCTTATCATCACGCTACATGAACTTTGTGTACCACAATACGAATTACAAGGTTGTAAATTGATAGAATTACTAACTATGTAAATATACCACGCCAATATCCATGACAATACCTTAAAAAATTACACATTAATACCGTGGCTCAACTTACTTCATCTAGACATAAAACCAGGGGTTAGCACGATAACTACATCCGAATGAATTTATATCACCCAGTATATGTACATACACTAATCGGTCGCTCGAGGTTTTAAGATTTTACGAAGAATTACAGAGAAAAATAAGACAGAAACGAAATACAATTTGATATAAGACAATACTTGACGCCCGTGTATTTCTGACAGTGAGAAATAGATAAATGAAATATTGGTTTACAACGCGAGACATTGGTGCCTAGATGATATATCGATCACTACACGTGGAAGGACATAGAATAAATTTTCTCGATATCAGTCAATTTATTTATATCGGAGCATCGGGGGAAGTTTCGGATGTCGTGGATGAAACGTTTATCGGGATACTTGCAGAAATATTCGTGCGAATACGAGAACGTAAAGAGAACCGATAAGAGGATAGTGAGTTGAAGCAAAATTGATTGGAAGTAAAACTCACTGAGCAAAACGAAAAAAAAACAAAAAAAAAAAAACGATCGCTATAGCACTATATGTATCGGCTGTCTATACTGTAAATATCTGTAAATAATCGAATCGGTGGTAATGTCCTGTACTTTTGTTATTTTCGTAACGGAGTGTACAGTGTGTACATACAAAGTATTAACATTAGTGATACTTAATAATTGCGATATGCTGTTGTGATTATATACCCATATATATATATACATACTATATATATACGTACATTGTTATTATATATTTCTAATGTGAAACACTCAATAGGAGTTACTAAACGATAAAATTCCAAGAGGAATCTAAAGGAAATGTTTCATAATTTAATTAAGCTAACACAATTATAATTAGACAGCGTTTATAAAGCATTTAAGGACTGGCCTGTAATTATCTTTAATTGTGGACATTGAAGTTATTGTCGGATGTAATGCGAAGATGATAAATTCGGTGGGAGTGGCTGTGACCGGTTCATCGTTCGTAAATATCTCACTTCCGTCTTTATACTTTTCCCATATTTTTTAAGGTTTTGATTATTCGTCATTAACCTTAGGAAGACTTTTTGAATCAACTTTCACGAAAGTTTCCAGTTCGTTGCTGTAATCAGATAAGTTTTAATGCTGGGGGAAGGTAGAGCGTCGTCCTTTGAGCCCCGGACGCGCTCGTCCATTCTCACTTTATTTGTTAAGTAGTCCTCGCCTCCCTCTGCCCTACCAACTTAAATTTATATATTCAAGATACATTGTTAAATATTTCCCCCAAGAAAGAGAAAGGGAGTTTTCGTATCATTGGTTAAATGAGTTATCCACCAATGAAGATATTTTTGTTTAGTTAATATATCTATCGCACCGCTATCTGTCTTATTGTCAAAATAAAGAATCTCTGGAACTCTGAAAATTCCACGAGCCTGTAACCATTTTTTGTACTAAATCCACAGATTCACTGTTATTTTAATTCCTAATCGCTTTTTGTATGCGTCAGAGCTTTGTGCAACGAGGGCTTTTTTTTTAAGATTTCACATAAGAAAGCGAAAAAAAGTTATAAAGTCGGAAATGGAAGCATTGCGCATTCTTCGTGTTAATCAAAGTTCGCATAACAACACCTGGTAGATTTCAAGACCCGTTTTACAATTCAATTGTACGCATATGCAACGTTCTAGACAATAACGATTTTTCCCAGCAACGTTAATCCGAATAAATTTTCTTAATTAAAGAAAGCTCGCACAGCCGTACTATGAAAACTTACAAAGCCTGATACAAACAGAGGCCAAATATTTATTTTAGTTGTACAAGTGCGATTTCATTATTTGCTTCACACGTTTATAATCCTTACTGAAGCTTATAACGACACTGTCTTATGCATCCCAGCTAAAAGAAATTCTTCCAACTAGTTTTCGTCTTGGTGGCCAAGCATACTCACTTCGAACTTAATCCTTATTAATTTACTATTTAATTAGAATTATGGCGCAATCTATGATCAAATCGCAATTGGAATTTTCTTGTGTACTGGTAGTTGATGCTTTTGAAAATAGATTTTGATTTTGACGTTAGCTTATTTTCTAAATAATTGTTCGGTACTGCAGTATCTCCGAGGCATCCTTTATCAAATTTGCCAAAAGCTTTGTTGACACGAGTTGCTTGTGTCACTTTATCGATACAACGATAACACGGCGCCATACACTGCTGACGTGTTGCTTCGCCGGTAAATCCATCCTCCGACATAGCTAGAAAAAAAATCAATGAAAGTTAATTTCATGTATCCCTTTTAGCATAAGGATAGAGTGTCATTTTATTAATTTATCTGTTCTGATAGACATTCGATAATGGCCGCGCTGCTAGGCTAGAGTAATAAATATAATTTGTTTTTGCACCGGCGTTTTTCTTTTAAACATATTTCTATGTACTTTATTTCCCGCTGAAAGCACTCGAAGCACGTATTACATTCTGAGACTCAACTCCAGCATATAATCTCGGTACGTATTTGTCGTGTACGTGTTTTTTTATATATGTTTGTGGTAAAATGATTTATCATACACGTTCAGCGTAATGCTGAAATTTGACCGACATTTTGCAGCATGCTATAAAAAATTCTTTTAGAATTAACTCTGTTCAATTCCATTTAAATAAGTGATGACCAGTTCACCCTGCTGATGATATTCATTACTATTCTTTCTTACTTTTCTAAAAGGGCATCTCTTTTATTTTGCTGTATGAATTTCATTAAATAGCTTTAGTAATCAAAATGACGCTAATAACACAAGTACGTTGTAAATGAGAATTTTTCTTAATAAAGGATAGAATAAAAATTTTTTGTTGGTTTTAGCCACTTTTTGTAATTTAGAAGTAGCACATTAATAATTTAATGGGAGACATTTGAATGTATGAAATGTATTTTGTGGATTTTAAAAATTTTTGTAATAATCCTCTTTAAAGTCTAAACAGATTAACAGAATAAGTTAGTAAAGAAACTTTTACTTCACTGGTTAGGATTTTACTGTTTCAATTTCACGAGTATCATACTCAAGCAGCTATCATCAGCAGAATTATATAATCTTTATAAAACTTGAAAACGTAACACGAAATATACTGCATGTCGGCATAAAATTTCTAAACGATGTTTTAAAAATCTTTATTCGAAGTACTAAACACACAACTAAAAAGTGTAAGACTGAATTACTTATTGTACAGTATGAAATGCGAAGAGTACAATTTTGTACTTAAAAATTGAATAATTTGAGAAAAACGGAATAAATGTACACCTTATATCGCAATATGGTATCATACGCACTTTCGTAAGTGTCTTTTTGTTTTAGTAATAACAACTAAAATTATTACACGATATTTCAGACAGTATTTTCGGGCTTTAAAATCTAACAATTGTAATAGCCAAATACTGAAATAAGAAAAAAATGACTTGTCTAATACACTATAATTTTCTTTACAGGGAGTTCTACCAATGTGACGGATATGGAGTATGGTTCATGGAGAAAGTATACTTTAGGTGATAGAACGTATTAAAATGGCATGTCTATATATACAAAGATTAAAGAAACACAACCATTTGATGTAAAATATATAATATTATTTGAATATAAAGAAAATACATCTCTCAACTAAGAAATAATTCTCATTAGTAAATAAGACTTTGGCACTGCACTTTAACACTTTGGCATAAGTAGATTATCTACGTTATATTATACTATAGTATATTATATCTTTTATGGAAACAAAAGGAAAGTATTTTGGTATTCATATAAGATTACTTTAGTAGATGAAAAGTATTTCACTTTACACTCTGACGACATTGGAAGCATCATTATGATTTAGTGATATAGTGCATTACTTAGTAAATAATAGGTAACATCCGTTGAATAATTAGTAGCTGAAAGTCCTTAGAAATATAAAAGTTTTGCCCTGTATGCCGTTATCAGTGTCAGAGATAATGGAACAGATGCTTATGTTGAATGCCCACGACCTATAAAAGGAATGATAATTATTGGTTTTTAAACACATTTTTATTTAAGACATACTCAACAGAAGAAAAATGCATTTTTGAAATAAAATAAAATATTTATAGAGTTGTTTTACCTCGACCAAACATGGGTATGTTTTCCTTAGTGCTTTTTTGAAAACGGCCCCGTCCACCTATTAACAAAACATTTTATGATTAAATAAATATTAAATTCATACATTTCCACTTTAACAAACTAACAATTTTGAAGATTTCGAAATCATCAAAATTGTCGTGTTTTTTTTCTAAATAATATATATATGAATATACCAATTGTCGGGAAGTCAGAATCGTCCCATAGTGGCACAGGAGGCGGAGCTCCGATTTCCGCATAACCTAAAACAAGAGAACATGTATTATCATCGTCTAACACTTATGGGTAGCGGATACGGCGTATACCTTCCTTTTATTGTATTATGCGAGTACACTTACTTTTAGTATTTGGCTCTCGTAGACTTCTCTGCGTCTGTTAGACAAAAAATAAAAACACAACAGTTAATTGTATGGGAATATTGTACAATCGAATATACTACAATTATATTTAACTAGTAATCTTGACAAGACAGATCCTTACCGCAAGTTCCATTGGAACGTCAAGGTCCGGCGGCTAAAGCAGAAAGTGAAATATACGTAAATATGATTAAGGATATGCAGCTTATATTCATTAATAATAAGAAAGCTCACCAAAGCACACGCCTGAGAAGGGGTGACTGGAGGTTGAAATTCAGCCTTGATAGAAAGAAAATACAATCAAACAATATAAAATAAATCTCATTTTAACAATTATGAAAGATATTATTACTGAATCGTTTAAGTTGGTATCATCAATTAGATGTTGATTTTCGGGTTTTCCATAATCAACTATAGAAATTTTCTTTGAATTCAATCGTCTGCGTCGTTCTTCTTCATCCGTGCGTTCCGATACTTTCCATCGGTACAAATCACAAGACTAAAAAAAAAATAAAATGCGACTTATTAAATCGCCTATTATTAAACGTCTCGTAAAATTAAATATCAAAGCTTTATAATTACTGGAGTCATCGTGTTAATAGCACGTTTATCATTCATACTAAAACCTTGAACACCACTGTCAATGGGTCCATCATAATCCAAATTATTCTGAGCAGGGCAATGAATTCCGGGAGTCATCTCTATACCCAAATCAGCACAACAGAAGTCACAAATGGTAAAAGCCCATCGTTTTACAATGGACTTGCTACAGTACACGTTTGTACCATCTAATAGTTTATGATACTGCAAACAGATTTAAAATTAAAATGCATTTTTATATTCGCTTTTATGGAACACTGTGAATACGCATAACGTATATAACATACAGCGCATTCTATGCCTGGTGTGTAATCAAAAACATCTTTCTTCAATTCGTTTTCAGCTATCATGTACGTAGGAAACCCTTCTGAATCAACTCGTTGGGCACAGGCAGTTCTTAAGTGCGTGAAAAGCAATTCTATTGAATAAACCTTGAATATGGCCACATTAGTATCTGTAACAAAAATTATATATGTACAGATACTTTATTCAAAGTATTAAAGATAATAGGATGCATGAGCCATAAACAAGCTATTTATAAGATTTAATAAACAACATTATAATATATTGTATATTCAAGATATTGTATAAATAAAACTATAGAATTTCTACCTCCTGCATCACAAAATCTCTCCAGCAAGTCATTTACAACAGGAAAAAGTTCCTTTGTTGTGTACAATGGTGGATATTTCCCACCATCAGTACCCAACATTTTTGTAAACACATTATACATGTACGCAAAATCCTTTTGAGCGCAGTCAAGGTCCCGTGAAATTTTATGCGTATTTTGTGCGTGCTGCTGGATCTCATACCGCTTGCCAAGCGGAATATTGACGCTCAATATTTCGTTGTAAATTTCATCAACGCCCTTTTCAAGAGAAAATCGAGCTAATGCAAACTCAGCAGGGTAGCTGAGGTTGTTCTGTATATCACGGCAAAAATAATTCACGTGAATAAAAAAGAATTCCTTCTTATGCAGACCTACAAATTATATAATTAAATTACATTGTTATTGTTCAGACAAAGAATTCTCAGAGACTTTTCTAAACTCACTATTTTTTCTGTTAGCCATGTTCACTGTTTCTATTATATTCATATTCATATTTTCCTCCATTTCTTGCTTTCTACGTGCTTCTGCTTCAAGAGCAGCAATTGATTCACCAGTCGTAGTGAGTTTTCCTCTGGCTCCACTTTGAACCTTGTAGTTCTTAGCCATTTCTTCGTAAGGTCTTTTTTCTTGGGGAGTCAAATTCTACAGAAAATTAAATGTATGTAAACATAGTTTTAGCAATGCTTATACAAGTATCAATATCTTGAACATGTATATAAATTTATTTTCTTAACTTGCTTCAAAATAACTTAAATTCTCTTTACATAAATAGTTTTAGTTGAATTGTTTTTAAACAAATTGTTTAATTACAAAACAACAAATTATTTCATTATTAAATAATTGCAACATGGTTAATACTTAAGTTTTGAGTTTGCTAATGGGAAAAACGTTATTAATGCGTCGCTCAAAAAGTTAAAAACAAAATTAAAAATTAAAAAAACATTTGTAAATTCGTTAACTTCGACATTGTTAAACGAAAACATGGGCATTAAAGGCAACGTTATTTATCTATTATGTAATTAGATTCTTGCTATAAATAATTAACTAAAAAAAAAACTTATTTTAACGAATAAAAATGTTCCAAGTAATAATTCACAGAAATGATCGCAAAAATCACTATAACACATTCAGAACAAAGGTCATTTAAGGTGTCGTTCTATCTTGAATATAAGAAAGAAGAAAGAATTATTTATAATGTATAAACCTAACAACCCGAATAATTCCAAATTATAATTCTTATTGACCCTAAACGACAAAGTAATTACGATCACCGAAGTAACGAAATGATTACGTGGGCAAATAAGTTGTTATACAGTTCATTCGAGAACAAAGAAATCGCAGATACATATGTCATCATTCTTTCTGCGAAATATTCTATTACCATGTAACGGATGTATCAAGCTAAGAGGAATAAAACGCGTGATTTCCTTGCTGAAATTAGCGTCTTTTGTCATAATGCACTCGCAAAAAGGTATTTAACTTTTTTTTCAAACTTACTCGCCACTGTTGATTGCAGGAAGGGTCGCACTGTACATCTTTTAAGCCACCAGGAAATTTTCGTCCCAAAGCTTGTTCACGCCTTTGGAACTCTTCCATGAAAAAGACGAAAGAATTCTTATTTGGACGTTTCTTGGGCATGTTTAATTTTCAACAATTTTCTTTCTCTTGAAATAAGAATTTCGATGTCCACACAGTTTCCCTCGGAAAGTTCGTTGATTAACTGAATCCGTTGACTAACTGAACAGTGGTTGTCGGGTACGAAAGTCCTTAAAACGCAACAAGTGGTACCAACTACCACGTAAATTCCAGGAAAGGATTACAGATAACGAAATGAATAAAACGTAGTTCTTTTAAAGGAGTAAAATTAATATAGCAATTATAATTACCTGATTATAGACCACAAAAAATTGTAGTTTTAATATAAAAAATTCGAAAGGTTCGCGACACTTTTTAAAATTATAGAAAATTTAAAAACTGTTCTCTGATACGCAACAATTTTATACAGCACAATTATTCTCCAGTACCTGGTCTTGCAGCTGCCTTTTTTCATAGTGTTCACTACTCTTATGTTACATCTTATTCTTGAGTCGGACCTTCTGACTTATAAAATGCTTGGTTAGTATTTCAGTGCGTATCGTGTTACTCTTTGCTCTTGGAATGATATTAGGTGACAATACGAGAAGATAACAGACCATACACAATAAGTAGATATTTAACAATGAGCACAATTTTATTAATTTTATTTGTAATTATAGTTAATCTATTTAGTTAATCAGAATAAAATTACAATATTGATGCTGATATATCAAAAACACGTATTTACATATGTAAAAAAAAACTGAGTCTTCAAATCTACTCTTCACGCCGCGCTTACCTGATTTTTGAATCAGAAATACCAACGTGAAAGTTGTGGTTGTGAAGATGGCGTGTTAGTAAAAATAAATGAAAATTGATGTTAACATACTTCTGGCCGTTGTAGACGCTGTGAGAATGCGGCTTATTGCGAGACCATGCGAGACTAAAATTCATCATGGCGCCTTGCTGCTTTCGTTGTTCACCTCGAGAATAATACACGCGTTTTATCGTTTTAGCGTTAAATCGTTAAGATTTACTCATAATTTGTCAATTGTCCCTGTAACGTTTTCTCTTACAGTTTAAATAAAACGCCAGGACATGGCGAGCACTTCGAGCGATCAATCAACGACTGCCCAGAAAACATGGGAAATGTCAAACAATGTTGAATCCATCAGTACCGTAGATGAAATTTATCGTTATGATCGTAAAGAACAGCAAGATATACTAGCTGCTAAACCATGGGAAAAGGAGTAAGTCCTTTTAATGATGAATAAAAGAATCTCAAAATCAACTGTGCAATGTTTTGTTTGAGTACAGTTTGTTAATTTAGCATAATTTTCACTGAATTGTGTTTTTTACATATTCTTATCTTAATTATTACAGTCCTCACTTTTTCAAAGATATTAAAATATCTGCTTTGGCTCTTCTTAAAATGGTGATGCATGCTCGTTCTGGTGGAACGCTAGAAGTGATGGGACTTCTCCTAGGAAAAGTAGCAGCTAACACGATGATTGTCATGGACTCTTTTGCACTACCAGTCGAGGGTACAGAAACACGTGTTAATGCCCAAGCACAGGCTTATGAATATATGACTGCTTACATAGAAGCAGCCAAACAGGTATTAGTCTTAAGAAAAATTTACAGTACATATATGTTTTAGTGAATTTTTTATGCAGGTTTATTACCCAATAATTACTGATTTACTGTAATCTTTGTACCAGGTTGGAAGACAAGAAAATGCTATAGGATGGTATCACAGCCATCCTGGTTATGGATGTTGGTTATCAGGAATTGACGTATCGACTCAAATGCTCAATCAAAACTTCCAAGAACCATTTGTCGCTATAGTAATTGACCCAGTAAGAACAATCTCAGCTGGAAAAGTATGTTTAGGTGCTTTCCGAACGTATCCAAAGGTACTAAAATCATTGAAATAGAACCACGTAGTAAAAAATACAAAATAATTATGTTCCAGTATCTATATACAATTCCTACAAATTCCAGGGCTACAAACCAGCCAATGAGGAGCCATCGGAGTACCAAACAATCCCTTTGAATAAAATCGAAGACTTTGGTGTTCATTGCAAGCAATATTACTCCTTAGAAGTAACCTATTTCAAATCATCATTAGATCGACGACTCCTCGACTCCTTGTGGAATAAGTATTGGGTGAATACCCTCAGCTCATCAAGTCTTTTAACAAATGCAGACTACACCACTGGACAAATATTTGATCTCTCGGACAAACTAGAACAATCCGAAGTTGCTCTTGGTAGAGGAGGATTTCTTCTAAGTGGTACAGATCCTCACGATCGTCGAACCGAAGACAAACTAGTGAAAGCAACTCGAGATAGTTGCAAAACAACCATAGAAGTAATACACGGTCTGATGGCCCAAATCATCAAAGACAGATTATTCAATCAAGTCGGTAATAGCGCAACTGATTCTTCTTAGATCCCTAGAGAAACAATATTGCTAAGTGTAACAGACACCTAAAATAAATGTGAGTAACCGGAGTCACGCACTGACGAATGGACATTACAATCAGCAAGCTACCCCTTTTATCCTTTTTTCACAAATAAATCGTAAAGTGCACAAAGGGTCTCTAGAATACATATACACGAGTCTTCACGCGGATATAAATTACCGTGGAATAAAAATACATTTTATTTTCACACCTTGATTCACTAAAAAGTATATACAGCGTCTTTATCGTTATTCATTATCCTCGTAACTGAAGTATATACATATATACATATACAATATAAACATACATAATGTATATAAATATTCATACAAACATTATATATATGTATATACCCCAATGCCCGTGAGCGCGCATCTACGTGATCTTTGTTTTCTCACTCTCAATCACGCACAGATGCGTACGCACTCTCGCGCTCACACGCGCGATATACCATATATATATATATAGTTTATAAAACTAATATAAGGGCTGAGAAGAAGTAGGCAGGGCCACCCCCTTTCACTGAAGGGCTGAAACGATTCGCACAAGGAATTTTACAAGGGACGGAGCGTAAAATACGTAGGAGTCTGCACCGTCGCGCTTCGGCACGCGCATTAATAATATATCTACTTGTTTATTAAGAAGACCGAAACGCGATAATCCGATGGAGCCACGATGCTTATGAATTCAACAGACATCGCGACGCCCGCGTGAGATCATACGTGATCAAAGAATTAGCGCAATTTGCTAGAGAACATTCCATTCCATACTTTTTGCCTTTTCTTTTCTTTTTAGGCACTTTCGCATGTTTCATGCGCGAGTGTCGTATTATACATTATTTTATCCGCATTTTTTTCGGTCCATGCAACTCTTTATCTTTCAATAGTGTCACGGCACGCAGATGGTGAAATAATACTACTTTAGGCGAAAAGACGTTCAGCCCCACACGTTCACAAAGGGATATACTTTTATGCGTATATATGTGTACATATATAATAGATGTTCATATATATAGGTATATATAAATAAATAACATATATGTACACGTATATTATATGTATTTATATCTAGCTAGACTGAAAAAATGTATAAACGCTACGCGTATCACGGCACAAGATGTCTACGGATTCTTTCGGGCATCGTAATGTAGTTTTTACATGTGACAGAAAGAAAAAAAACCATGAAATATGCCAAGGACGAAGGAGAGTAGGACACGTGAAATAAAGGAATTTATTAACATTAGCAAAAATTGCCCATTTCTTGAGAAATCGCCTTTTCTTCTATTCCTTTTTCAGGAGGTTCTTCAAATCTATACGTTCTCGCAAGAATCGTGAATCCTGGACAACACGCACAAAGTAACCAAGTGTATCTCCGTATAATCGTAATCATTTTTAGGAATCGTGACAGAAGATGAATACAAGAGATTGCACATGTTGCTCAGCCGAGGTTTTGTAAACTTCGCAACGGGAAGTATGAAAGTACGTGTAGATGGCAGTCCACTTTTTCACGGAAACGTAAGAGAGAGAGAGAGAAAGAAAAGAAAAAACAATTATTTTCCAACATTTCTTCATCGCGAATTTATGAAAACAATGATCTTTGTAATTGTTGCACACTTGTTACTTTAATTTGTAACTGTTTTATCCTATGTTACATACACAAGTGGGCCGATCGAGACTCTTACCTTGTTCTTATACTTTCTTTCATTCCATAATCTTTCACACTTATCATTTTAATGTTTTCTCTATTAATCCCGCATCACTAACCACCTCTTTTGTTTATTATCCTTCTCGATATTCCTATTTCTTGGTATGCTCTATCTCACTCGAGCGACGCGACAATTCGCGAAGAAGATGAGGCGACCGGGCGTTTACCCTTGAGAGAGGTGCTCAATCGTTAGGCAGGTATATATACAATCAGTTTTTGTATAGTATGCTGTCACTGCCATGCGAGTGCAGGGAAATTATTCACTTCCGCCTGTTCCAGAACCGGTCCCGACATCCCGGTATAAGAGATGCGCAGTCTCATTCTCAATGATGCCTGAAGCATTGTCAAATCAGTTAGTTGTTGGGATGGTGGGGTTATGTCAAGGAAGTTAAAGCTAATGAAACATACTTTGTTGATGTTCGTCACTCTCAATACTTGAGTCACTTGACCGGATGGTGGAATAACAGTGCTGGATGGTGAAAGCATTTGTAATTGGAATGTCTGTAAAAAATATATGAAGATTTAATTTAATATTAGTTATTCGATGTACATAATAGGAATTTTTCATATGTAGGACAATATTTTGGATGAGGTTTAAAGGCAATTCTGATAACGGACCTCAGTTTAAAGATATAACCAACCTTAGGAACTGCCGCTTGAAATAGAAATTCGGTCAATTGCGCAGGTCCGGTATTCTGTGCGGACATGTTGATCAATAATAAATCAGGAGTGTCGGGTGGTCTCTCTAACTTGAATGTTATTTTCAGCCCAGCTTTATCGAAGATTATTAGACTTGGTATTTCTGTAATAACGTATACAGTACAAAATAAATCGTGATCCAAGATATATTTCGAGCCTAGTTCGATGGATAAATATTTCTAAAACTGATTGATATTATTACCATTATGCACTGGGGCAGAGTCAAGAAGACCATCCACGAGGAAGTTGGATGTATCCATAGGCGAGAAGATCTGCGTAGAGGGTGGTTGCCCTATAGTAGAAGTCGACGTAGAAGTCGGTATCGAAGATGTCGCAGGCGTACTCAAATCTAAACCTCCAAGTAAATCCAAAAGATCATTATTATCAATGACTATCGACGGAGAAGCATTCACTGGTGCATTTCCAATCGTAGAAGAAGGTGCTGGGGTTTCCAAATCTGTGCTTCCCAGCAGGTCGAGAAGTGCGCTCTGTAAATGCACATATCAGTACACATTATTAGTTATCTAGGATGTTCTTTTAAGTATAAAACAAAATATTTTACTTTAACTTACAGAATCGGATGGGGCAGCACTTAGTATTGGCTCCAAACCGACAGATTTTTCCTCTTCGAGTTCAGATTCCCCATTGACCATTCCTATGATACCATTCGCCTGCGGTCTGGCAGTTTCCATTGGCGGCATTCTCTCCAACAACGCAGGCCTCAAGTGTTCATATTTGCGGAACAACTGTGAAAATTCTACACCACGTTGCTGCAGCTCGATATGCAAATTGCTCCCAAACGTATCGACGATCTGGCGTATTTTTCTGTAAAAAGAATGTGTCATACTGCGACGTGTTACTTTGTGGATTGCAGCCATCTGGCAATCTACAAAATATACATAAAATCGGGACGAATTATTCAACGCAATTATTCTGTACTCACTCATTGCCTTGTTGGAAACGCGTACTCAATTTCGTCAAGGATAGCAAAGTGTACTGCTTGGTTACTACTGTATTCTGAGGACTCCACAGTAACCTTTGATATACGTCAATTACCTCGTCTTCCGTTAACTGCCGAGGGATATGAATAAAATAATATGAGTTTCACACAAATTTGTATTTAATGGATATAATTGACTTTTTAATTGACATTAAATTTCTGCGCAATCGGAAAATTGAGAAAAAACGTTCTCATTATTATCTATGATTTGGCACGATAGAAAGACTTACATCGATCGGAGCATCAGCATCTTCCGAAGGTGGTCCGTATAATAATAAATCACCGTATTCCCCAATGCACCAAGTGGCTACTTGAGCTAAGGGTTGCTTATCAGAAGTATCACGTTCTAGTGCACGCCATAATGCACCAACTGCATATCCCTGTTGAGCCTGTGTCTCAGAGATGAGTTGAATAGTACACGCTACGACGTCATCCCTCACATAATTACCAGCCTGAATGACAGAACGATTTTATATAAGAACAATGACAAAGTTATTATTTGCAAGAGCAACACTGAAAATTGCACACTTACGGCTACAAGTACTTTGAAAAGTGTTTCCAAGTGCCAACGTTTATTCGGTGCAAATCTTTCGGCAGACATGACAATGTTACTGCTACACTGAGCCTTGAATTCTGGATCAGCACGTTCCAGGAATAGTAACAACTCCTTCATCATGTTCCTGATATTGTTAGTGTTGACCAGAGCAAAACTCAACTCCATTGCTCGTCTTCGTATCGAAACATCCGGATCTTTCAAACATTCCTGACAAAACGAATGAAAGTGTCAATAATTGATATGTACTAGACGATTAAACATAGTTTTTATAAATATATTGGTATACTTACAAGAATTGTAGATCGGTGTCTTTGAACAGCGCTGGTATCCACGTACACGGTCTTCAACAAAGTATTGAGTGCGACGTAACGGATATTTTTGTCATTGTTTAATAAAAATCTACCAAGTATATTGACAGCTAGTACTCTGAGGCCACTTTCGGATTTGATATCCATGATGGAGAGTACAGTCTCGTAGAGTATCGTGTTCCCTACGTTTTTACTTGTCTCCGTATTCGTAGCAACTTGCGCAAGAATATCATTCATGGCTTCGGAGGCGTCGACGTCATTGCGTCCCAGGATTCTTAGAAGACGCAAGATTTTCACCTGGAGAAAAGGATCGGAAACGCCGGATACGTCGTGCTCTGGTGAATATCCAGCAAGGATCAAATTCTTCAAGATCCTGACCAGGTTAGGTACTATCTGAAATATTTATGAAATACCTATTGAGCCTTAAATTGTCTCTTGAGAGGCTTTTAGGCACAGAGAAAAGTGCAGAATAGAAAAAGAATGAAGTCATTGAGATTTACATATTTTTCTTTCTCAACGACCACAGATGATCTTCTTCCCTTGAAGTGTATTACACTGAGAATTATAACGGGAAGTACAGAAGAACTGTTAAAAAGTAAGTACTACAAGTTTTCCCACTTGTATACGAAGAAAAGTGAGTCTGTGCGCAAAAGAGAGAAGCTTGACATGCAATAAACACAGGGAACGTATCAATAAATTACCTCTCGGTGGCCGCATTCCTGGAGGAGACAAAAGTTTTCTTAATTCAGGTTCATTAGAGTGTATTGATTGATGACCATAACTTGAGCGACTCGATAGTGGGCGGTGTTAATTAATAAAAGAAAAATTAGGGTAGACGTGTTCGTTTTACATTGTCGTACGGTTGAAATAGTACCTCGCCAAGTATATTTATAAGAAAAATAAAGAATGAGAGAGACGGGACACACCTTTTTGAAATGATTCAGAGTATCTACACTGTTCTCGCACATTTCAGTGATAAGTGTTACGCCAGTGATAAGGACCCCATGATTCTTTTCAGTGAGGAGACTCCTAGTGGCTGGAAGGAACATCTCCATGAGTTCCGGGACACGTCGTATAATCCTAAAGGCGCACAGGGCTGCCTTTTTTCGGATATACGCGTTCTGTGACTTCATTAGTCTTTCTACTTCAGAGGCTAAGTCTCTCGCCATCTCCGGAGAAGCAATAGCCCCCAGGGTGCAGAGTGCCAATCCGATGACGAATTGCGTTGAGCTATTCAGGTCGCTTTAATTGAAAAGAATATTATGAATTCCACGCAATGCGTTACTCTCATAATCCATAGATATGAGAACTTACTTCTTTAAGCAATTGGTAATCAATAAATGAACATCCTGTCGTTCATCGAGAAGTAACATAGCGCCCAGATAGCCGATGCGCTTGTCGGTAAACCTGGGTGAGGCGATTAACTTCAAACATTCTAGTTGACCAAAGTGCGCTGGGTAGCTAAAAGAAAAGTATTGATTTTTCACATGACATGCATTTAAATTGATTCTACGGAATCATTTTGAAATTAATTTAATGAGGTTTTATGATTCTTTACTAACCCCAGCATGTGAATATAGAGTAGCTTGGCGATGTTTCTGCATCTCCAGACGCTGTCCTCTTCCCGGAAGGTCGACCGGATGTAAGCACACTCCTTGTTGACGACGGTGCGTTCCTCGGCGGCAGTCCGCGCTGCTCTGATTTGTCTTATGAGATCCCGCAAACGCGTTGGTGCTGGCATTCTCACTGTTGAGACTTTTAAATTACCAATACGTTAGCCGTGCATCGTGTTAGCTGAATGGCGGTGCGTTAGAGTGCAAAGCTAGCCGAATTCATCGACGAAATTAATAAGGTCGACGATACACCACGTATACAATGCACAAGCATGTGTTCCGATTTGGAGACTTCAGAAGACATAAGTGATAGAGGTAAAACAGAAATAGCTTATAATGTTCTGATTTCGATTACTCTTGAAGTAATTGATGTTTTATGCGAATTTCTAGATAGAATAAAGCTATGAGAGAAAACGTAGATACACAGAGATACACTTCTAAGGAAGATTCAAAGATGGAACGTAAAGAAAGATGTTTATTGTATTTCTTGAATAAAATAATAGAAAGAGTATGCATTTGTATGCTGTGTTATACAAAATGTAGGTTACGTGTAGAAGGTTCAGGAAGGGATTGTAAAAGAGAAGGTATATAGTAATTTATAGGGAGGAAATAGATAAAGTGAAACGTCACGACGACGGCAATGACGAAAAGGTGTACCCACCTCTTTCTACCGCCTCGTTGATGGCCTGCTTAATGGAGGCCATGTTAAAGGCTGGGTTAAACCTGAAAAATTACACGCTCATGCTTTCTTTTATGCACACAATCGCCATTACCTAGCAACGTTCTACGCGTGCACCGACACTTTCGTAGAAAGAAAGACTGCTAAACCTTTTGTAGTTCATAGTACAAGTAAACGTGAGGGTATGCTCACTATTACTCCATATCAAAAGACATTTTGCAAAAAGAATCGACTGGCTTTACCCATGTTCTGAGGCATTCATGATTGTTGATTGCAGCCCTGGAATGTGCGTAGCTGGCTAGTAATAACGTAATGCAGCAGTTGGTTAGGGAACTCGGCACACTTTCTGCAGCACGCTGCTCTCGTCCTGTTAGGCATGGTGTTGTTGTTACAGGTTAGCATTATGGTGAGTAATTAGGATATGTCAAAACAGCAAACTTGTATCAGAACAGTAGGACAAAGGAAAATTTGTTGTTGTTAATACAAATGAATATCACATAATGACTAAATACAACAAGATCTGTTTGACATACATACACAATTTTTCTTTCACATAAGTTTAATCAACCTCTATACCAATCAGAACAGAGATATCAGAATGTCAAACAATCAGTATGACAGACTGTCTGTATTCACTGTCATAGTACAACTGGCGACAGTGGAGCCAAATAAAAGAGCCTGACAATGCCTTGTGAAACTTATCAATCGTGACTTATATAAATCCCGGCAAAGGGCGTTCATAGGGTTAGTTTCCTTCAAAGGAATCTCAACTTCATTATGAATTTTATAAAATATCTGCACGCGTTATTGATAAGCTAAACGAACGGAGTTGAGATAACAAGATTTCAACTGAGTACACAAGCTAGTAGATACATGTTAAAAAACAAACTAGGTGTCCGATATTTGTCAATCCTGTATGCCGCGCAACACCTGCCTCTTGGTAATACGCTCACACGTCAACGAGAGCACAGAACTTTCCCTTTGTCCCAGCGTCCTTAACAACGTCGTCATACATACCCCGTTTTGTGTTGACTTGATATAAAGATTGCGGCTAGTCCATTCCCGAGAACGAGGACATAATTAACGCCAACTGACTTCACCGAACGACAAACACTCGTCTAGACCTCGCATACAGAAAACCAAGATGGCTTCTCATTGTCATTGACGTAGCTCATCTTTATTACCGACTGCTCGTTACAATTTGATTTTTTAAATTCCAGCAGAATGAATCCACTATTACCATTTTTTTTAAATCACAAAATGAAAATACACAAAAGATTCAAAAGCCTCTTGTTCAATAATTACAATTTATGGTGATACCATTGTTTAACGTAGTGGTTTTGCCTACAACCATTAATGGGCACAAAATTGGAATGTCCCTCTAAATCAGACAGAACCTCATCTTTCCTCGTTCTTATCTTTCTACAAAATGTCGGTAGACGCACCAATCGTTAGCATACTAAACAAATTCTCTAAAGCACCTACTGCCACCAGATGTTTCATACTACCATCAATTATTACGTGTATTGTTGCTGTATACTTTTGTCCGTTCAATGTTAATCTTGGTTTTATCTTTATAACTCAAAGAAACATAAGGCGAGCACTCCTTGACAGATTATTATCTCTGAGTACCATATGAAATTTTAATTACTCCCATACGTAATGTATTAGTAAGCAGTGCTCGTTATACTGGCTGATTGTGAAATGCAAATATATTATCGACTTTCTCCATGCTTGATGTAGCTATGAGTCAATGTTTTTCATATAGAGCACAAATTAAATGACAAGCAGAACTATCACGAATTCTATTACCTTCTATTCTGCTCGGGAGGCAAAACGCTCCAATCATCAGCGTCATAGTAAGGCCACATAGTTTTCTTTGTTATACGAGTAAACAAATTTTAACTCAAACTGAATGTAACACTTATATCACTAGTCGTATATTAATCGTCAACCAGGTATGGCATCCGAAAGTCCCTTCATCGTAGAAAACTGTACGGAGCCACAAGGTGTCGGCTCGTTATCTCTTATCGTAGTGGGCAGCTTGCTATCAACAGAGCGGACAAACTCGTGCTGCTCTAATCACTAACAAAATTATCTAATTTTCTTTGAGGCTATCATGGAAAATCTGAATTAACTACTACCAAAATATTACCGGTATTTCACACGAAGAATGCAATCACAAGAATGATTCTAAGAGAATAATAAATCTCAGTATATTAGTTGTTTGATAGATGAATGATTTACTACTTGCTAATTGCTATAAAACCAAAATTAATGAGTTTGAAAACACAGTGACTAAGGAAAAGGAGAAAGGATAGTAACTGTTTAAATTTATATATATATATATAGAAAAGATTGGCAGCTTTAACGCGCATTGAAAAGGGAAGTATAGGTAACAAAAGAGCAGACATTGGCGATATTTAAAAAATAGGAATTAATTTTATTTGTATAAATACTGTACCGCAATGAACGAAACGTGGAAATGTATACAATGCTGCGTGCCGTATAAAGGATACAGCTTAACAGGAATGTGGGTATTAGGAGAGACAATTGTCGTCTTGATTTCGCGGTGGGCGAACGTCACTGTTTCTCTTGACACAGTCGACAAGCCAGCGAATTCCTTCATCTACACCATCTCTGTTTTTAGATGAAATTATTAATGTATCTTGGGAAATAAATGATATAGTTTTGTATGGGAGAAAAAGCATACCCATTAAGTGCAGACACTGGCATTACCATGCAATCTCTGCGTCCAATCAGATGAGCATTTTTATTAAATATGGGCTTCACTTCACGAACCCCCATACAGTCTGGAACATCTTGTTTATTTGCCAAAACTAGCAGAGGTACTCCTATTAAGTGTTCTGACGATATTGTTCTATCTACAAAAACATTAACAATGACCTCACTCCACAATATATTAGATAAATATGAAAATTCTAAGGAGCATACCAAATGTTTCCTTTGAATCTGGAATTCTTTCTCGATCTGATGAATCCACAATATAAATAACTGCATGAGATTCAGCATAGTACTAAATAACAAAACCAAGCAAGCTTATGCAATATTACATATGATCAGAGGCTCTGTATAACGTAACATATAATTGTAACATATTGTGTGAAAACATACCTTATCCCAAAGAGACTGTAACTCCTCCTGACCGCCAAGATCCCAAAAGTTTAATCGAACACCAGCAATATCAATCTTTCCAATATTTAATCCCACAGTAGTAGTGATCTTATTAGGATTCATCCCTTTATAATTCTTAGTAAATTTCGTCTTAGCAGCTTCTAGATAAGTCTATGAATATTAACAAAATTTGTTTTAAGCAACTCTGAGATAACCTTACAAGCGATTGCTTGAAGAATCACTTACAGTTTTACCGGCATTGTCGAGACCCAAAATCAGTATGTAATACTCGTCTTTTTGAACTAGATACTTGTAAAGACCGTGCAGCAGTGTATACATTTCAATGTTTGCAAACGTAAGAAGAAAACTCGTACGTCATGTTATATATATTTATTGTAATCCATAAAGTATACCTATACGAGATAACACGAACAAGAAATGCGCCATATTGAAAATATGATGTCACAGTTTGACGCGCTATCGTAAAAGGGCGAATCCACAATACTAATCTAAAAATATGACGTCTTTCATTACTCATCATATATATTCTAATTATTATAGACCGTATCACATTTTACATGCTGCATAATTGAGATTAGATTAAGTAATGATTTTTGGTGAAAATAAATATACCAAAAAATTCGGTTCAATGCGTTCCGGTAATTCATATCCATTTTACCCTTTACAGAACCGGCAACGTCAGTATATTGTATGGTCACTGTATAATAACGCTAATTTGGCCACTATAATGGCGTTCTTCACATACCTGAACTTTCAATAAAGATCACTTTCTTTTTATGAAAAATAGCCGGTCTTCTAAAGGTTAGTCAGAGCCGCTATGAAATATTATATTATTTTGAAATACTAGCCTGCTTTACTCTACGAGATAACATACAATTAAAGCTAAAGTAAAACATGTGAGCAAGATCAAAATTAAATTCCTTAATCTATTATGAAGAATCATTCGTTTCACGAGTCAATGTTTAACAACGAATAATAGCTGCATAAAGAAAAGCAACTTATGAAAAATCTGTTAATCTAAATGTAGCGCATCCGTTATATTATTATGATACACATAGCGAAAGAGACAACATTTTTAATAGGCTACAGAAAAACCGTACGAAATTAAGTACGTAACTTTTAATTAAAGTCTAGAATCTTAAACAGCAATTCCCCTACAATGTAAACATAAATAAAATGAAAAAGCGAAGTAAAAATAACGTGCGTAGTCAAGTGCAACAGAAAGAACCCCAAACAACAATGGATTACCGCAATGAGAAGAAAAAATCAGTATAAATCCTTTGCAGAAAACAAAGCCCATAATGAAAAAAAACAAAAGTACAGCATAAATGATCCCAACAATTCCCACGTATACCTACAAAGAACGAAGGAGATTAAGTAAGAGCAAAGTAAGCTCGGTGACCCTCTCCCGCTGCAACAAGTGTTCACCAATCAATATCCTAGCGGCACCTCCCGCTCCACGACCCTGGTTAAGGCACGCTATGAAAACCATCGTAAACGAAAATCATAAATAAAACCGGAAGAAAGTATTCCACACTGGCGAATAGTAATATAGAGCGAAAAACCTGGTCTGCTATCAATACGAAGTGCGGCAAACCGCACAGATAACCAGCCTCGTATAAATACTGTAGCAACCATCTTATCAAGAAACGTGAAAGGTGGTCAAGAGAAAACGTGCTCCAATATAATTTCAATCTGACAGAGAACTTTGCTGAGCACCCTAGTAGACGTGAGCTCCTTAAAAAAATAAAGGCTTCCTAGAAGATCGTACAAAACCCACATAGTCTAGTTTAGTCTCAACCCTATGGCTATATCTCTTGTACAGAGTGGCACGCACACACACACACACGTATATATAGCACCCACGCAGGTTCGTAGGGCGCGGGCGCGTCATTGCCGGGACACCCGGTATTCGTGAGTGATGAACTATCCAGCTCGAGGAAGCCAAGGAGAACGTCCTTACGACTCTCATGGAAGTATTGTTCTCTCTCGTCGGGTGGCAAGTACGGTGAGGACTGTGACGGGAAGGGAGAGTCTGGAACTACGAGAGCCCATAGTGCACCAGGTGTCTGCCACTTTCTAGAGAAAAGAATAGAGGATTGTGAGCGTACGTCATTTGCTACATTACCAAGAGGTAATCGATTTGATCCAACGCACGCCCTCTCTGCTGGAATATGCTCTGAGGGCATCTATGGATTGTCGTCTTCGTTGCCTCCTCACTCTCATCCTCGTACGACATCCGTGCTGCATTTCTACATCCTGACTTCTTCAATCATTCTCTAGTGAACTAAGGAGAATTCCGAGTGAGATTAGTGCGCGAACATGATACGATGAATTGAAAATTGTCAAAAACTGCGTTACCGCCCAGGTAAGAGACGACGAGAGTGCACTTTTACACGTGCAACAGGGGGTGTGTTTGTATGTGATGGTATAAGAGTGAGAGAGGACTGCAACCTGATGCTTCAGTAGCATACATATGAATATGGCAATGCTGATTGAATTTTCCTTTATTAATTAGTGTCGACTATTGAAGATGATGTTAATTTACGGATAAGGTGTTTTTGTATATTGACCATGAACAAATCAATGGGACGTGTTGGGCTGTGCTTAAAAAATTCCACACAACAATCTGATCATTCATCTAATTAATATAAGCTTTGAGAATCGATTTAACTTCGTCCCGGATATAAAAGGGTAAATGAGAATAGTTATGAATTCCGTGCCAAGATTAAGATTATACAATAGGCCTAATATTGTTTTATAATGAGATAGATATAAGCAGTGCTTGTTTCTGCTATTTGTAATTGGATGAATTTCAGGAAAATCTATGGGCCGCCGAAGGTGGTGGCGAGGAACGGAGCTTCTGCTGCTCTGTGTCCTCTTAAATGGTATTAAGGCTGATGGGGAAGTCGGTAAGTCTGTTATATCAAATAACGTTATATCTTATTATCGTACACTTTCTGTTGCTAATCGATTGAATTTATACGCATTGGCCAAGCATCGATTCGATTCATTTATTTACCCATGCAGGGCTTCGAGCAACGTATTGCACTCACACACCCTGATGATCGATTTAGTCTTAGGTAAAGATGAATATCAACCACGTAAGCAAATGGTAACGCGATATTTTCATATAATAAACCGACCACGCTAAAGTTCACTGGGTGCCAAATTCATTCACGAATCGATATTCCTCAAGATTACCCTAATGCGATATTCCTCCATAGCATGACGTAGGAAAGTCCGGTGGAAAAGGGGATCAATCAACCCCTAAATTTAGGCAGCGACAATCAGTCTGGTCCTTTTGGCGCTGTGGAAAACTCAAAAAAGAAAAGTATCAGTAAAATATACGTACGGTATTATTCAATAAAAAAACGTTTCCTTAAAATTGAAGCAAGTGTCAAAATAAGATGGAACTATTTCATCAATGGAACCATAACACTAAAAAGATATTAAAAAAAAAAAAAACAGTACCATTGTTGCTCGGCTGTATTAGACCTTAGCAAATTAAGTAATTAAGGTTTCCTACATCTGTTTTCTAATTACAATAAATCTACAAGGGAGCAAGATTTTTTATTTACTAACTATATTACATCTCTGTATATGAACAAACCGGAGGAGAAAGAATTTCTTTCGTTTGCATTTCAGCCCACGCGGCCTTCCCGACTACCATTATCGAGCCGTACATCCCACGCAGCCACCGCCTTCGCCAACTCCTCCTCTTCAAATTCCAACCCTCTTTGCGATTCCCCCGCACCCCTTACCCACCCTTCAATGCCTATACATTCGTTTCCTTTCATATCCCCACACGACCACCGCCTCCCCAAACTCCACCCCTTAAAATTTTCTCTACGTGCCTACCCTCCCAACCCCTAGCCATACATTTGCCACTCGCTACCCTTTGAGACTTGTTCAACCCCTATATCTATATAATATAAACAGAAACTCTATCTCGATAGCTATTTCTATCCCTCGACCTCGCTACAGAAACCTAAGCCAAAGTCAGTTTCACATACGCTTACATTTAACCGTGTATGTACTTACACATGTTCTGTTTCATAGGAACTAAGGCATTTTATTTGTTTGTACTGTTTTTGAACATATTGACATTTCTCGACGTTCTTATTGAGATTTTATAAGGGTAATACGAAGTTTTGCTTGAAAGTTCAGTCTATTCGTTTAGTAACTTAGATACGAGTACATCATGTAATTAGTGTACGACGAATAAGATTACTGCATTCTGGGCTTTTACTTATTTATACAATCTGGAATACATTGATATTTATGCTCAAAGAGATTCGTTACGACATACGTACGTAGGTAGGTAGAAGCTACGAGAATGTCTAGTGAATTGGTTTACTGGAAATGAAAAATTACTTGAGGGAGAAAATACGAGAGAGTACGAGAACTTTGAGGGGTACGGTCAACAGGTGGACGGTGGATCAATGTTTCTGGCAAACATGATGTTTGTTTATGAAATTATCCATTTGTACACGATCACAATATTTTTTTAATCATACTTGAGTATTTTCACATACTTAATAAAAATTTCATTATCTACCAGTAAATGTGATTCAGTTGCGCCCCAAAGCAGAATAATTGTTATATAGAATTCATTGAAAATAATCAACAGGTGGTATGACGCTGTTGCTGCTTACCAATTTATTTTCATTCTCCAGATGAAAGTCTTTTTGTAATTTATTTCAGGCTGCCTATTCAGCGAGAATCTCTGTGACCCTGCAACGGAAACATGTTACAATGGTAAGACTATATAGACAAGATTTATATAATACTTGATATATTCTCTACCTTCTATTCACGTATCTCTTCTCAAATGCAGACTTGGCATTCGGAAGATGTATATCACTTTACACGAATCTTCAGAGGGAGGATTTGGAACAGTGAGTTTCTCTATTGTATGCAGTTGAATCTTGATCCTCGGTGCTACATCTTATATGCTTCTTGTATAGGTACAACCTGGATCCTGAAGAATTAGAGTTGTTACGATTACAACTAGAAAGATTAGAGTATAATGGGTACACTTGGCAGCATCCTTATACACAGTGCATAGTGCAGAGTTCTTTGAACACATTGCGATACGGGTACGAAAAATAAATAGCCATTTGAGATAATGCACTGTACTAATCATAGTAATCAATCAGTATTTACTATAATTGACACCATCAAAATTGTCAGCAGGATTGAAAGTGATTACGAGCTTTGTCGAGGATTAAAGAAACACAATGAAAATCATATCGTAAGTGAGGATAACCAAATTGACAGAGATGCTACGGTAATTAAAAAAATTATATAATTAAATATTTATATAGGTTAAAGCTCATAAATGAAATTCATTCCATTTTTGTAATTACAGTCTCAGCCAATCGCTGTAGTAAAGTTTACACCTAGCGAGGATGATCCTCATGGAGACTTTGCTGATGAACTTTACTATCCTCCTATCATTGGAAATGATCCTGTACCTTACAAAGAATACCCCTATTCCCCACATAAGGACAATAGAAAAGAGACGAATACTTACCAAGAGATAAATAATCTAGAGGATTCTTATTACGATGGAAATAGAAAGCTTAAGAAGAAATCCTTGGATCCTTATGAACAGGAGTATCGTCATCTGCATGGTGGTCATCCATCTATCCTGCAAGATGAATCAGTCAGACGAATATTAGCCAATGAAAGAATTATTGATCAATTAACAAGGGTCAATGAAAATACCAGGACTGACTGGGACTTCTCAAGAGATAACACTGAAAGGATGAGAGATGATATTGAGGATCAATCGAATGAGGATTATGAAAAGACCTTTACAAGAAAGTACAAGTATCCCAAAACCTATTCTCAAGTTGAGTTTCTTAATAAGAATCCAATATGGTTGAATACGGATTTCGTGGACGAGGACAATAGGCAGGAAATCAATGAGAAACAGCAACAGGAGCTTATGGACGAACAGGTGATAGACACATTGTCAAGACAGAATGGAATGTATACTGAAGGAGGATTGGTACAGCCACTTAGACATAGTGTAAGACCAGGTAGGTGTATAGTCATTACATAACTTGAATAATTTTCTATAGGAAATTTATAATTTTTCAGAAAATGCAGCAGATCTTGTTTTTGACGATGATTTGAATGCTTTACTTTTGAGACAAGAATTAGCTGGTTTTAAGAGACGAGAACGACTGGATGTTAAAAAACCTGGACCACCATTTGCTACGAATAACTATGCATTTAAAACGCAGTCTCCGCCAAGTTCGTAATCAATAATATTAAGTGATTTACATGGGAATACGATTTTCCTCCCTTTTACAATTATTTCTTTATTCCTATAGTAACGTTAGAGGAGGAAAACTCTAACGGGCAAAACGATATTTTGTATCCACCCCTTACCAAAAAGGAAGTCAAAGATAATGCAGGCATATCAAAACCGTCTGAGAATTCATACAAAAATGTTGATTTGGACCACGTTTATATAGAATTTGAAAATACATTTCTCACGTGGGCCGAAGGCGAACATGTCGTAAAAGAAGTAAGTATCGTAAATAACCCGCGCATCCCTATAATATAATAATGATAAAGATTACAAGTATCATTTTATCGTAGGTCGGAAAATTGTTAGGTTTGAACACAGGTGCCCTAACTGATATACGCGTCGGTCGAGCAGAAGTGACATTTAAAGTGACGGAAAATCAGAAAAACTATAATGCCTCTGACGTTGTAAACAGAATTGGTAAGTTTAACGATTAATTCTAATCTATATTATACAATAACTGAATTAATTCATTGCAGATGAGATACGTGGTCCACTGAAAGAAGCTCTTCAAGTCGAAGTGGTTCGAGCAGGCATTGGTGATAAAGTAAACGAATAGTTCTTGCTTAATCGAACCATCACATTCATCACTATAAGATCTACAATCTTAATCTCGTTATAGGTAAAATTACCTGCCACTTTGGAAGTAAAAAGTGTACAGTCAATGAGTTCTGGTACATTCCACGCAATAATCGCGGGGGGAGCCGCAGCAGCTGGTGCTGCAGCAGTAGTAACCATCCTGATAGCACGTAGACATGCCAAGTACCGTGCAAAAGTCATGGCACTAGCCACATCGGATCCAGAAGCATCAAAGGATTACCAAGATCTATGCCGTGCCAGGATGCAAGCAAAGCAGCCAACAGAGAAGCCAGATTCACCGCGTATAATAAGTCTCTCCAGAGAGAGTGAATCAAATAATTCTCCTTCGAGTCGTTCGAGCACCTCATCTTGGAGTGAAGAACCAGCACTCTCCAACATGGATATATCCACCGGGCACATGGTTCTGGTAATCATATAATTCTGTTAGCAGCCATCTTGCTCTTGCATCTGAAATCATAAGAAGATCTAAATGAATTTTTAGTCATACATGGAAGATCATCTGAAGAACAAGGATCGTCTAGATCAAGAATGGATAGCACTGTGCACCTACGAAGCAGAGCCATCATCTACAGCCATCGCCGAGGACACATCGAACCAAGGACGAAATCGATCTGGAGCTGCTCTTCCTTATGATCATTCTCGCGTAGTCCTGAATGACCTTGCTAATGCCAACGGAACTGACTACATTAATGCGTCCACGATTGTAAGTAATCTTTGGCACCAACATCGTAGTCTGTCGTAGTCTCCTATCTGTCTCTGCACATGACGTAGAGTTAGCTTTTCGGTACGACGCGCTACGATAGCTACATATTCTCATGAACGTCTCGCAATCGAACTGACTGATGAGATATCCACGAAATTAATTTTCCCGGATGCCGCAACACCCATACAGAAATCGGTAAGTGATACACGGCATGCGCGGGGCTATTCATCCAAACCTATCAAGCGTGTTGTGATCTATTGAACGTCTTAAAATGTATAAACTTAACGTGGCCGCCTGTATTGTATATAAGATGCAGAGCAATAAATAAGCTTTCGTTGGGTACCAGATAAAATATATTATTAACTTAGATATGTTAACTCTCACACACAATAATATAAATTAATATTGAAGGTAATCTCCGTAAAATATTTAGTGAACTACATATCTGGGTTAATAAATGATTATTTTGTAATAGCAAGTGGGTAAGTGTCGATGTAGGAATGATGCTCGCTTACAATGCAATTGCAGTAATTTTTTGCAGCTTTAATGTCAAGTTTAAAGTGCATTGCTATTAATATTTTTGTTTTTAGACTGATCACGATCCGAGGAATCCTGCCTATATCGCTACTCAAGGCCCATTGCCACAAACTGCTGCAGACTTCTGGCAACTTGTCTGGGAACAAGGAAGTGTTGTTATAGTCATGCTAACTAGGTTGACCGAGGAAGGTCGGGCCATGTGTCATCGGTATTGGCCAGAAGAAGGTTCTGAATGTTATCACATCTACGAGGTGCATCTGGTATCGGAACATATCTGGTGCGATGATTATCTTGTGAGATCGTTCTACCTGAAGAATTTACGTACTGGGGAGACCCGCACAGTTACTCAGTTCCACTTCTTATCCTGGCCAGAAAATGGTGTACCGCATTCCACAAAGGCTTTACTTGAGTTCCGAAGGTATAATTTTCATATAACCAGTCCTGAGTTGTATCGATGGTATGCATGAAACAAAATTATTGAGTATATTAATAAAATTAATTTTTTTTGTTACAGAAAAGTTAACAAGTCCTACAGAGGTCGATCCTGTCCAATAGTGGTTCATTGCAGGTAATTATCTTTAACACTGATTGATACAATCATAAACAATACTCGAGTAATGAAATTATATATTTTTTAGCGATGGAGCTGGACGTACCGGTACTTATTGCTTGATTGACATGGTGCTGAACCGGATGGCCAAAGGAGCTAAGGAAATCGACATAGCAGCGACCCTAGAACATATAAGAGATCAGAGACCTGGAATGGTAGCAACCAAACAACAATTTGAATTCGTCCTCATGGCAGTAGCCGAAGAAGTCCACGCTATCCTAAAAGCTTTACCAATTCCTCCTGCTGAAAAATCACCGGCACCTACGTCAACCAGTACATCCGCTCCTCCGGCAAAGAACGAGCAGTAAATTACGGTATGGATAATAAACATTGAATAATGGATAAACTCTGGCAACCTTACAGGAAAGTGCAGAATCTGCTCCTTGACTTTGGGTCGAACCAAGACATTTTTGTTATTAATATGTTTCAATATTTTTCCTATTCTTTGAAGATTACGGGACATTTGTTATCTTAGATAATCGACACAAAATGTGTAACTGAAGAAGGTATAATTGATTGGTGCTTAGACGAGTTCAAATGAGAGACGTGAATTGTTATAGTACGTAGCAAAAAGATTTCTACACAAGTTAAAACTAACAAATTTTATGTGAACAATTGGAAATTCCACTTTTTACTTGACCTTCAGCCAAGGACGTGAAAACAATTTATAACTAAATACGCAACAGCCAAAAACAATCTCTCTATGATATATCCTTAAAAAAAAACCGCTGTTTCCCTCTTCTTACAAATTCTATCTATGCGGTGGGCAACGTCGCAAATAATTTCGTACTTCAAAAGATTTTCTATTGGAAGCCAAACGTTTCGAGAATCTGCCATTCCCCATGTCCTCCTTACAGCTTTCCTTAAGTAAAGCTACTACGAGACAGTTAAACGATCGCAGCGAAATAGAATTTTTTTTTAAATGCACACGGCCTATCCAAGTGCAGGAATCTATAATTACATTCCATTTGACGAGAGCGATTTTACTTTTTAAATTGGAGGAACCCAGAAGATTACAAAGAGAAGAAATAAATTGAAAAAGTAAAGAGTATCCTAATAGTCGTCGGTATTGCAACAGTGAGTAATCATGCTAATCGTCAAGCTAATTATAAAAATTCCATTAAACAAAAAAGGGAATTGCGATCGTCTGCATAACTATCCGGGCTTTTGTCTGTCGTACGACACAACTACTAAAGATATGATAATAAAAGTCAATGTAGCGATATATACGAGACATACATATATGACTAACGCATGTAACTAAATGTACTAATATTATATGAAAGTATATTCAAAGTCAGTGATGAATATTTTAATATAACGATACAGGATATACTGTATGTCTTATAAGCATTCGCTGAGTGTACGATGGGAAACGGACAGACCGATGAATTTTGAGAATGATAATATATAACATATTGATGGAATATATTTGACGATTGTTTTAAAGTAAATAAATAATTAATTGGGGTGCCGCGGGCCCCGTGGTCCCAGCCTCCCACGGGGTCAACTAATCTCCAATGTTATCGAAATTAATTAATTAATCAATTAAGTGCACTATCGGCACTGATCTCTGCGCAAATGATTATCAATTGACTTCACTTTAGAATCCACTGGAGAAGCATCACAATTTTCTTATCTCTATATTATTCTTCTTTGTTTTTGGAGTTATATACTGCGGTTCCAACAACACTTCTCTTGGTGTTGGCGATCTTCATTTTGCATATATAATAATTCTTTGAGCCTTTGTCTCTGACTGCCTCGGGAATGAAACATGCAAGAAATAAAAAGTGACAAAAAATGATATCAATGATGTACCTTGAAAAAGAATGGAAAACTATGTAATCGCTTACTTACATGATACGTTTGATTAGCCTCTCTTAGCATCGACTTACAGAATAGATTCTATATTTTTGTGTAAAACGAGGAATGATGTATCTACATAAATTATATATATATTATAGTTATACAGATCTATGCTATGTTACCGAAGAATATGATAATATATGTTGTAAATGAATAAATCAATCTATGTTCAAAATTGTGAGCTTTTAAAAAATGACCTATATCATATTTCATATAGGAAGTTGTAATATTGTCAATGAAATTTTTATTCCATATTACGGATATCTAAGATACAAATTTCAACGAGACTTTTTATTCTTTAATAATGTACTTGAGTATTCCACATTATTTCTATTGTTTTGAGTATTATTCAACGAAATCACAGTAATAAGAATCTTCTGCACCGCTGTCTGAGAAAAGTGGATTCCAGAAACCTGGCGAAAGTAAAATTATTGCATTAAAAATGTGTAATAACTAATTTAAATAAATCAAGAGTTACCTTCTGGCGTTTCATAGTTTTCTTTGTAGAGTGACTTGTGTCGTGAACACTTATTCATTCGAGTTACCAATTCAGAATCAGTAAGACCCATAGCTGCGTAATACTGAAATAACAATTTTTGCGATAATCAATTGAACGCCGAATCATAACTATCCAGATGATTCAAACTATGTTATATATACTTACTTTTATTTTAACTTATTACATAGCAGCATTAAAAACAAATTTGGTAATGATTATCACGATGATCTTTGGAAATATTCTCATAGCGTAACCGCAATTAGATTAAAAAGGCAAAAGAGTGAACTTTTCAAGAAACATTATCGCGACCTTATCCATTCAGTATAAATTTCAATTAGTGCGAAAATTTGGTTTTATTTATAAATATAATTTGAAAAATTACCGATTTACAGTCGGCACAACTCCAGCCATCTAGTTTTGCCCTTTCTTCTTTTCTTCTTACGGGTTTACCAATACGAGCATTTTCAGGTATAGTGATCTTCTTTTCAGGAAGTCTGAAAAATAAAAAAAACATGTATCAGGTTATTAACATGTCTATTCTTAATTAAGTATTCATATTCTCAACTAAATAATAATATATTCACCGATCGAAGTCATCCAAGATATTACGAGGATTTAGAACTTTCTGTCGACATTCTGTGGTTCTTTGTGGACTTAGTAGATTGTTCAATTTTGTTTGCTCATCGTCATTCAATGAAGAATTTTGTTCTGCTTGACGGTCGTGCTGAAGTTTTTTAATAAATGATTCTCCAGGAGAGAAGAACGTTTCGTCTGCAAGTGAGGAATTGCTTCTTGAACGTTTTCTTTTAGAATGTAAGGAACCAGTATCTGAATCCGATATCATCGCTTTATTTTTGATTTCTTCGCGTAAAGATTCATCATTATCTGAGACAGATGGAATTGAGGAACTCCTTGTATGATCATAATCTTTTGATGTCTTAGGGAGCTTCTTATTACGTCTCAGTTTGTCTCTGAGTTTTTTGGATACTGCTCTCTGTGTGGGACTTCCTTCAACGATGTCATCTGCCTGGATTTTTGTTACATCGTCCAAGTCATCTTTTGAGTTTGAACTTATTTCCACAGATGAATCATGTTTAGAGTCTGATGCCATTTCCATGGACGAATTTTTTTCTTTACTAGTCACAGTACACTGAAAATATTAATAAATAATCATAGGCAGATTAATAAAAGCCTCGAGTAACTACCAAAGAAATAGAAGTCACATGCCAATTATTAATTTCATCAAATTAATTATACTTACATTGGATTTGTTTTTAACAGGTTGCAAAATAAGTTTCATTTGTCTAAGTTGTTTTTTCTTATTAGAAAATTTTGCTTTGTTCCAGACACCTTCTGTCGTGGTGATTAATAAATTAGGTGAAGTTTGTCTACTGTTCGATGACGATGACGATGACCATGATAAATCCTTGATTAAATTATGGACAGCAGGGACTTTTTTAAACGAATTTGAGGATGCTAATGACTTCCCTTTGTTTGCTGTTGAACCACATAAAACTGGACTTGTTACAAATAGCTTACTTGCATCTTTCTCTGGAGATAATAAACTAGTAACACAATTCTCTTGACGTTTTTCTACAATTTCTGAAAAACATATCTCTCTTTTAGACTCGGAACATATATCGGAGTCAAAATTAGTTGTGGTCAAAGATTTTTGTCTGAAACATCATGAATTATTATGAATATTACAGATTTTTATGAATATTTGACAGTGAGTAAATAATCATTATATTCTTACATATCTATATTCTTGGTCGCAGTGGTCTTCAACTCATTGTTTTCTTTTAATAAGATCAAGCATTTATCACAGAATTCTGTGAAATATAAAAAATAAAAGACCCCTTACAAAGTTTAACATTAAAGCAATTAATTATTTGCTGGTAATACTTACTTTTATACAGGTAGTGGACATTCTTAATTGCTTCATAAACGTCATGCATTGCCTTATGCATTTCTTCTTCTCTTACAGAAAATTCAGAGCTTTTTGTACTCATTGTTCCTGACATTAATCAGGTGGTTCAAAAGTATATGTAGCCAGGTTATGTTTACAGATTCTCTGAAGTTGACATTTCACTGATGAATTCTCTGCGTATTAATATATTACGTAAGGCACGAGATGTAAGACTAATAAATTTAACACGTTCAACGTGTTCAACATATTATTCCATCACATGTACACCTCCTAACCTCCGCATTTGAGTTTTTCCGGAGATTCAGCAGATCAATCTGAAATGAATGCAGAGTTATTATTTCAAAGAATCAGACAAGAATTTTTTTCTGTGTTTGCCAATGCAATATATATGTTTTACCGTAATATATTCATCATCAACGCAATTCCGTAATACAAATAACAGATAGCATAAAACGTGTTGACATCTACCCTTGTTTACCCTAACCTAACCTAACCTAGTCTAGCATTCCTTGCAAGTTAGTAAGGAAGTACGAGTTAAGTGCAAAACAATTGACCTCTAGTCCGATCCGACCTGACCCAGGAAACGTCTAAAATTCTGAGGTCTTCTTCTTTATTATTAACCCTTAATTATTTACATTGCATCCCGTAAATAGTCTATGCCGGGTGATGAACGCTAAAGATCTTATATAAAAAGCTTACGCAGTAAAGAAACGTTAAACGATGCATCCAATGTTGCTTACACAAACGACCAAAACTCTCGGACGTCTTCACACCAGTTCGTTAATCCAATGAATTAATTAAAATTGCAATGATCGTTATCACTTCGAAATAAAAATGCAAATAATTTTGATTCTTACATTGAATAAAGACATAATTCCTTAACGTTATTAATGTCATTAACCTTGTCATATAGAATTCTTCCCGATGGCAATAAATACCAACACGTCCGATAGTTCTAGCAGAACAATAAAAAATCAGTTCCACTAAAGTTTACATCGCGTCAGGGTAATATTAACATTACAGCAAAATCCTTCAACATTAACCAAAAACAGATTCAATGCAGCGATAATCCTAAGGCTAATTAAAAGCAAGAATAATTTAGACGTGTTTCCATCAGTAGTGTACAGGGCGGCTAGATCGGTATAGTTCAAGATTGCGTTATGTACAAGTCATTGGGAACCGAAGGCAGCCTGGGAGGATGATGTCGAGGGCAGGAAAAGTTTTTGCGCGAGACCACTGGATGTTTTACCTGGGGGTCGGGTGGTCATAGCGGGAGAGGGATCATGAGTTTCCAGACCGTAGCGCGACATAAGTGCGGACAGGGCAGTTCGCACCCCGGTCGTCGCCAATTGCGACCACCTCCCGGTGCTAACTGCATCGTCGCCTGCGTACACTGCATGAGCGTCGAACGATCCTTTCTGCCGGATGCTTGTGCTTTCTGGAAAAGTCGTTACTGAAGCACGGTTTGGAATTGATAGTAATTAACAAATCTTCACTGTTACAAGTATCAATAGCAAAGTATAACACAGAGACAGTAATCATCTTGATTTCTTCATTTTTTAAATTGCCTATTACAGCTTGTGTAAGTTACTTCCTACAATATGAACAACTTAATATTTAACAAAATCAATCATGTCGACTTATACTGACATTTATTCTCCTGGATCATCACTTTTTAACAGCAATGTTTTAAACTGACCTGCACTCGGTGGATTTAGTACAGGAAGATGTGACTCGAGTCGTCCACTAGCTCTTGCATTGGCAGCCAATCTCAGTTCAGTATGTAGTTCCCCCAGGAGTTGAACTGCCTTGGGGTCGCTCTAGAATTGCATAAAACGTTACAATGAGGTTATTAAAATTATTAACACTTTGCAGATAAAAATATTGAAAATATTTCATCAGGAGTGATCAGTTACCTCGCCGTCAGACCGAAGGGACATGAGATCATCAACGCGGATGGGTTTCCCTCGTGTGAGAGCATCGTTCAGAGTATTCAACTTCCTGGCGAGGCAATCTTCGGTTTCATAAGACTGCTTTGCACCAGATCTAATTTTCCCGGACGGACTGTCACGGTAATAGGACAATGTTGTCGCGGATGGTGGTAGTGGAGGAGCCGACGATGGTAGCGGTGGAGCTAGTGGTGACGAAGATGAGTACCCTCCACCCTGATCAAACATACTTTCACCAGTATAATGACCTTCTCCGAGGCGGCCAACTTGAGAATTGTAGCCTGCCTCCATTTTCAGTCTCTTGGACGATCTGTAATCGTAATTACTGAATTAGCATAGATTACCGGTCGGTCGACAATGTTAGTTTTTGTTATCTCAGAATTTTACTCCGGCTGGGTATATTTGACTTTTCTTGAACATTAAGAAATATTTCTAGATGCTAGCGATGTAATGAAATTACAACTTTACGATTATATGCGCTCTAACGTTATAATAGTTTTGCTTAATACACCCTTTTCTATATTTTCTTCACTTTTATATTTATCGAATTTTTAACTCATTAGCTACGTACACGATTTATTATTTAGTTACCAATAACTGAACGAGTTTTTGCGAATTATGCAACGCGCGATATGATATATTCGAAACTATAAATATTCACAAAAACATCCTGTGCGTACATTGTAAAATATCTGTTGATATTATTAATACGCATACAAGTATCGCATAGTGCATTGAAAAAAAAATTATATCAAGGGTTAATAATATGCGGAATAATTTATTATACATTCACAGTGTAATATTGAAAACAATAAATGAATAGATACGGTTCCATAACAATTTACACAATAATAAAGTTGCCAAACGATACGAATAACATTCCTTGTGCGATTGTTTAGTATAAAAAAAGAATCAAGAAAAACATGTATAACGAAAAGAAATTACATCGTACATTAATAATACTTAAAGTATAATTATACCATTTTGATTGTAATCATTCGTGAAACGCTCGTAGTACATTCTATACAGTAACATATAATATTGTATATTATTAACCCTGCCGGAGTAATTATTCCATCAGTAAAAGCCGGATGCCCTCGGACGCACAAAAGATGCAAAGCGAATATGCTCCCTAAAATATACACAATTAATGATCGCTCGCAAGAAAAATGCATGCAACGCGCAGGAATGAATAATTCGTTCTAGTACAAGAGGACGAGCTTAATCAAAGCACATTAAACATTGATCGCAGCCCCGGATTGACAGGACATCCCGAACAAAAATCTTAATGTAGATAAACAATTTGGAAAAGACTCTTCTCCTCGAAATTCAACAAATACAAAAGAAAAGTAACAAATTCGCGAAAGGGTAATAAAGTAAAAGAAAAAGGTCTCCAAAGAATATCCATTACCTATGTACACCCTTAACAGTGCTACAAAATATGTCCCTCTATCAATCAGCCACAATACAATTATCGCCTGAAACATAATTATATCCTTTCGTTATACATAGAAGCCAATAGATTCCCTTTCGTTCGCGGAGACAATGACCAAAAGGAAAAAAAAAATTTAATAAATGAAGGAATAAGTCATATCACTTGTCCCCGGTGTCAAGTACAAGCGTTTATCGCTTAGTTTTGCCTCGTCGTCCGCATGACGTGTGGAAATATTTTTCAAAATAGATAAAATGAGAAATATACAATTTTTTTATATATATATATACAAGGCCACAATATATAAGATCCTACAATATTAGTTTGCTTTCGATCGTCGATCTCCAACGATTACTTTCGTATAGCCACGTCAAAGAATGTACATTATTATCGCGTATTAGAAATTTGCTAAAATATACACATTTATATGTATGTATATATATATTTACAACACTTAAATTGTATTTCAATTATTTGTAATTATACTTCCCATAGTGTCCTGATATCTTCGGCTGGCACAATCGAAGTGAAGCCATGTTTATATGCATTGATAATCTCTCTTATTAGATAATACCGTTCCCATTAAGAATCAATGTGATTATCAAACGAGTAACGATATGATAAATGACACACATATATATATATAAATATAATAAATATATAGGCACGATTCTCTATACGATGGTTCGTTAATGGATTCGTCGATCAAGAGCAAGGCCAAGGTATCTTCTCCTTGTTTTATTTGGATATAAAGTTATACATCGAGTGAATATCCTAGCGCACTTTTCATCTTTATATTTTATTTATTTTTCGTCACTTCTATTCTTTTTGAAACCTTTACCCTGCACCGGAGGATAACAATGAACAGTATAATATTAATGAATCGAACCTTCGAGTAATGACACACGCAGCGAAAGACATTAATAATGAATCAATCAATGAACGAGGAAAAGGCAAATTTTTTTTTTCTTTTTAAGTGAAAATTGACAATTTATTACGTGGCCATAAATTATATATTTGATAAGAATTACCCATTAATTCTTATTAAAAATATACTCTTTAAAATCACCGTATGATTACCGAGAAACACGCAGCACACTATAAGGGCGTACGTCGGTTAAATAAAGAATTAAGATGATCGAAGCCAACGAGATAAATCTGAGAGAAAAAAAAAAAGAAAACGAAAGTGTTGCGATCTTCTCTCCTAGGAGGAGGAGGAGGAGGAGGAGGAGGCCTTTCGGCGCGAATCATCTCCACGTCTTCTTCCTAAAAAGGTATCGTTAACTTCTGCACGTTAAACGAAGATCGTTCGTCGAATGCTACAAAAACAAAGTAAACGATAATAAATAAATATAAAAAAAAAAAGGAGGAGAGTTCGTCATTGCCTGGGAGAGAATGGAGCAAGTAAACGAGTCAGCGTCGTTATTATTGTAAAGGGAACCGTACGACAGATGCAACTTGACTTATTCCAGCGGCATCGATATAATATGTATGTTACAGCGTGTATCGTCATTTTGTTTATACAATCGTAAACAAGATATATATGGAAATTGTAAACGCGCCGGGTATCGTTACAAAGACGACGTGCGACGACATCTTTATTAAATTTAACTTCTATTTCTTTTTATTTCTTCGACACCTTTCACGTTCAAGTTTTTCTCCTCTTCTATCGTACTTGTAACGACGCCCGTTAATTATAATTCTGTAGTATCTATCTACAAGTACAATTTAACAGACCATACGACGCAGCTTATCCCCTTGGCGAAGGCACAGCTACCACCAGGATCTTAAGTTATATATATGTATAGTCAAAATGATCCTGACTCTTGGCCAACGGGAGATGAGCTGTGTATTGGTATAAGTAAAAAAGAAAACTAAATGGAGATAAAAAGAGAGAGAGAAAGACAAAGATATTAAAAGGGAGAATATGAAAAAGGTAAAGTAACATTAGGAAAGAAAAGAAAAAAGAAATTAGATATTGGTCGTCCATGAAGGCTCGATGGTCTCCGAACAACGATTAAAGTCTTGATCCCTCGACATATTTCCAGTCTTCTGCGTCCTGCGTGACATCTTCCTCCATTTTCCTTCGTACTGCCCATCGCCGTCATATTATATTTACATCAACGGGAGAATCCTTAAGTGCTATTGTCGATCCTCCACGTTTATATTATTATGCTATCATTTATTTCGGTACATCCTCGATACCTTATTTCAATGCTATCAAGATTCGGTGCACGTCGACATTTGCATGCGAATCAGTGTACATCGAATTGATTCAATCATTGATTGTTTCTGCTTTGTCTTTTTTTTAACAGTAATTCCAAGTCGTGTATTAATGTAATAAACTATTGGCTCGTTACAAAGAATGTTAGATAGAGAAACATCGACGTGCACTTACCATAAAGTCCTTGCCACTTTTATTATTCAATAATAAACGCTTCTGTTAACGGTTAAGCGTTCATTGTACATGTTTCATCATCCCATCAATTTCAACGTTGTGTGGACGTTGATATTAGCTTTCATAGCGTTACGTTATCATTTGCTTTCTTTGTTCGAGAATATCGCGAATTTTATACCAAAATGACGGTGAATTATTTCGCAATAAGAGGCACGTTACTTTGCACTGGTTATCAACGTTTCTAGCATCTCATTTTTGTCTTCTTTTTTTTTTTTGGTTCCTCATTTGTCTAGACCGAATATATGTCTTTTGTGCTTGTATTCTTTTTTCATGTTCCACGAGAACTTCTTTTTCTTGTAACGTATGAAAGAGAGAACACCATGCCAAGCGCACGAACTACACCTACTATACGTGTAAGCGATACTTCAGGGTACCTCGACAAGTCTTCTGGTTTGTTTATTTTGTAAATCGCGGTTTTGACGTGTCGATTTACTGCTACTCACCCGCCGACGTCCGACAGGTCCTCGACAGGTTTGTGGGGACCACCTTTGTTAGGAAGGGGTAGTAGGGGAACCTTTCCCGTCGTGCCTTCTTGTTGTTCTCGTAACTGACGTCTACGTCTCTTACTCCATAGCTCGTGGCAATCTTGCCAGGTCGGAAGCTGAGGCGCCGGCATCCTAGTGTATCGTGGAATAATATTACAAAGTGATCTTTCACTGGGAAAAATCTTCACTGACTTGATTTCGTAGATTATTACGTGGATCGATAATCTTACGACAAGTATTGCTAACTATATTTATGATATTGTATATACTTGTATACGATAGCTTTCCACTAGCTATCAAGAAGTCGTGCAGGTAATGTCGAGAAATGGATAAACAGGCTAAGAACTTTTATGTTTTAGAATCACGAGAATAATTTATCCCTCTACGAAAAGTTTTGTGTACGTTAGCTTAACTCTATCGATTTGTGAAAATAAAGTATTTATACTATATAAATGAGTTATTGTAATGGCATGCATGATGGAAGTTAATATGGATTTTTTGGGAAAGACATACTGTTCGGGCTGGACGTTCTTCAACCAAGAACTTTTCAATGCATCAGCTGCGGTTATTCTCTTTTCCGGGTCCAATTCCAGCATTTTGTCAAGTAGATCCAGTGCTGGACCTGGCATGAAGGAAAAGTCCTCCCGTAGACGACGTCTGTGGGACTTTTTCGGTTTCAACGTGTGCCACAGTGGTAATTTAATCACCGACGGCCAAACTGCGGGTGTCGGTGTACCGCATACACGAGATATCATTTCTAGCTGCATCATCTCCACGTTCGCCTATGTTAGTTGTTCAATATTGAAATTGATATTCTGCGCAATCGTAATGATTGTATATATATACTCACCTGGAAGAGAGGCTTCTTTGAAAATAATTCACCAAGTATACAGCCACAGCTCCAGACATCAATTGCTGGACCGTAACGTTCCTCGCCTAGGAGTAACTCCGGTGGCCTGTACCATAAGGTTATCACTTTATTTGTATAAGGACGTTGTCTGTCTTCAGCATTGTAGAGCCTAGCTAGACCAAAATCGGCTAACTTGACTTCTCCTCTGAAAGCAGATGAATTAGCATATAATGTGATATGAATATCACATACTTCAGAAAGATCTTAATCACGTCACATACTTGTTATTCATCAGGATGTTGGAACACTTAATATCCCGATGCAAGAAATTCTTCCCATGACAATAATTCAAACCGTCTAATAATTGTTTCATGATGCTGGCGTTGTTCATCTCGTTGAAATCAACCATTCCAGACTCTAGTAAGCCCATAAGGTCATGGTCCATGTATTCGAAAACTAGGTAGAAGGAACCTTTGTCCTGGAGATGATAATTCATAGATGTTACATCAATTTGTAAATATATTTTCATTATATTGGATTTTGGTATACGGGTACCTTTCTAAAGTCCAGAGCATCTTGTTTGTCTGTGACGATTTCTCGAAGATTCACGATATTCTTGTGATTTAATTGTCGGAGGATCTTGATTTCACGCACAGCCGTTATTGGAAAACCTTCTTTCTCGTTTTCTAAACGAACCTTCTTCAAGGCTACAAGGACACCGGCTCTCTTATCCTGAGCCTTGTAAACTTGACCATACGTTCCCTCTCCAATTTGAGCAATCATCTCGAAGACGTCGACGCAACGTTCGCCCCAGTCTTTGCCACCGGAAGCGGACATCGGCATGTGGCAATTTCGAGATCCTCTTCTCTTCAATATTTTTGGCCTCTTCAACTTTGGTTTAGGAGTAATTCGGTCGAGCTTTCCTCGTGGCGGTGTAGCGTTTGGATCATCCTCGCCACTTAGATCTTCAGAGCCTGGTACAACTAAAAAATAATATATACTTTATATATAATTGTTACCTATTCAACTTAGTATTCGTTTTCACATAAAATCATTATGCATTTTCTTGTATAATAATTTATGAAGAATATACCTGGAGGCATTGGTAGATCCTTGATACTCTTCTTTAGCGGTACTTTAAGTGTTCCGGCTATTTTACCCTGACCCTTAGGTGGACTCGGTGATCGACTTGGTGGCGAATCAATACTCTCGAGATCATTTTGATTGATACCAGGAGGTAGAGGCAGTCTCGACAGACTCTTAGTTTTAAAAGCTACAATGGGAGGTTTAGGAGGATCCACGGATTTTAGAGGAACTAGGTTGTTGGGTGTATTAAACTTGGAGATGGCCGTGTTGACTGATGGTATTAGCGTGTGAATTGGTGGTGGTGGAATACTAAGATTTGGCAATGTCGACATAGGTGCGGGAACAGGCACAGGAACAGGTACTTGCAACGAGCCTGCATTTGCAGAATCGGTTTGCACAGGGATTTGAAGATTTCCGGAATTACTAGAAATACTTCCGTTTCCGTTATCAGCCGTACAATTATTCACATTAGCAATAATTGTTGAGGAATCACGTACTTGATTATTTGTAACACTCGAAGTTATCGTAGTGATTAATTGACCAGCAGGTAAAGGTGGGGTTTTTCCCGCCATAGAGTCGTCTTCCATCGCACCTAATGACACTACGGGAACGGGAATGTCTACCACGTCGACACACTTAATAGATTCTCTGAGTGGACCTTCTTTGCCATTAGAGGGTCTATCTTTCGTTTCAGAAGATGTGTTACTTCCATCTCTGTCATCTGAACCCTCGATGATTTGAACCTCGTCCTGACTCACTACAGCTTTCTCCTTGGCAGCCTGTAGCTTCTTATAAGCGAGCTCTCTCATATTCCTGTCTTTAACAAGTTCAGCAAATAAACTAGTCTCGCTAATCTTCGCCTGAACACGAAGAATCCTTGCACTCATGGTCGTAGGACTACGCGCGCGCGATCTGTGTGGCGATGGGGATGGTATTCGGGATGGTCTGGGGCTTTTGGATTTGTGCTTCCTGGCGGACTTGTGGGATTTGGGAGAACGAGATCTTTTAGGCGTGCGACTTCTTCTACGAGACCGCGATCTAGAGCGCGACTGTGCCTTCCTCCATCTTCCTGGGCTGCGGGATCTTGATCTAGACAAGGGCATTGGTAATCTACAGAGAAAAGAGTAAGTTAAAACAAAAAAAAAAACTTGCCAAGTATTTTTGTATACAAAAAATCGATGTTTATGTACCGATTTCCTGTAGGACTTCTAGTGGATCGCGATTTCCTCTTATCTCGTCTGTCCTTCTCGTGATGCCTGTGTCTCCGATCGGGTTCTTCACGTCTTCTACGTTTACTCGATGACGTAGGACTGGACGTGATATCCCCTCGACGTCTGTGACTTCCCCCAGGACTAGGACTGATTTCCCTACGTCTAATACTCGTAGGACTGGGACTGTGCCTAAGTCTATGAATCATAGAACTCGGGCTAAATTCTCTTCTTCTGGGAGGACTGTGATCGCGTCTTCTCGATGGTGGACTTGGACTATGAGGTCTCCTTCGAGCACCACTCACTACAGGTCCAGGACTGATACTAGATCTTCGTACATGACCAACTACTAAACCTGGACTGTGTCTTCGTCTATCAGGACTATGTTTTGATGAAGCCCTTGTACCTTTTCCACTTTCCGGAGTGATAGCTCTCGGTGGTAGAAGAGGAGTATGCGGAGACTCCGTATGTCTTGGTGCAAGTAACGTTGGAGAGTTTCCATCACGAAGTTCCCTGATGGATTCTCTAGGATGTGGCGGTGGAGGTAGCGGTGGCGATTCCAGATCCATATCGCTAGGGAAACGTTGTTCTTGTGGTGTAGCTGGTGAAATCGGAGAAGTACTATCCTTCAGTGGCAATAGTGGTGACTCCGGCCAACCATCCTTTTCTCTATCAGAACTGATAACAATTTCCTCTGGAACCCTTGGGCTGATACTACGTGATTGCCTCTTTGATTTCCTCTTCTTCTTTTTCCCAGAACTAGAAGAAGGACTGATGCTTCGCTTCTTCTTTTTCTCTCTTTTATGCTTCTTTTCCTTCCTCCGAGGATAACGTCTAGATTCCTCACCATACTCTGGCGAGATTCTGTTTTGTTGCATCTGCTGTCCCTGGGGCTCATCCGTAGGTGAATAATTTCGACTGGCGTGTCGCCGTTGCATTGGAGGTGATGGGGAAAGACTGATTGGAGATGCACCAAGTGTGCGACCAGGACTACCACCGTAGTATCTTCTCTGTGGCATCTGGTCTCCGATTTCCCCATCAGTGTAGCTATTTCCTCTACTATCCTCAGACTGTATTTCCCCAGCTTCTGGTCCAGACAGGGCTTCGCTGCTCACATCAGAATATTCCACTAATGGTTTAATCACGGAAGAAGCTACGGTTGGGACACTATCCAAGGATTTATCGTGCGAGTGCTTCTTCTTCTTCTTTCCAGAGCTCTTGCTCTTAGCGTGTCGTCTATGTCGCTTGTCTGAACTCTCCAAGCCATGACGATTTACGTCGCTACTCGCGCTGTCTCTCCGTCGCGATCTGAATCTTCCGTTACGTTCGGCACGCTCGATATCACGACTGCTAGGCATGTCACCTACTAAAACATAACAAAAAAAAAAATTCTAAATGAGGATCATGGCATATAACTGTTTTATGAAATGAGAGCCATTATAATCAATTATCTACAGGAATTATCAATAAAGTAAAATATTGTAATTCCTGCATCATACTGTACTGCGTGAATATAGTACAGTATATATATGTAGAGGTAGTATGTAGAAGGTATAAAGGCATACAGTGCAAAAGATAATACGAAGTAGCGAGGAGTTGTTAGGTAAATCATCGCCTAACTCATGATTGACAAAAATTCTTATTTTCCCATAAATTTCAAGTAAATAGTAGAATAACGAGATGAAATTGTTGAGTGATACCACCACGTAGCCATAGAGTTTATCGAAAAGACAACCGCAGCCGCCATTGCTGACGACTGGGTGGCAAGGGAGTCGCCCAGTTTTTGGATAAGGAAAAAAAAATTACATTTAATTTTTACACTACGAGAAATGATTGATTGTTTATAACAGATATTTTTTGTACTCACGTGCAATGTTTGTCTTGCGATATCGTGCCGAGCATGGTCTTATATACAGGTCTGTGCACTTGACGCGTTTCACGTCTCTCAAGCGTAACCCTAATGACTCTGAAAGTTTCCACTTTTGGCCGCTGCGCTAGTGTCGGAGGAGCCTGTGCATCCCTCTCTCTCACTCTAATGGCACATGCGCACCAGATTCCTTCTTTACCTTATGGCCGTATTCCCAATGGGAGACATATGCCAGTAACTGGTCCTATATAATCAACATTGAAAGTTCCACACTAGATGGCGATGTACCTCGCGAGACGTGCCTTATGTGAAACCTGTAATAAATTAGCCGGATACTTAAATTTTTTAATTTTTTGTTTTATCAATCGTTTGGTGGTGATTGCTAGCTTAATTAAAAGGTTTGGTAGTCAATAGGTTTCCTGGAATATTAAAAACAAATTTTAGCTGGACACATATTTTATTTATTAATCAATTTTGTTCGATAAGGGGGTAAATCTATGCGCAATTGTTTTGTGGTTACGAATAGCTTAGTTAAAAGTTTTAGTGGTCATTGATTTTGCCAAAAACGCAATACCGGCGGGAGTAGGTCACACGATGGCGATGAGTTAGCATTAAATGCGCGTGTGAACGCAGACTGTCGACCAATGATATAACACATCCAAAGGAATTCACATTGTGTCATTAGTCGGGACTTGCGTTCAAACGAGCGTGACTGGGCCCCAAAATGTTTTAATAAATACATTACACGTACGGGTTTTAGAAAGGATTAACCAATCATATGTAAGAATTAAAAAGAATAAACGAACATGATTGGTTAACCCTTTCTAAAACCCGTCTATGTAAACGTAGTCAATGCGGCAAATTAAAACAAGTAATTAGCAACGTTTTTCAATTAGACGACCAATCATCGCCAAACGATTGAGCTTCGATCAAGATATCATGGAATTTCGGTACTATTCATAAAATACAAATTTGTCCGATAAATTCGACGCCATTATCATCTTTTAAAATTTTTACCAGAATCAATGACCACCAAAACTTTTAACTAAGCTATTCATAACCACTGATAACCACCAAACGATTGCGCATCGAATAAAATCGGTTAATAAATGAAATATGTCCGGCTAACTTATCGCTGAAATTTATTTTTAATATCCGAGAAGAACTATTAACTACCAAACCTTTTAATTAGACTACCAATCACCACCAAACGACTACCAAACAATTAGTACTAAAAAAAACTTTAAAAATTAAAAGTGTCCTATTAACTTATTACAGGTGACTCCATGTGCCATTAGAGTGAAATGCAGTAGGCTTCTCCGAGATTAGCGTTGCGGCTAAAAGTAGAAACTTTCAGTCATTAGGGTTACGCTTGGAAAACGTGAAATGCGTAAAGTGCCCAGACTTGTATACAAGTCAATGATCACGATTCTTCGCATCGTGTTGATCCAACGCCGCAATGATTAAGTACCGTGGTTTACGTTGTAAAAATGAACGTCAACAACGATGGTAGACCGTTCTGGCAATCATATTTTTATGATTCCGTGAGCCGATGCATCACGCATCGTGTGTTTTCTTTGGATTTGATTTGGCTTTTTCATAAAGGCAGACTTGGGAAAGTAGAAGCAATTAACCATATTACGTCATTATGGTCTGACGTAATGAGTGACAGTGCTGCCTGTAGACGGACGTCCTTCCAAGCTTACGGTCGCCATCATTTATGGAAATTCCGTACCTTTCTACGATATCGACTTAAATTTGCCCCTATCACCTGGAAAAGTGCATCATAGTTATTCAAAATTAGTGAAAGTTGTATAGTTTTGAATTTTTTCAAGAAAAATTTACGCTAATTTTGATTTTATATTTCAATAGTATTTGATAACTGTCTTTAACTGAAGATATTAGTTATTTGTAAGTTACTGATAGAAGCGCTGTTCTTTAACTCTATAACTCTGATATTGTCCACCAGGGGGCTAAAAACATTAGGTTGTGAAATTATACTAGAATTGTTTCTATTCTATGTATATTACAATTTTTCTGAGCATCACTGCCATTTATGCTTTCACTGGCTTCCTCTGATTTAGTGTCAAACATCAGCAAATGCGTTTATACTAGTTGATAGGTTACCACCACTACATGAAATAGGTATTTTCTCGGAGAGGCAAAATCCGTGAAAATGCCCGTGTTATGCTCCGCTAAATGTGGGAACAACGCAATACTTAAAGTAAATGCCTTTTCCACAATCGCATTTCGAAAAGACGCTCATGTTAGGCCTGGAAACAGATATTAAATACTTATTAAAATTGTGCATATTTTCAGAGACCAAAAACTGGGGATGCCTTATGCAAGGAATGTTTTTACTGGGCGTTTGAGACAGAAATTCATAATACTATTGATAATGGAAAACTATTCAAATCAGGTGATAAAGTAGCAATAGGAGCTTCTGGTGGTAAAGACTCAACTGTACTTGCATATGTTCTGAAATTACTAAATGAGCGGTATAACTATGGTCTCCAATTATTTCTTCTCTCTATTGATGAAGGAATTACTGGTTGGTTACAATTACAACAGATTCTCGGCATTTAAGTGACATTATAATAACTTATTTATTGCAGGGTATCGGGACGACAGTCTGGAGACTGTAAAACAAAATCGAGATGATTATGAAATGCCTCTTAAAATTCTTTCTTACGAAGAGTTATATGGTTGGACTATGGATTCTATTGTTGCCCAGGTAATCAATATTTTACAAAATCAGTAAGATTCTTTACCCATTACTGGAAATCATAGTCTTAACTGTTGACACATTTCTCAGATAGGTAGAAAGAATAATTGTACATTCTGTGGTGTCTTCCGAAGGCAAGCCCTTGACAGAGGTGCAGCACTTTTAGGAGTGGATTGCATTGCAACTGGGCACAATGCTGACGATATCGCAGAGACTGTTTTAATGAATGTGTTGAGAGGAGACATTGCTCGGTTACAACGTTGTACATCTGCGATAACGGTAAAGAAAACTACATTGATCTCATTCAAGTGCAAATAAAAATCACAAAAGTAGAGAGCCTATAATTCATGAAAACAGTAAGTGACTACTACTAGTCACGCTGTAATGTCACAAAGTCATAATTACAGCAATATTTTCTGCTTTAAACAGTCGGGAGAAGGTTCGATAACACGTTGTAAGCCGCTAAAATACACGTATGAAAAAGAAATAGTAATGTACGCATACTTCAAGCGTCTTGTGTATTTCTCTACTGAATGCGTTTTTGCACCAAATGCATATCGTGGTCATGCAAGGGCGTATTTAAAAGATCTTGAGAAAATCCGTCCATCAGCAATTATTGATATTATACATTCAGGTAAATACTGAACTCTAAACAAAGTTTGAACAAACGATATCTTTTACTTATTCTCCTACCTCAATTTTATCTACAAAAAGTTTTTTTTGTTCAGGAGAACGATTACAGGCAAAAGGCACTATTAAAATGCCGGAGAGACGAAATTGTTCACGTTGTGGTTTCGTGTCAAGTTGTGAAGTATGTAAAGCATGTGTATTGCTTGAGGGCCTAAATCGTGGTATGCCTAAATTAGGCATTGGCAAGTCGAGTAAAGTGCGACTTCAGCAGGCTGAAGTAAATCGACTTAAAACGCGTATAAATTTTTAGTTTGTGTTTCAAAGGTATGGAGATTTGCAAATGTAATAAAGGACTTATTGATAACGATAGTGTTGCAACATTTTTTTTTCCTTTTCTTGACTGATAATGACAAAAATATTGTATAGATATTAATGCCTACCGGTATGTTTTAATCAAACGAAGTACGCTGCTGATTTCTGTCGGATTCCTGTCCGACATACGGGACAATCGTCGATTATGTCATCCGAACAATCCTCGCATAAACAAACATGGCCACAAGGTAGCAGAATTATTTCTCGAGGATTTGATCGACATACAACGCATAGTTGATCTTCTCTTAAATCTTTATCCCGTACTCTACGTCTTCGTTCTTTTCGTGAAGCATCTAGTGATTGACGTAATTCATCTAAGTGTCGTTGCTGTTCCTGATCTTTCCAATAACGTCGAGCCATTATTCCGCCTATCAAAATTCCGATGGCACCAAACATTAGACATAGCCATCTGAAATTATGTAGAATAAGCATATTGTATCATGCAGGCAATACAAATTTTTTATATAATTACATGGAGATTACAAAAAACAAAATCTCTTGCCTATAAGTTCTTTTCTTGTCATCTAGATTTCTGATTAATGATCCAACAGACATTGTTGTGAGGTAAAATGGTGTTCCAGAAAGTGGAGGTTGTAAGCTTAATGAACCAGGTTTAGTTACAGATTTTGACAATTCACCAATTCCGGTAACTATTGCACCGTCGCGAAGCATTTCTTCTGTGGATTGAAGGCCGCGTTGTCGAACACCTGACATATAATGGAAAAAGTATACTCTGGTACTTCACCTCATCCAAGATAAAGAACGATAAGAAAAAAATGAAAAGAGAACTTTTCTTAAAGTCTATTATTCTTATTCTATATATTATCTATATACCTGTAAAAAAACCCCATATATGATCTGCAATGGTTGGAATACATGGCTCAAAATAATCAGAAATTGTGTCCAAGTCTAATATATCAGCTGCCATTGGATCTACCACTTCTACTTGATAGCCTCCTTGTTGTAAAGCAAATGGAACACTGTTGTACACTTCTTGCATTGTGCGTTCTTGGTCTGACCTGCAATTTATTCATGCAAATTTTATTGTTATTTCTTATATATCAAAATACTTCTTATCTATTACGAATATAACATTTATATCTAGCAATATTAATTAGATGTTTCTCCCATTATTACATGACAATGAACATTAGATTGTAGATAAGGTATAAGTATAATTTATAATGTAATACAACGTACCAAAACCCAGCTGTTGTTCTAGCAACAACATGTTCTTTGACACTAAGTTTTTGAATGACTCCAGTCGATCTTTTGTCTGTCATACTATAAAGTGGTTTACCCAATGGTTTCACAGCTCCTCTTATCGCTACATATCCCACTCGATTATCTGGGCTGTTATTGACTAATGTATTGAGATTTTCTCCGACTTCGTGAAACTCAGCAGCCTAGAAAAGATTACATAGTATTTCTAAATGTTCGCAAGACTAACAATGCAAGGTTGCACACTGTCAATTCCATATTTTCATAAGACAAAGAAAGGCATAAACGATCATTTTACCTTAACAGCCGCGATAGCATTTTTGCAATGAAAATATTGTCTTAAACAAATTCCAAATATTATACTGTCAATACCGAGAGCAACTGCTTCGCCTAAGTACTCCATTGTCAGGTTAGATATTTGAAAATTAAAAGAAAATCACATTCCATTTTGTCATGAGAGCGTTACCGTCAGCAGTCTAATAAATTTTATTCAAAGGCTCCATGAACAATCCTTGCAAGAAATTTTGCGAGTAATGAAAACAGCGTGAATTTTCTAATTGACAAAAATCTTTCACACACTAGATGTGACTAGATGACATAAGTTGGAAAGGAAGATTCTTCAGTTTTGTTATAACGACACACTTGATGATGACGTTCATACTTTTTCATCACGATGTCGCAACCGGTGTTTGTTCCTTTTTACCAGCGAAACGCGATAAATCAAATTTCTTTTTAATAAAACAATATCATTATTCAATATTTAGGTTTAAAAGAGATAGCTAGCTGAATTATTAATCATTGATAAAGTCACACTTGGCAGTCGCTTAGACTTTCCAAAATGATTGATTGTTTCAAAACAATGGTACTGAAGCAGAAAATCGTTGGAATGGTCTATCATGAAAGCAACTACCTATATTGATCTGTAATCAAAAAACTTCCATACCTATTCGAAGTAAAACTTTGATCAAGGTAAAATCCCAACTATCCTTCAATCATATAATATATCAATCAAGTTTCAAATATCGCAACAAGCTGCAACAGCTTTTTATGAGATCACACTTTATTAGGGGAAGACAATAACATAAGAAGGTACTGATGTAAATACATTTTATTTTTAGCAAGGTTCCTTGCTCTCATGGCATTTATATATATTTATATACATACATGCATATAAAAGTACAAAAAATATATTTATCTTATAAAGACACGTTTTCCGCACCTATACGAATGTAAATTATAGCATTAACTTGGCGTGCGTGACATAAAATTTTAACACCGAGTACAAGACGGGTTTTGGGTGGGTCACACTCGAGTTTGGGCACGCTGAGTTAAAACAGTAATAAATTCCATCAAATTTATTTGAGCGACTGTGTGAGATCAACTTTGGAAATCCATCGTTATATCAAGCGGAACATAATTGTTACAAACGTGAAACAACGTATGTCTCAGCATTCGTATCAATAATGGCAGGTACAGGCTGTTTGTTTGTTTTCCTTATAACAATGCAAATTATATATTTCCTATTCGATAGTTCATCCATTATAAATGCCTGAAGATCTTTTGATGGCTTCCACCGCAATTCTTTATAATTGGGTGCAATTGACGTCCTTGAAGAGACGGTGCCGATTGAGGTCAAACGATACGTCCTCACTAACGTCATAATGAATCACAAGAACCAACAGCTACCACGATCGATCGATTTTCATTACAAGTAGAGTGACGTAGATGCACCAAAATTAATGTTCTAATGAGTATCAAGCTATATACATTATAGATACTAATATAATATAATACATAACATTCTATGTACAAATCTCCATAAGAGAACACCATCGCATCCATCTTTCATTTCCTACAGAATTTTAATTGTTCCTTCTTCACACTTACTACCCTTATTAGAGTATCGTCATGTCTTCATTTACCGTTATCAACTGACCGAAATACAATTATACGTAGTACTGATATTCAATTTCGAAACGTACCCAAAGAACTTGTAGTTATCATTAGCCATTTTGGAACTGACTCACTATAAATCATATTGATAATCAGTAACCAATAATTCTTTGTACAGAAGGCAATTCCACTACCCTGAACATCATTGGTATCTAGACTTCACCCTGAGATCTCGGTAGACAATGAACATTTCCAAAGGCTCGACACTTCCAATGCCGTCCTCTTCTCTCTGATTACGGGTTACGGTTGGGAACAGATATGACGAATACGTTCAATTTTTCAATATGATGTTTGTCCGCCACTTCTGAATAATCAATAGAATCGTAGGCAGGTGGTGCGAAGAGGTGATAAGGAGGTGGTGGCGTATCTGATACACCAGCAGTCGTCGTCGCTGACGTACAAGTTCCCATCATTGGTTCTGTATGACGGCCTGGTGATAATGTTCGTGACGTACCACGCCGACAACACCACTCTGAGCAACTGACAACCAAGAAAAATGTCACGAGTCCACCAAATGATCCTATGTACCAAACAACGGACCATGGATCCAGGGTAGTTTGTACTTCAGCATCTTCTGGACATACAAAGTAAGAATAGTTTTTTTTAATTCTACCATTTAACGTGATGAATCATTATGTAATAAATCATAAATTTTCTTTTTTTATTACCAGCAGAACTTTCAGTGGTATCCACGTATTCGCTGTCTTTTGAAACGTCTCCAACCTCAGCATTGACTTTAAACTCAGAATCAAACTCAATGATGCATAGGACACCGTCGTTGTTTCTGTCATCAGCAACCTCAGCACTTATCTGGTCTACAGGTTTGCTGTTTTCCAAAGGTTCGTTACTCCTGGGTACTCTGTAACCCGTATCATCTTGCTCACGTGCTTCGCCATGAAACAATAAGGTATATTCAGTTACTCAAATGATCCGAAGAAGGATCCGTGTATACTCAGATCATTTTTAATGATATCACTTCTCTAAATGCTTAGCATGACTCTCGCTTTATCTCTACCTTACTCACTCATATAATATTATTTGTGAATATGATTTCCATAGGTATGCATACCGCGCTTCCTGCTATGAATGCGTGAACAACGTACGCAGAATTTAGATAGTACCGCGTGGAATAAAAAGAGGAAAAAAAAATTTACGAAGTATAAGATGGTATTGCTACTGCGACTGTTTTACCACCATCAACTAGCATCCACTGTTTGGGATCTCCTGGTGTGCGCTTGTTGAGTCGATTACGTGAATTAAAAGAACGACTTGAGATAAGTGCACGATTTCAGGCTGGTGTAGACCTTACTAACGTTTATGAAACTTCTGAAGAATGAAGATTTATATGTATATGTATATATATATAGAGAGCTCGGGGCACTTTTGCAGAGGTGAGGCTTCTTTGAAACATTTGGATCGTTTCCAAAGAACAGTAAATAATTTCTCCGAGCGATATTATTTTTGTTTCAATGTTTTCCATTTGGCTCTAGACATTATTTTGCAGAAACGATACACGTTTATTTACAGAAGGCGAGAAATGTTAACTATTGAAATATTCTAGGCAGTATTACAACACTGTATAATGCTCGAGGTATGCCATTGTGCTTAAGCATTAACTAAATGCTATTCTATTTACGACTCGTAATAGCTAAGTGAACGTGATCACAATTGCGATCTATTGTAAATCCTCAGTATAATCCAAACGATGATCTGCAAAGCCGCTAGACGTATAATTTACATCAGTGACAATGAGTTTTTGAACTTAACCTTAAAGATCAAAAGTGTACTAATAGATGTGCCTGAGTTAATATGTATAATCCAAGAAAAATTGTGCTTACACACCAGATAGTAAGTGGCGTGGGTAAATAGTAACGTATATAATAGTAATAAAGTAGTAAATAAAGAAACCTTGAAGTGAATTTTCTTGAAGCAAGAAAGATTACAGTTGCAATCTTAACTAAACATAGAATCTAGAGGCTATGAAACACAAAAACAAACTCCATGGGTGCATTCGGCATTACATCACAACTCGTGCAATTAGTCGACTGGTTTTCTTACTTGATTGATTAAGATTCTCATGCAGTTTGCATGCTACGTGGATTTTATTCAACTACGTAGTGAATGAGTATAACCATTAGAACATATGTATTCACAAAATCATCCTTTATGTTGCGATTGAATTTTTTATAGTCAACATTTAAGAAGAAAAAATTGTATATGATGTTTCGATTGGTTGCAGATTCCTCAGACATAAGGAGCAAAATGCTGGGTGATCAGGTGAAAAATTTTGTATAAGTTGAGAATGATCGATTTTTTAAGCGATGTCAAAATGAGTAGAAAACTTGAAGTTTTTATTATAACCAAATGAGTATCCATTATTCAAGAAATATTTCTTCGCTAATAGGTAATTAAATCAGTCACCAATGCGATAAACACGTGACGTAATTCATCAGTAAATACGAACAATAATTTGCACCTCTATTTTATTTCTTTCTTAACGTGCGCTGTTCTTACCAGCGTGTGAGATTATTCATATTCATCGACATTGTGCAGATGGACAAATTTTATCATAATGTGTGTAACGATTAATAGTATAGGCGCACAAGATAGATTATCGATTATGAAATTTAACTGTGACACATTCACGATTTAACGAGGTGTCTACTAATTGATATTGTTCCCTGACAATGAATACAGTACAGTCTTTGTACCAGTCACTGTATTATTCCTTGTGGAAATTTTCACAAACGAGCATTTATATTTTTCGATCGAATTTAGAATTTAATCATACGGAGCATTCAAAATGTTCTTGACATTTGCTCTATCAAGGATTCTCGAATTTAGCAGGAAAAATTTATCGTGATAATCAATAAAGATTATACTAAATCCGCTCGTCGTTATCTCTTAATCCAATAATATGAAAATATGCAAGAGACGCACCAAACGATGACAAATTTCTTGGTGAGCGCGATTAATTCCGAGAAATAAAATTAAATATAACTGGACTCTAATAATAGAATATGAAATGAACCAAAACAACGATATTGACATATCCAAGTACTAAGTATGATAAAATCTAATTAAACCACGTAAATATCAGCATTTAAAGTCACCAGCAGAGTTAAAAAATCAAGCGTGATTTATATATGAATCTATCTATACAGAACAGTAAAACTAAATTAGCATGAGGTCAAGTACCTGGCAAAGTAGTGACAAAATGATCTTGAATCATAATCAAATCGAAGATCAAAACTGGCAAGAACCGTATACCAATCATTCTGCTTCTTCGATATTAAAATTTATCACACTATCTCCACTGGTTCTTACTTTTAAGGTGTTCCTTCCTTTACTTCAGAGAACTACAGAGTCTAAAATAGTAAGAACCTTATAACTATATTTATCTATATTATCTGTTACGCTCTGCCCGAGAGCGCACAACCGATCCGCTCGGGTGCCGGCTGCTGACTAACTTTAGGTTGTTATAGGCACTTCGCGGTGGTAAAAATTCTTTTATGATAAGCAGGTCTGAAAGTCTGGAGGACAGCTAGTTTGACTTCCTTCTTTTAAAAGGCATTAGTAATTTAATGTCGACATTAAAAAGTATTGATAAACGAGTCGTTGAACACCGGCTACTACTTAAAGTTATAGAGAGCTAACTATTACTGACATAACGTAAATACATTGCTATGTATATCTTTTAGAAGAGCTTTCATCATCATATCTTTTGCAATGTCGTAAAGTCGCCATCAATTGTGTCTGTTGATACATGATATTAACGAAGAGATATTAGGTCGGTGTTGGATAGCCATATTGAATGTATAATTTGACATCTTTCGAAATGGTTGATATATTAAAAAATACTAAGTATAGGTACTCAAATAGGATTCCTATGGGTATTTAGCATACCCATAGTATACGAGCAAGTGTAAATTGTTATTCCTTTTGAATTTATTAATACGACGTTTTCGTGGATGTTATCATTTATTCTTAAACTTTGAGTACAGAGTGTGATCTTTCTCTCATTTTTTCCAAGAGGTACCTGCATATTTTTACTCTAAGTGTGCCTTATGAAGATTCTATACGATCAACATTTATAGCCAAAAAAAGATGTATGCTATCAGCATTTCATAGATTCTCCAGACTGTAGGCCATGATAATTCTGGTTGCCAATAGAGACGTAGTATTCGCGATGGTAATGAATTCACCGAGGTGATGCAGCTGCAAACAAGGAACCCGTTATACAGCAATCATACCATAAACACACCGTCGTGAGCAAAGTTAAATAGACTGGGCATTCTCGTGCGTTTCGTGCTGCGAGAAACTAACTGACTGACCAGGAAGTAAGGTTAGAGTATAGAGTGGAGGCTGGGCTTTGTCTTGTGTATTTCCAATCAACGACAGCTTCGTCTGGACCTTTTCACGTGTGCTTTTGTAATTCGTAATAAACCTACATCCTTATCCTTGAGGCTTTTCCTCGGAATCTCCCAATTTGCAATTTTTTCCCTGAATCCTGAGAAACCATTCTTACTTAGATCACAGAGGATTTGTAGCCAACTCACTGTAGCTTCCTTGTAGGAGAAGTAGGGCGTCATTAAAATGGGTGGGATGGAGCCCATTTCGCAACATTCTTTCCTACCATCTTCATTCCTTTTCCATCTTTGAATCACCTTTCCTCTATCATCTTTACACTTTCTCGCTCTTCATTCGTCGTATTTTCGTACTTCATTTCCTCCGTCTACTTTTCATTTACTAAGAGAACAGTAATTTGTCCAAAAGATATAAGGGATCTTTTTCCTTTTTCTTCCCGTGGATTATCCATCCAATCTTCAATTGGAAGGGTTAGAATACTTGCCTTACTAGTGACGATAATTGCCACTATTAATTATGGCTCAGATATTAGGGTACTATCTGGAACTCAGCGGATAAGAGATTTGACTCATTACTTTATCACATTGAGACGTATTAAAGAAAAAGTCAGTGAGACGAGATATTCATATATGTAGATTGTTACATTTTGATTAAAATAAATCAACATCCTTAAATATAATATAATACATCAGGCTGTTAACCACCTGCCGGTTATTCTACGAAGTACTGTAAAATAATTACGTTAAAGTTAATTATCCGGAATGATTTACAGAATTTCGTAAATGCCCACTCGCGATACGCTGCAATAATCGCAATAATGCAGCACTCGCATCTCATGTTACGCGTCACATTTTTAGCGTGGTATATTTTCTACGAGTGTATACACTCATCGAGTATATTTTCTAAAACTGATAAGCATAAATTATGTTTATATCAATAGTAATCGAGTAAACGTCGTATGGCAATAGCGTATCGTACAAATGGACAGGACAATCACACGACTCATTGCACAAATAGCCGTGAAATATACTTTTCATTACTTTTTATCATTTTTTATATGAGAAATGATGTCCGCAGGACGTATAGATTAAGCACGAAAAACTGTATGACGACGTAGTAAATCTTTTCAGTTTTAACTTATTATCGGTCACGGTCCCAGCAACCATACAATTTAGAAACTCTTTTAAAAATAATTCCCACCATGTTGATAGTTTCTAGTTGCACCATATGCTTACTACCACAAATTCCGTACGTCGTATAACAGTTTATTCAAAATACCGATATACCTTACGATTTGCTCTGCCAGACAATAATCCCGATGAGAATGGATACTACTACAGCACCGATAATCACGAGGATGCATTTCTTCTTGCGTAATTTATTTTTATAAGTAGCCGCTTGTCGTAATTCCTGTGTGCCTTCGTTTACGAATACTTCTGTTCTTTCAACAGACGCTTCGATGGAGTCAATTACTTCACCCTGTTCATGTACAAGAGCCCCTAATTCTTTGAAGATCTGATTCACGTCACTGATGTCGCTCTGTAATAAGAGCACAGAAAGTTTGATATTTTCAGAGGAATGTAAAAGGCAAAAGAATTTGGAAATTTTTATCAGCTTACCTCCAACTGGCGTATGCTGGCTTCTTGCTCTTCCAACATTCGCAGATTTTGCTCCTCCTGCAGCTGCTGCTGTTGAATCTGTTTTTGTGTTCTATTGTCTTGAAGTTCGATCAGAGTTTCCTGCTTTTTATCACCAAATGGTCCTATACCTGCAGTTGCCTTTGCTTTCCTTACCATTTCTCTTTCCTTGTTAGCAGCAAGCCTTTGAATGCCCTGTGGAATAAAGGATATAGCAATTTGCATTTATAGAATAAGTATAGATAATAGGAAATGAAAAATGACTATATATAATCACCTGGAAATTGTTCAAGGCTGTCGTGAATTCATCTTGTAACCTTTCCCTTTGCATCTTTCGCTGTCTTTGTTCTCCAGGACTGCTTGAACCAGCATTATTTGCAAGTACTGCCAAGTCCTTAAGGTGCACATTTGTGTCCTTGGCAAGTTGTTGTGTGTAATGTTGTATTTGATGGCTAGAAAGTAAGACAAATACATTGTATTTTCTTTCTTTAATATAATCAATGTGTATTAAAACTTACAGTTGATTCCTGAGTTCCTGAGAATCCGTAGAACCACCCAACTGATTGACCATCTTTTGCATTGAAGAAACTGTTGGAGAATAATATTTATATAACACTCTACAATAAATGTATTATTAGGAATAATTACCATTTTGGGATATCTTCAATATCGATGTGCCAATTGTTTGAGATAGTCTCCCAAAGTCCTGCTCACGAGTTAGACCACCATTGTGGTATGAAGAGAAACCAGTATCCATCCTGGACTAGTATGCAAAATTGTAATATAGAACACTAAAAAAGAAATTAATGAATATTTAAATAAGTCAGAGCATAATTTCATAAAAAATATGTTTTTTCCATATCTATATAAAATGTTATCACGAAATATGTATGAGACATTCGATAAGGAAAATGACAGAACAAATATTGGAGTAGTTCCTACCAAATTACGACTGGACGGTACAGGAAAATCAACTAACAAAATTTATATTACACGTTCTGCACTTAATTTAAAGCAATAATGCTATAATGCTATTATTCTAAGAATAATACAGTGAACATTCGCACAATAACGAAACAAGAAAATGACGTTTCACGCGAATTCCAGAACGTCAAACAGATCCATGTTATCGTCCTTCCGTCAAATATTGACTAGGACAGCTCCGAATTAGCAATCGGAATTAACAAAAGCAAACAATGAATCACAATAATTATTCATCTACACAGTCTAGACATAAGTTCTCGAAATTAATATGCAAATCGTAGTTCTTCTCTACCTTCAAGTTCAAAAAGAGAGAGAAGCACCGTAACTGTCGATAAATGAATAAAGGTTCAGGAAAATCGTAAATGGGAACTTCGGTCTATGCTTTCGGAATGGTATCCTGGAATACGTAGAGCAATCTTCCCCGGTATATTAGGAAACCGTTGTGGTTCGATAAAAACGCAACTCCCACTAACGGGTGTTTAGAAAATATGAATAGTAGAACGGCGCTACTGTCGATATAATTTTCATATTGAATTGTGGCGCTAAACAATTGAAACTTGAAAGTTTAAAGGTAGATAACTTGTAGTGTAAATTATAATGATGACTAGAATATGGAGGTATATTTAAACTTTGGTTTAACATTGAATTGTGAAATTTTGGAAAATATAGTAAACCTTGGATCGTAACCTAAAGAAAGGTAACAGATTATATCGATATACAATACTGTGTACAATAAATAAAATTTATTTATTAATCATGATTATTTGTTTGCCCTTCTTAACTTACACTTGCATAGGAATGTTTTGATAATACAATAATGGTTTATTCGTTTAAATGCTTACATTTTATTCACTCCTATTATCTGCTACTATTTAGCTGAGTTATAGTTATGTTATTATGCTGGCTCTAGATTATTTTATTAATGTCATTATGTGCGTTATGAACATTTACATATTCTCATGCATTCTTAGCCAAATGATGTAAATATATTACATCTTGTTACGGACTTCTATGTTCAATATATTTGTTGTACTTATTTACTTGAACGTAATACATTTAATCTATGAATCGATAAGTAATATATTATAGTAAAGGAGCAAACAAATCTTGCAATAGTTACATCTCAACTACAGAATTTCTAGGATGTTATATAGGTTATCTATGTAAATATTGGAAACCTGTTTACTGATGTGAGATTTATATAAAGATCAATATATGGATCATCTCATAATTAAATAATGTTTTAGGGTCATTCGGTAGATCCACTTCTGAACTCAAGGAAAGAGATTGAAATTTCATGAATTTTAAGATACAGTAAACCAGTGTAAGGTTTACAAGGAATAATCATAGGCATGAAAAGATTAATAATTTTCGATTATCTCTCATCGAAATTACTGCGGAGCCAGTAAAGTATTTGTTGTAGGATTCTTTGATTTTAGGCGTTTCCAACCATCCTTAATAAGTATATTTATCTATAGAATTTAATTTACTTTTGGTACGCTGCAATAAATATTTTATTCAAAAGTTTCAAACACGCCTTTTGGTCGTATGATCCTAACGTAAGACTATGTACAGAATTATTTACAGATAAAGTCGCTATCACACGGACCAATAGAGATCAGCTATATGATGGCGCGCGCGATACATAGAAAAATAAAGTCGCCGTTACATATTCCAATATACATAGACACTCTTAATGGTAATGGCGCATGAAAGATCGTTCACATAAATATCTTAATGATTCAAATCCTCTGTTGAGCTTCCAAAATTATTCAAATTCACTTTGAAGAATCGGCAATTTGTACGATAACTATATAATGTTTCTTTTTCAGATGCTATGGTCTATCGTAACTTATCACATTGTTTTGATACAATTCTCATCATACTTAAAGAATGTCATGTTCAACTTAAAAGGGAAAAAGAATGTATAAGTTATCGAATGGATTCGTTTACCGTTTCCATGATGAAAATGACGTAGAAATCAACGCGATGTTGATACCTAAGAACATGCAGATATAGAAGAATCAAATCATGTATGGTATCTACTTTAAAATGGAATCATTTATATTTTCGATTATCAGCTAATTATTTAAATCCGTATTCTCATTTGCTGCGTATGGCGCATACGTATGTGCGAGTATACTATATAAATTGATATATGGTTAACATTTGTAAACTTGGACTGTCATTATCGAATCCACAGGTTGCTGGAGGCATTCAGTTGATTGCATTAAAAGAGTTAAAAAAATAAAGGAAGTACTAGATATACAATTGATATTTCTTATCATTTGTCTCTTTGGTCTCTTTGATCTCTTTGGCTTCATAATTCCTTGGACCCATTACCGATGCATTCTTTCTCAAATTTGAGTAGAACGCCTAGGAAGGTAGGTAGCTTAAAAGAGTCGATATGAAGGTTCCTATAGAAGTCTCATCAAAGATTAGTCTCCTCCACGGATGTAATTCTCTCGAGTTTCCTGTTTCCCTCGACACCCACAAAGTATGTAGTGACTAGACCTTTAGGTTTCACGTACGTTTCCCCACGTAGATGACATTTGACTCCATGTTGCTCGAGGACTGCAGCTGTTCTTTTCGTTACCTGTATCTTACCAGGAACGCCAGTAGTATCCATTCTGGATGCCATGTTCACGGCATCGCCCCAAATATCATATAGAGGCTTTTGAGCGCCAACCACACCAGCGGTAACCTCACCGTGGGATATTCCTATCCTCAACCTGCATGAAAATATAGTCATATCACTATAAACCTTGAATTCCACTCGCTAACACTTCAATGTATTAACAAACTTGAGAGATTAGATATGAATTGATTTCAGGTTACAAGCACTATGCTTTCTATCTATGGATTTATTCGACATATGTGTAGTATATAACGTTTACATACTTGTAGGGTCTATCAGTGGGCAAATACATTTTGTCAAGTACCGCCATCATGTGGACAGCAAAATCCGCCATGACTTTCACAACATGTTCATCAGTATTTGAACTAGTCTCGCTACTATGTGCAGAATCTCTTCTACTGGCATCCAAACCGCAGGCTGCCATGTATGTTGTGCCTGTACATGTGTATAATATTATATTAGTAAGTTCCTAAGATAAATATAACCTGAGATATAAATTGTCCTAATTTTACTGTACCTGCAATTTTAATTTTTTCTACGCGAGTTGCAAATTTTTGATTGAAAAGGAGTCTATCGAATTCGCAAATGATTTTATTGAGAACTACTAGCATCGTATTTTCGTCTATGGACAGATCCGTCAAAGAAGCAAACATGACGGCCACGGTGTCGTACGCTTCATGGAATAGTTCATTCTCCTCTGATCTGGTCATGTTAAGGTAAAACTCGGCTGTTAAAATATTAATTCATTGAATATCGACTGTTATAGTTATCATTACTTTTTCTACTAATCTAATATCTCTATTACGAACCAACATGTTCAGGTAAGATATTTCGCAGTAGAAGCTTGTTCGCGTTCCTTGTATGAAATGCCTCGTCCTGTTCTTTTGTTAGTTGCCTCTTCCACTGGTAGTCTAATCTGCTCATGTACTCTGCCTGAATGAATCGTCGTGAACGTGAACTTGAACGAATGATAGAACGAAAAGTATTGATCGATAGTCCGATCTTTGGAAATAATGAGATTTATTGGTCTCGAAGCCTACCTGACGGTCGATGAGATGGAGAGAGAACGTTAGAAAAGCAACGCTTAGAATATGAGCCATTCTTGGTTCCATGTAAGGATTCCATGTATCGTCCGACTGCAATGGTTATTGAGATGGATGATTTTCATTTAAATCTAATTAAGGCTAATAACATTATATTTATTATACCTGAAATACGACTGAACGATATAGCCAGACGTTCCACGTATAAAACACCACTATGGAGCAACCTATTATTAGCTTCAAGATGAAGTGAATCCTTAGAAATAAGAAACTGGTAAGAATAGCCAAGGAACAGGTTTCGGTCATTTGCTGCAAAGTAATAAAGAATTGAGAAAAACTTGTAAGTCATTGCTGGAGCGCAGTACAAGATGTATGAACCGGTGAAACCATCAGCTTACCCAGGGCGTAGAAAGACAGTCAATTTCAGCAGCACCGACCGCAGCAATACTCGAGGTTACATTGTTGTTCGCCAGCCTATTTGTATTCTTACACTCAAACTAGACAAAATTATAGAGTTAACTGTACTATTAACAGAGAAATAAAAATTGATAAAATATACAGCATTTAAAAAAATTCTTACCAGCATATCCAACATGGCGCAAGCAGCTAGCATGATAGTAATAGCCAAATAAAGACTAGTCCTGAGAAGTGCACTCCAGACTACCTGCGGATATAATTGCGTTCTTATTTAATTGTACGACCAATAAAGTACCCATTAGTTTAACAAACGCTTATACCTTCACACTAGTTTGATACATAAAATGTAAAAGCTTGTTACGAGGTTGAGGCACATGACCTTCGTGTTCATCATGAGGATCCTTATAGCGATTCCAAATAAAGTGCATCCAAGTAAGTGGCATCAATGCGACCAAAAAGATCATGGCTGCCGAGTAACCAACAGTAGTGCTCAAGTGGAACCTAAAGATTTCCATGATGTAAGTACGGTAATGAAAAAACAATGTATCGAAAAATCAACGATGGCATACATAAAATTTTACAATCATTCTGTTCATTCTCCGAGTAGTCGTGTAAATCAGATACGATAGATTAGATCGCGCGTATTCTTTGCCAACCTAGGATGTTTGTCCTTGAGCCACAGATAAGCCATCACCTTCGCAAAATACTTTTTATACATATAACTTGACTTACTGTGAAAACGTTATTGACGGCACAAGGAAAATCAGTCCCATGCATAGCAAAACCAGAGCAGCACAGCCTATGTAGAATTTGAAGAGTGGATCTGGTTCTCGTACAAATGGTATTTCCCATTTCCACTTGCGGAAAGTCAGACAGATAGGATTGATATGTTCCCATGCGCACCACTGTCTAAAAAATAAATTTTAGTTTGCTAGATTTCTTAATCACGATAAAGAAAACTCCATCATCCTAATACTTACTCCCACTTGCTGAGAGGCATTTGCTTGATGGCATTCTCCATTTCAGCATCAGCTGCCTTAAGCATGAGATGGTAATCACGAAGACAGGAGTCCATGAAGTGCGTACGTCGTCTGTAGGTACCCGCGTACACGTCGGCATGATTACCCACTGATGAAGTGAGTCTCCTATTACTCTTTGAGGAAACTCCTGTACTGGTAGTACTTGATCTCATCCCAGCCCATCTAACGTAATGTCTATTAGGAGGTGGTGGCGAGTCAGGAACCGTGACCTTGAAGTGGTCCTCGCTGTTCTGCAACAAGGTTCGCCTGTCAACGACTTGAAGAGCTACAGAGGTGAACGAAGAGGAGGATTCAGTAGGTTCGATACGCACCTGCGGGAGTGGCGGGGGGACTGGTGGTTCAGGTGCTATTAGGTAGCTCCTGATACAGTATTTGTTTAAGGTTTCATCTTCCAGATTAGCTACCGGTTGCAGATGATATTGATCAGCATTCAAAAGGTCCAACGTTTGTTGCGTTATGTGAACCATACCAGGTTGACCAGTTTGTTCCATTTTATTGGCTATCACTACGTCCCGTGACCAAACATCATATTGCCACTTGTTAACGCCCAGTATACCGGATATTATTGTGCCGGAATGAACGCCTATTCTCATATTAACATCTTCTCCACTTTCCTGGCGTACCCTTGACCTCACTTCGTTAATTATATATATCATGTCCAATCCTATAATACAATTGATTGAAAATAAAGTAAAAATAATAATTAATTAATGTAATATGAGCAACTTCTATTCACCGAGATCAACGCAGCTCTTTGCATGCTGAGAATTCGGTGTTGGCACGCCGCTAACGCAATAATAACAGTCTCCTAAGAACTTGATCCTGAGAACATTGTGTTTTTCCGAAGCCTCGTCGAAACTCCCAAATAGATCATTTAAGGTCTCAACCAGTTTAGTGACTGATAAAGCAACGGTTAATCCCGAGAAATTAACAACGTCAGCATATAAAATACTGACGTTATCATGAGTCTCCACGTAAAGATCGCTGCAACATTGTCAACTTAAAGAATTCTTTCTAATAGAATTAAAAAAAAATGTATTCCTAGAGATCATAACTAAGTGCATACTTATAAAGTTGTCCTTTAGGAGGCGCTTTTTTGTGTTCCTCAATGAACTTGAAGATATTCCGAAATTCCTTCTTAATCTTGACAGCAAAATGCTGCGGTAAGATGCTTCTCGTAAGTTGCTCCTGGATCAATAATTAGATCATTAAAACAACATCATCTATATAAAATCGTATAAATCACGAATATCAAACGTAATAAATAAATCGTCTACCTCTTGATCCTTTTCATAGTTCAACCTAAGAGTAGACTCGACACACTTGCGTCTGTCCAAAAAGGATCGTCTTATTACAACTTCATTCATAAATCTAAAGTAGAGTCCAAGGCCATTAACGCACGCGAGATAAATCGCATCAGCAATGATCTGCAAAAAGATCCATCAGTAAAAATGAATTAATCATAAATATGCGTCAAATAAGTTCAAAAATAATAATAAATACAAAAATAAATGCTCCATGATCAGATAAGTAGAATCGTATCTTAGATACTGACAATAGGAGTGACAAAGATAGTTGAACTATCATATGACAATCGATCGAACGCAATCCGAGATAAGTAATTAAAACCGGTATTATTGGTACAAATGCACGTTGAATCTGTTGTCTGGATTTGTACAAAAAAAATCAGGATCATCCTGGATCACATAATCATAACATAACACTTCTGATTATCTATATTTATGATGATTTCCATAGCGAGCTACTAATGTAATAAAGTCTCAAGATACATTTGGACTCACCCTGCTCACTGCATTGGGCATGTTCCTGTATGTTATCAGATATAAACTGGCGAGGTAGCATAAAGTCGCTGTAGTGCCGAGTATAAAAGCGTGTAGATTTTCCGCAAGCGGCAAGAAGATATAACATGCCAGAAGCGTGTGAGTTACATAGGCCGGTCTAAAAAAATGATTCGGCGAATAGTTATTGTTTATATGTTACATTAGGTAGGTCCGTAATATGAGCCAAATAAGGCTCAGTAGGATCAATTTAAAAAAGATAGCGAGCATTATGATAATGTTTGGGGTTTTATCGATGTACCTTATCGCTGGAATGCTGCTGGAGTACGCAACAGTGTAATATAACGGAACAGCCAGGTCGCCTGTGACAAGAAGTGCCACGATTATGCAGGACAGGAGTACTGGAACGTAGGATTTTTTGGCGATGAGTTTTGGTCGAAATGACAGAGCTATTACAGGGAGAAGTAAAGCACCCAGGACACTGTACGTCACCAAGTCCGGTAAAGAATCTTTCAAGCTACCCTGAATTAAAAATTTCATTATGAGGATAATTAATATATATTATATTAGTATTGGGTATACTAGGAAGTCATGTTGTTTTTGTTATTCTTACCATTTTGATTAATATTGTGCAGTGGGTGACGCCAAGCACCACTCGTAGAAGGACGAACAGCGACAGATAACCATTTTGCAGTCTTCTTTGATAAATCGAATATAGCTTCTCTAGGCTCTTGTACTTGAACTGTTTCTGTAATCGATTGAAGAATGCGATAAAAGTTTTTATCCACTTGAAAGTATCATTATTACTTATAACGATTTGTAAATGTCTTTAAAAAAAAAAAAAGAATACAGATATCCGTCACTCAGTGAAATTTCAAAATTCACATATTACTGACTTGTCAACGTGTACCATACCAAGGATCAAAAATCAAGATAAATACACCACGATCACTCCTGTCCAATAGTCAATATCTAAATAGCTCTTACAGAACGTCATGGTGCAAAATCACGTATCAAATTTGCGCGATGCGTAATATGCATGAAAGTTGTATAAATAGGATCTAGGAGCTGCCAAACGCGTGAGAAAAAAATGATGCAAAATGAAAAAAATAAAATACACCGTTAAGCGGCGCGCACGTGATTTATAGCATTCAAAAATGTACCCGCTGCTATCTACTGCTCTACTTATCGTAACAGAGGAATTATATGACACTGCCGTCTAGAATGCACTCACCGCCACCTGTATTCCCGACTAAATCCGTAGTATATTTACATTGGAATTTTATTCAGCTGTCAAATATATCTTCTTCACGATGACCTCTTAATCACTAGAGTCAAGATCATTCCCGTGATCACAGGGCAGCTACCGAGTGCAATCCACTATTATACACGGGTAAATAATTAGGTAAGACTTATGCAGCAACGCACGAAAAGCTTGTCCGAACGTCGTTTAATTCGTGGAGGCCTAGTTTTGTCAGTGTGGAAAATTCTTTACATGATAGCAAGAAAACTCGTACGAGGACGAACGATACGGGCCTCCACCGTGAACCAGCACGGGCCCAGATCCCCAGGTGGTTCTCTACTATGAGTACGACATTCGTCTCTGCACACCGAGTGCGATGTACATATGTACATAATACATATAACATCAATAATATATGTATTATACGGTCCGTAAACGGTGAGCTGGGTTTGAACGCGCAGTCGCTCTTCGATTCTCTCGGCTGTCTCTTTCTGATGTATCCAGGACTCACTACGGGTCCTCGTTCAGTAGGAGCTTCGCTTCAGGGATAGATTCGACGCCAGAACCGAAAATTCTATATATATACTTGCATCTATATACATATATTTGGTACGGGTCATCACAGGATACGTAGTCTGTTAGCAGCCTGCGCGATATTGATCTTTAATTTTGCTATATGTCCTCGGATATGATTCTTTGTTAGGATGCAGATACTCGGAGCAGGAGACACGATACGAGAAACACAGACTGAGATGCCAGCTGTTGATTCATTGTATCAGTTGTACGATGAAGATTTGTTTATTAGTAGATTTCTATCTTTACATTTACTTTCTAGTAAATGATGACGATTTATTGGAATAAGATCAAGTGAGATGCAGAGAAGATGACGTCCTCCAGCTGACTTGATTATCGCAGTTCTTTCCTGAGATTAAAATCGAATTTCCTAGAATACCTATCAATTTCCGCTGATACGGGTATGATAGTAGCTAACAGAATGATGAGCTTCACTCGTACATGTATGATTCGTATAATTGTATTACGTGATTCAGTTTTCATCATTTTTTATCCTCTGGTACGAATCCTTCTAATTTTAGGATTTACTTGTTAATCACTAAGAAATACTGTGTCATAATATATTTTTCAGAATTTTAAATTGGTTTATGCATACAAATAACACTTACTCTCAAACTGCTCCATGTCCACTCGTCTAAACTATTTGGAGAAATAACTCGATCGTCTCCTGATTTATGGAGAGAAGTCAATGAGGTTCTTGTCATTAGTTCATCCATTTTACTGTAGGTATCTCGGGTACCTTCTCACTACAAGTTATGCACGTTTGGTTATTTTGCCATTGTATTCATCATTGCGATTTTCTGAAATAAAAATCATAACACAATAGAAACGGTCTAGCATTCTCTGGCAAAAGTACTGCAAGACTGTTCGTGCACAGAAAATAAATGATCTCGCAATATGAGTTCTCTCCACCATTTAAAATGTAAAGCAATTGAAATAATCCATTCGATAACAAATGATTGTAATAATCAGCATGGCCAACGAAAAGCTTAGGGCATATTAACGCAATACCCGTCGCTGAAAGGAGTTTCTAATGGCAAGTGAATGCATTTGTATTTCGACCGGTATAATTTAAACTTTCTCCAGCACGCACGTTGCACTGTCCGTTCACGTTAAGAATTCGAAAATCCTTGTCTGGCGCGCGGGAAACATACGAATTACTCACCGAGTCACTGTACTTCTAGAATAATCCACAAAGAAAGGGCCTCGTACACGAGGATACACAATAAATTGAAAATAAATTTCAGCAATTCACAACAATTTTTAGTGACTAAGAAAACATGAATATCCTGACACTTGCAATTTTAATAGCCTCTACACTATTTAACTCTCTTAGTAGTATAAAGAAAATACAAGCCAAAGGAACTCTTGCGTCCAGATATAAAAACTTAACTTTAACTAACTCGTATAAAGTCGGACACTCTGTATGTCGAATTACGGATTACAGATCACGTACAGCTGCTATGAGCCACCGTGACGAGCAATGACTTGATTTAAAAGGCTATGGCCTCCCACTGATGGCACCGCGTTGTTTAGACTTCTCTTAATCATCACGTCTTAATTACATCCTGCGCCCGTATAGGAGGATATTTGTCTTGCTGTTATTTCCCGCAACGCCTTACTGACTGATACTGATATGTACCATATATACTTCAAAGGATCATGCATAGGTATGAGAATTTTAATTTATACCCATAAACCGGCATGAATGCGTGACTCAAACGTACCCTGTATGATGTTTTCTATTAATATTAGCCTGACATCCTCTAGGTCTTGAATGAGAACGATACTAGTTGATTAGTTTCTCTGGACTGGAATCATCCCGGTGCCTATAACCACTGTCACTCCTATCACTCACCTTCGCGCACAGTTCTGCACTTAATGACTGACGTGCAATATCAAGAGTGAGTATAAGAACTTACCCGAGTTATGACTTCCGTCGATTCTATATCACCAATGAATACAATGTTTTATAATGGTGGAAGGTCAGCCTCTCTCAAATGATGGACAGTACGATGAAGAGCATGTCGTTAACTGAGAGTAAGTTTCCTATTGAATTTGTTATGACCAAGATAAACTGCCTTCAGTCACTTTCCACTAACTTCGAAAACTCAGAAAATTTAATTTTTCAAATTCTTTGGGAGAAATCGCTAAAGTCGTAGAACGATTCTTATATATTTCGCAGTAGGAAATCATGTTGGCTATCATTAATGATATCTTTCTTGATGGAATATAATTACATCTAGCTCTTTACGAAAAACTTTTTTTTTTACCGTTAATGTAACCAGGGCAGTATATACGTGTTATACAACATAAGTTGGAATTGGAAATTTTTGTTTCAAGTGTTAACTGGTAAGGAATGTATTCGGCGTACTGCTGCTTTACTGTGTTTTCAGTATAGATTACTGCTACGTGGTACAGTTTGGTACGTTTCTGTCACTTTCACAATCTACATTAACAGAAATAATGGAGGGATTTATATCACTATAGTTATAATTGCGACGTATTGAATTAAATATTTATAATAATTTGTTTTACTCGTCGAAGTATAATTTATTATATCTGATTTATTTCGTGTGGCTAACTTTTATACACTTCACATATCACATTTTGCTGCCGTATACGGGCCAACTTCACTAACTTCATATTTTGAGATCCATGAACTTGGTATTACTTTCAATTGTGTAATTATTGGTAGTTTTGTTTGAAGATATGTTCTATTAGGAAATTCACAAAAATGCACTGTCACTACACCGCATTTAATTTTTGGGATAGTCTTAAACGACAAAGAGTCGATACATCTCTAAAAACTTGACTGCCCACTGGCTTATCTGGGGCTTTATGATAACAGTGTGATAGCATCACCCCGTGTTCTGTATCAGTTACATGTGTATATCTTGTTGTCCGGAAATTGTGCTTCCCTAATTGTTCATCCGTATATATGAGATTTCATAGTGCATAGGTGAGAGTATCGTGATTTAGGAGATGAAAATATTGACGTAGGAAACATTACTATGGTATTCATTACTTCTACTAATTACTACTACTGAATAGTGATTATGGAACGGAAAAAATGGTCGCAAGAAAAATACAAAACCTTTATTTCATTCACGGCAATACATTTATTTTTATTGTACGATGATGCTATTATTTAATTTAATTTTTTCTTCGCGTGATGTAACAAGATTTTTAAAAAATTATATCATCCATGCAAGCAAAATTTCCGTTAGTTCGTAATTTATAATTATAAGATACGACTGTTCGGATTTTGATTCTAGATTTTAGATCCTTGTTACAAGGGAAACCGGACGCGGGATACCTATACCCCGAAGAAACAGTTGGCTTATGCAAAAATAATGGCTTGACTAACCGGAAGGCACGTTGTACAAAATTCCCATGATAATATTTCTTCAACGAACTCCCACACGTAAAACATCTCTAGCACTTCGTATAAATTCTTAGCAACTGAGAGAATATAGCGTACGCGTGCATTCTTACGTTGAAACCAGAATTCCAAAGGTTAAACGATTGTGATTCTTATAAGACTGGGTCTTAATAATTCTAAGCGTTGGGATCAGATCCAATCCACAAATATAAGGATTAAAATGTATCTAACCAGAAAATCGCACTGATACTTCTGGTTTCATAAACAACAACGCAAATACATTGCTCTTAACGGAGTATTTTTTTTATGTCGTTTAAATCTCTCAGAATAACGATAGACATCGAGAACTTGCTTAGGAGAAGATACGATAAATATCAGATGCCACTTCCGGTGGCAGTTCACTAAGGAGAGCATTCCACTCGGTAGGAAAATCTCGCTGAGATGACTTCACAAATTCATTGACGAGTGACTTGGTCTCTGTGAAAAGTAAAAGTTGATGAGTAACGCTAATAAAAGTGTTGGCAACGATCATCAACGCTTACCATCGTCCATAGCTTTTTCTTCGCGAAGCACAGTTACTGCAATCTTCTGCAAGGTTTTTACGTGTGGCTGAAGAACGGCATGGCCAGCTCGATAGAGAATAAGGATACTGTTGAAGACAGCCTTATTCTCTTCGAAATCTTCTTTTAGTGGAAGTTGATTTACAAATACAGGAAACACCTGATCTAAAGGTAAGATTTCGTAATTTGTTATGATAAGACGCGCAATTGCGCCTACTATATTATCTCGAGCTCCACCATGAGTTTCCTTTGCTATTGCACCAGAGAGAGCCTGAAGAATTTCAGGATAATATCTAAGGAATATTTATTAAGAATTTTTTATAGTATAAAATTATGCATTGAAAGTGGTGTATAAAATTATGATTCATAAAGGATACTGATATACTGATTCCTTGCCATGCAATGCGAGTTCTCCGATACCGTAAATTGCATTATTGCGAACTTCAGCGCTAGGATCGTCAGTCAGTTTAAGAAATGTTGGAAGAAGTTGAGGTACAAATGATGCTACAGTGTGTTTCAATCCTGAAAAGCATTCAGAAATCGTGCCAACACTAAAGGATCGTTGTCCCTCTGATTTGTTCTTTTTCTAAAAATTAAATGTAAAAATAAAAATTCCACCTGATGCGGATAAAAATAAATAGTATAAAAATATATACCAATTTATCGAGAAACATTGGCAGCACCGTTTGAAAGTAAAGGGCAAAATCCTCCGCGGGAATTACTTTTCCAAAATTCGACAAAACGTCGCCAGCACATTCCACTAATAATTCGTCCTGTTCAGCCTCGGCCTCCTCACCATCAGCGTCTTCCTGATCCTGACACTCAGTTTTTCCTGTCATTACATCTGTTATGCAATTTACTATGGCATCTCTGTGACCTTCCCCAATTAGAATATCTGTCTTCAGTTCCTTGAGAAGCTCTGAAAACGCATCAAGCGCAGCAATGGCGACAGAGCGCTCATCATCCAGTCTTATTAATTCTGAAAGCTTCGGTACGAAAATAGAAACAGCCTTCAGAGTGGCTTGCCTTCCTTCGTTTGTACCAATTTTAGAAAAGTTAATGCAAAATTGTAGCAGTGCATCGATAGAAGCTTTACGTATATCCTCTTGTGGATAATTAATAAGTTTGAATGTCTCTTCAAAGGACTGTTCCAAATATGGTAAAAATGCCTCTCTGTAAGAGTAGTGATTTTAAAAAACTTTTTTATATCAAAAAATGAGTTCGAGATTAAAAAAAAAAGAAAAGAAAAGCACGTACTCCGTATACTGAGCAATTTCCTTTAAAGCTAAAACGGCTTCTTCCTTTTCTTCAATGTATGCATTTTCAACACTGTAACCAGCAACATCCTCATCATCGTCATCTTCCTCATTATCAGTATTCTCTATATCTTCCTCATCCGCGTTTTCGTTATCACTTAGATCCTCATATACAGGAAATGCAGTGTTCTCATCGTCTTTAAAATGTGCCTAATGAACAGTAGATCAATATAAGTTCTTTACAGTCAAGGTGCAGTAGTTTTTTCTTTAGAGGATACGTACAACTATACCCTCGGAACTTTGTATACTCTTTATCATCTGTTCTATAATCTGAGGTAGTACAACAGCCATACTCTTCTTCATAACAGAACTAATAGACGCAAAAAGACCATAGATAGACTTTTTCAGATCTGGATCATCGGTTTCCTTGAGCAGTTTCAATCCAAACTGAAGTGAACTCTCCGCCAGTGGAGCGAAATGATCATTTCCAATGGTTCTCGCAAGAACACCCAAAGTATCTGAGTACCGAATATATAATTTAACAAATGGTAAACACTTTCAAATCCTGTTATGCTCACCAACTGCCTGGATCTGTAAGCACATTGTCTCATCCGTTTGCTTCTCAGTTAGGTAACCATTCAGTATAGCGATGATCCTCTCAAAGTAAGGAAGCATATGTTCCTTACTGGCATTGGCTGCGGCGCCAATTGCGCTTAGGGAAAGTTCACGAACATGTACGGGAGTATCAGCTGTCAGAGTTTCAAAAAGTCGTTCCATAAGCATAGGTAAATATGGTAAAAGACTCTCGTTAAGGTTTTCACAGAACATCTCCAGGGCATAAAACATGCGGTCCACGGATGGAAGTTCTTTTTTCTCTTGTTTGATATGGGTACAAACTTGGCCAAGATACTCAAAGAGTACAGGTAAGAGCTCGGACGAGTACCGACTGATCTCTGGCTGTAAATGCTCAGAAAATTGACCAAGTGCAAATAACGCAGCATTACGAACAACAGCAGCCTGGTCTGTGATACCCTGGCAGATACAGCGTAGAAAGGATTCTAAGTATTTTGAGCGGATGCATTCGGAACAACCTTCAGCTAACACCGCCATTGCTAGGTAGGATGCCTTTTTCGCATAGATGTCTGTACCTTGTAAACCTGGTTCCACATGCTGCAACTGTGAAGAAACAATACAGATACTTGCCGACCACTTTTCAATATGGACCTGGTCCAAGCTTGTTTTCTATTTTTATACACGTACCAGATGCGGAATGAGTTTTTCTGGAGGTAGATGTAATGCCAAAAGATCTAGGGTCTGTGTGGCACAGGTCATAGGTGTGTTGTCCTCATTATCACCGCTAAAGTAAACCTCATCAGTTTCGTCATCAGGTGGTGTGGACATCAGTGTGAAGAGCATGTCTAGGATTCAATACTAAACAAGTTTATTCTCTTAGAAATGATAACAAAATTTACAGCCAGTCACTTGCTTACCAATTATAGGCTCAACCATCTTGTGTTTAACAATGGCTTTTTTTTTAGATCTTGTTAACCAGCCTATAAAGTCTACAGCTTTGACTCTCAAGGCATCATCTAAGGACTTGTTCCCAGCTATCGCAAGGCACATCCCAATGAGGGGTTTAATGTGGGGTGATATAACTGCAACTGCATTTTCACATAGTTCATCCAACAATTCGAAAGCTTCTACTGCCTGATATTCATTCGCAACAATTAGAGCTTGAATTGTGTTCATCACTTGAGGCATCATTTGATGATATGCGTTCACCATCTAATTATCAGATGTACAATGGGGAATGTTGATTATATGAAAAGATAATGGAAAATGATATTGGAATCGTTTGGTTACATACATTTTGGTCCCCTTCTACTAAAGGTACAAGGTGTAGCATTGTCTGAAGGATATAATGTGCCACAGAATTTCCTAAATCCTGAAGATTGTTCAGTGTGTTTCCAAGTAGAAAAACAATAGAAGACATATGCGGTAAATAGGCATCAGGTGCTACTTCAGTCATTGTGGATAAAGTATACATTCCCAGCTGGAAAGAAAACAGTATGTTTAATACTGAAAGGAGATAGAATTAATTTTTCTTACCTCTTTGTCAGCTAAGTTCTCACTAGAAACAAGCTGCTGAACAAATTGAAGAACTTCAGGCCAACCATTGTTTGGCAGTTCATGTTTCACGATAGTTCCAATTAACTGAGTTATTGCATTTTTCACAAATTTCTCTTGCTCGTTCACTAAAGCCTACAGGGTACATATTTACATTAAATTACTTTCAATAATTTGAACAATAGTAATTTTAAATCTTGATGAAAATCAGAAACATGCCTGGAGTATCACTGCTTTTAGTTCAGTTCTGATGTGTTCTGGTAATTGCAACCAATGCTTTCCCTTGTTGTACCGCTTTCGCAGCAGAACAGCAGCATACTGTCTTATCTGTAAAATGCAAAAAATGTATTAAATATTAAAGGAAGCCTTACATCTCACTACAAGTACAAACCTCAGCATTAGCTGATGAAACAACAAGCTGACATAATGCAGGAGCACTTTCTGGTTTTTTAATAGCTTCTCGAAGTTCAGCAGTACCCTAGAAAAATTCATAAAATAATCAACTCAAATTTATGTCAGGTGGTAAAACATTTATAAAACAGTGACCTCTGATCATCTACCCATTACAAACGGTCATGCATCGCATCTTGACTAGAATATATAAAATAAAAAGTCAAATCCTTCTGATCTCGTGGCCTGACTTGGTAGGACGTTCACACAGTAGCGAGCACGTGTTGTTCAACGTAATACGTTAATTAACCCCAAAAAAATGACAATTTGTACCAACCTCCTGTATTATCGTATTGTCGGCAACCAGGAGCTTTAGCAGAATTTCCTCCATGACGAGTTAACGTGTGTTAAACGTTTAATCAAATACTCCAATAAATAAACCGGGTGCTGGCCGCCCGTCGGCGAACGTGACGTACCGTGACGTAAAATAAATTGTTCAATTCTGATGAACAGAATCAGATCCAAGCGCATGCGTTACACATTCGTACAATTCGATATAAAATTACAAAACTCCATAAATAATCCTACATGACAGATAATACTATTCTTTCATATAACATCCGAAACGCTGTGCCGATGCAAAATGGCGAAGGTACACTGTAAGAGATCACTTTTGAGAACAATAAATGGACCATTTTCTAATTCTAGTATCATAATCCTTAGAAGAAATGTAAGCGTAGACTGTACATGTAAAATCTGTAGAGTCGACCGAGTATGAAACGAACCAAGAATTACCGACTCAGACGGCAGCCATATTAGCCTAGCATTTCTTTATCGAAAGTCCGTACAACAGTTTTTGTTCTTAATGTCGTTTCCTTATATACAGTCGGTACGTAACTCCTATGATTCATTCTACGTAGAAGACAATTTCTTTCATCTTCCATCCCATTTAGCTAAGGCGCTCTTATTCGAGACGTAGTATGAAGTTCCTTGAAGTTAAAATGGGCATTTTGTAAATGTTTAATGAGAGCCTGTTTACTACGGGAGGGGAATAATATACAATAGTAGAGAAGCTTTTTAATGATACACACTGTTGAGTGGTTATACGTGGCAGACATCGTCGAGCCATACTGTCTGCCGGACTAGTTATGTATGTACGTACAAGATTCCTAGGTCGTTCAATTCCATGGCTTGATATAGTTTACATAATGTATGTATGTATATACATTATGGGAGTATAGAAATTTGACAGCTATCAAATATTCCTGAGACATTAAATTCTCGAACATGGTTCGTCGAGATTTGGCTTCAGTATCGAATGATCGAATGCAGTTGAATTTATCTCGTCTTTACATTACGACCTAACCCTACATCACCGTAACGATTCGAAAAAAGTTTACAGCAGTATATCAAACTCAATCTGCACAGACTCAAGCTATTTTTCATTAGTTATTTTGCTTTAATCGACAGCATGTATACTGTGCAGCCGCGTGAACGATCAAAAATCTATCGAATATATGTAGTACAGTATTTGCTAAACGTTTTTACTTCTTCCAAGAATAGCAAATATTCATATTCATTCATCATGCATATCCAGATGGCTCACTGATGAATAGAAACGTAACCTAAATACACAGCAAAGTTTCAAGAGACACTCTGATTGTTCTCAAAATCTTGTATTGTGTGAGTGTTTCGCCCTCATATGTTTCACTTGAAATACACAAGACTATATACAACCTATATTATACGCCTTTGATTCAGCATTGTCTGATACATTATATTCCCTGTGTAAACCCCCTTAGTAAAACGTCTAGCATAAATAAGTAAAAAAGACAGGCAAATAAGCACGGGACCATATTCAGCCTCACGTTATCCTTCCTTCCCTCATCCTGTGAGTTTCTTTAGGGCAGAAATAACTAAGCGCCACGAGTCAAGTCACCGATTCACAGAGAATAGTATGCGACGGATACCGAAAAAGCTCAAGGAGTCTGAAAATACTTTTGAAAATTTTCGTGGAATTTTCGCGAGGTAGGTGTGTCGATTACCCACTTGGTATGATTATTTATTCTTGTGCCTCAAAAATCCGCGAATCCACTCGTTCTCTTTTAAGCAATCACGACTGGGAAGATGGAAGACGTAGAGAATTTTTCTTGTCGGTAAGAAAAAGCATCAGTTTCCAGAGCCTTTGAATTTTGACATTTTCGAAGACGGAGGCTGCGCAGTGTAAGTCGCAGGCCGTTTAGACTCGCTTCGTCTAGCTTTGCTTCGGGTAGTTTATTATTTTAGAGCGAACCCCTTCCTTCCAGGTCCGCAGCTCTCTACTCTCTCTCTTCTTCTTTCCGCCTTCTATCTTTTTCTCCCTCCCTCCTTCTTCCTCAAGCTCACCCTTAATCATTCCATCTCTCCTTCTTTTAACTATTCTACATCACTGTCTCTTCCGAATCTTGAGATAATGCAGTCTTCTTGTTTCTCTAGATGTGCAGCTATTTTCGAGTCAGCCATTTCTAAGGATACCAAAGGATTAATCAGCCCCTGGGGAAACTCCTGTATTAGGACGAACGATTTCCTTCTTGACTTTTGGAATTTAATACACAACTGTCCATGTCACAATCCAGAAAATGGTATTCAAGCTGTAAGTTGTTATCCAGCATCCGTATACTCTATACTATATGCATATGTTGTACTAATAGGTATATATAAGAATAAAATTTTTGGAACGTTCTAAAGCTAAAAACAGGAATGGACATTCAAGATAAATTCATGAAGGTACCTAATAGCGAGTGGATAGTAAGAAATTGCGTTCTCGCACGAAGACCTCATGGAAGATGGTACGAAGACAGTGAGAGAGCTGTCAACATAGTCGTTGAGTGACTCGGCTTACACGTCGTGGATGCAGTCATGGCTGGAGACTCTAAGCAGCATTCCAATTTCAAGTCCAGAAGGAATGATGCACTCGCTGTACTGAATGTACATATATCTATAATAGAAATTCCATTCGAGCAGGAGGACACCATAATTTCATAAAAGTTGAATATGCAAATCAATGAAAGTCACATGTGGAGGTACTTGCAAATATCAGGTGTATATAGTATAATAATGTACTAAAGAGATCTCCATATATAGTGCAAGTATCTCACAAGGGTAATGTCTGCGCTGTAACAGAGAATCAGTAAAAAAGAAATTAATGTGAAATTAATGTCCGTTATGAATCTGTTTCATATAAGCCGACACCACATGCGCTCAGCCGTTCCGGGATGGATCGTAGATGGTTGAATTTATTATAAACAGTCGTTCGCCGATTCGTGGACTGGTCTCAAGTCTCCTCACACTCATTCAGAACTATTTGCAACGAAGGTAATGGACTGAATTGATATAAGTCGTACAAATAATCGGAACATAATTATTTGTTTATCAGGATACGGATGCTGAGGAGAAAATATAGAATATTAGAAATCTGGGAATCCTCCGGGTTGATGATTCTATAGGAATTTCCCGATGGACGCTACATCCTAACCACGATAAAAGATTAGAGATTGTGGTACGATCCAATTCTGTCACTCTTTATTTTGGCGGATGAATCAATCGAACGAGCCCCTAACCGAGCGATGACAGAATTTTTGTGGTTACGTAAATTACGTAGAATGAGTTGAGTCAAGATTATCGCCGTTATTGTTCCTTGTGCACATGTGCGTAGTACATGCAAGGAAACCCGTAGACCTGGTGCATCTTTTTTTGGACAAAGCATTTTTTTACGACAGGGTATTGTAATCTAGAGACAAATATTTCCTTTTGTTACTCAACGCTCAAAATCTGCTAGCAATATGTCGCCCGGCGATACCAAAATACGTTAGAAAACGAAATACATAAGAACGTTTAAGATATTTGTTTACAGAAATATCGAGGAATCGTCATCTCCCGCAAGGAGGATATCAGGACTCCGCATTGTCTGACAATGTTTGCGTAATTTCCCAACAGTTGATAAGTATGAACTGGTTTCCTCACGTAATGGCGATATTATTACCGCAAGTCGCATTCTGACGTAGCAATTTGACTACGTAATTATGATGAATAAATGACGAACGTTCATAAATCTTACGTGGCACTTGTTCAAAATGTCACGTCGTCCAAAGACCTTTAAATCATATCTACAACAATGCGGTTAAAACATCTCAGTGGTGCTCGGGATAAGAGTTGTCGCGATTATAGGAAAAATTAAAATAACTGAATATAGGATAAAGACGAAACTTTCTTAGCAAACGATATTTAATTCTACAGACTTGCCTAATGACTACGCTTAAATTACTAACGACATTAATTAGTACTCGTTCATAAATATAAATAGGACGTTTATAGGATAGACATACTATCCTAACTCATTAAGACTATCGTACAAATTTCTAGTACGTATTTTTGATTCTCCTTTTTATTTTCTCTTCCCTCTAGTTTCCTTCCACGATTCTTTATCGTAAGATTCGGCCTGTATTGATATACTCATTTAGGTGGTATAATTGCGAATGATTTTTTTTTCCTTTTCTCAATTCCAATCACATGGTGTACTTGATCTGATCGTAGAACATTGTTGTAGGTGGTGACGTCGAAGTGTGAACATTCGATGGTACAGTGCACGGTATACTGGGTATACTTAAACCACCCAGATTGCTTAAGCTTATTGAGCTCAGAGAGCTTAGAGAGCTTAACGCCACGGAAGCTGGAGGATGGCTCAGGTAAGATGATTTCCGTTCGACGAGTCCACCGCCGGAACTATTTGAATTCGAACTCGAACACTGCATTCTCATACCTGCAATCAAAGTGATAGTCAATCTCTTACTCATAAGTGTAATGTTGTTGTTATGTACATAAGCAATGATTCTTTCGCGGGACCACACAAATCAAGAAAAAAAAAGCGCACAAGTGGAAAAAAAGTCTCGCGATAAGAATCAGTCCTTGTAGGTACGATAAATCCGAAACCTCCGGCAGCTCTCAAGTAGTTGCTCTTTTAAGTGCGTACTTCACTCTAGTTCTTTCTTTCCTCTTTATCCTCCCATTTTCCACTTAGATAGAACTAGTCTTCTTACTTCCTACACTACATGTATGTACGTCATACCTCAAAAGAGTCTCTATAAGCTTGCTTAAATTCTATTTAGTTTTTGGTTATCGATACCAGCATAATTTATAACGATATTTAGGATTACAAAGATATATAGCGACGATCGACAGATAAGAGGGTCTGGCAAACTTCATTATTCACAAGCACAGTAAATTTATGCTTTCGACATTAATTACTTATTAATCGCTGTTTGATTCGTCAATTGTCTTCGTCAGTTTTCGATAAATTTAATTAAATAAATATATCAAAAGATTCTACGTGACAAATTCTAAAGGTATCTCGTGCCTAGTAAAATCTATGAGGGACGACCTTATGTCTGACTCGTGATGCTACCAGCTTCACTGCAAGCACGATCAAGCTGAAGCAAGACGAGCCGATGCTGAAGTTAACTGAAAGCCGTCGTGATACACGAGGAAGACGACGTGTGTGGTCCGGGTAAGGCTGCCAGTCAAAATCTCTCACGGACTCAAAGGCCGTAAGACTAATACGAATACGGCGCGCGCGGCAGCTCGACTTTTAACGGGACGTGTGCGCCGCATGGTTCAGAAGCAGAATATGGGCACCGTAGGAACCATGGAACCGCTGGTTCTGCACGAATACGAATCGGGATCACGCAGTATTACAGAGGCATCGTGCCAGAAATACACCGCCCCTCGAAACCAAGAAGAACGAAGAATAAAGAGAGTACAGTGATGATATAAAAGGCGGCTGAAGGATTCCTCTGATTCATGCAGCATAATAGGATTATTGAATGAGGATAATTAATCTCAAGAATTAAACAATTCTTCAGCATTGATCATCTACTCGATATAATATAGATCTAGGATACCTGGTACAGGTTCCTGTCGGTCTGGTATACCGGGACCGTAAAATTCTTTGAAAATTTATGAATAGCCAAGAAACCTTTACGACTCTCCGTTCGGTGTAGTAGATTAAAGAACATCATGTTTATCACGCTCGTAAATATTTGGGCGATAAACGGTTTGAGATCGCACTTAGTACAGAAGTCGGAAAGAAAGTGATGTATTCTCTACACTGGTGTCTTAACAGATTCGTTATCGGTACCCTAACCCGCTAATTATTATTACCGTGATTTTGATGCACATGTAAAATTTTCCTTGGTCAGTCCATATCTAGCTGATGATACGTTAGAGAGCGAAAAATTCAAAGGTTAAGGGATCTTTCGTGGGTGTATTCGTGGTCGTCCCGTAGATCACGAGGGTGACTCCGTGCGTAACAACGGTTTAATAGCTCTGTAACGTTTTAAAAGGCCCCGTTCCAGTTCTTCACGCTAAATTAATCTCACGCGGATGGGATGGGACGTATGTAGTCGTACGGGACGGTCTGGTACACGTGTTAAGTTACGACTTACGACCTCACGACTGGCTTGGGCGTGACAGTCGTGTCACCTCGACTAATAGGCCCTGTCATCTGCCTGTGACTTGGTATTCTGTCTTAACTACTGCCTGAATGCACCTACGGAAGCGTTCGGGTCTCAGACGCGTGACTTTCCAAAGCATTAAGTGCAGGCGATAACGAGTAAATCGTTTAAGGCTCTTGATCAGGAAGTTTGGACATCTTGCGAGACGATGAAGATGTTAGAGAAAGGTCAGGAGAAATGATCTGCGAAGGAAACACAGGATGAGTAATTTATAGTGTTAGATATAGACTTATTAAGGATGATGGTATACCTGGTGCAGGTATCAAGATCTTCGCAGCTGGCTAGCACGTGAATCGATATTGACGAATAGGGTTGGAAACAATTTTGAAAAAAATAAAGAAGAAAAGTCGTCGACAGTTTCGTATTACATGGACCGGCGCCCAAAAGCTCGTAAACTGTCTCTGATTTTCCAGATGGCCCCTTCGTGCAGTCACGAGTCCTTATAGGTCTCGTGGACCTTCTAGGTCTCTGAGCCTGTACGTCAACACGTTTTCCAAGGCGTCGTGTACGCCCACCCACCGCTACCCTTTCAACATATTTTTTTTCGAGTTTTCCCTTGGGATAACCTGCTGCCCTATATGATATACATCTCTTCCGTTCACCAGGTTGGATATTCAAGGAGATGGGTACTTAAAACCGCTTGCCAACAGGTGGTTCTCTGTGAAATTTTACAAATGACAAACTTACCATGATCTGTTACTGGTGTATGGCAGCCACTATGAGGCGAGTTCATGTTTCCTATTGGACTGGCTGAACCTGGTTGCGATTGCATTCCCTGCATGTTGTTAGCTTGCTGAACATTTGCATTGGCATTGACAACATTCCCATTGTTGTTTCCGGGTGCAGGGAGACCATAACCCGTGTAATAATCCTGTTGGGTTGAACTGACCGGTGTTGGAGGATTCGAACCAGTTCCCTTATAGCTGTTCATCATGGGCTCATGATCGTTTTCAGGCTTGTAGCTGATTCCTGGATGATGATCCTTGGTGGAAGGCTGAAATCCTTCAGATACTCTGTATGAGGGTACCGAGGTTTCACCAGGGTTTCTGTAGGGTGGTTCATTCTTGAACGTGATCTCTCCGGCAGCTTTGTAAGCTGGTGGCACTTCTCCGTTACGGTATAGCGAACTCTCTCCGGTCTTATAAGTGACTTCAGTAGTCTTATAGGTCACTTCAGCAATTGATGGAGCTTTGTATGGCGTTTCAGCATATCCCCAATCCGCAGTCATTCCCGTACTAGGACCATACATAGCGTAATCCTGATAATTTTGATACTGATTCTGATACCCATTAGCATACTCAACACCTCCACCAAGATTTTCATATCCTGGACCTTGTACGCCTACTCCTACCCCGACGCCAACACCGACCGGTGTAGCGCTGGTGAAGTACTGAGAGTACTGAGGCTTCAAGGCTTGGCATTTTCTTCTAAATCCTCTAGGTCTTCTGCGGAAGCTACCTTCTTCAAACATAAATTCACTTGCTGGATCAATTGTCCAATAATGTCCTTTGCCAGGTCTTCCCAGACCTTTTGGAAGCTTAATAAAACACTCGTTCAGGCTCAGGTTGTGTCTTACGGAATTCTTCCAACCCTGATAAGCACCTCTGAAGAAAGGGAACCTCTGCTGGAGGAACGTGTAAATTTCTGAGAGTGTTAAACGCTTTCCGGGACTAGACTGAATCGCCATTACGATTAGAGCGATGTACGAATACGGTGGTTTTTCCTGACGTCGCGCACCAGGTTTCCTTGGAGTTTCACTGGTGGAATTGACCATTAGTGGATCCAAAGTTTGAGACTGTGGTATTGAAGAGATTACACTTGTATTTCCACCACCACCACTACTACTACCACCACCACCACCACCACCACCACCACCACCCCCACCGCCACCACCACCACCACCGGTACCCGAGCTGTTTCTTCCGGATGTTGAATGAGAATGAGGATGTTGATGAGAATGAGGAAGTAGGTGCGACGGCCCTGAGGGAGGAGGCGGCGGCTGTTGTTGCTGTTGTTCCTGCATTTGTAAACTGGCCGTCACCTCCACCTCGTTCTTCATGATCACCGAGCTACCGTGAAGTAAAATCTTGAAGCTAGTATCCGGTCTTTGTTATATTTATTAATAAATGTTCACTGGCTGACACGAGTATTCCAAATGATAATTTTTATAACCGATTCAAGAGCATTATTAGATTCTATCACTGTTCCAAATTGATACACTTTGACAAAATTGTAAATAAAAATAACTGCTATTCTTTACATCAGAATGTTATAACAAGAGACAAAATAGAACTTCGAATATCGCGGATTTTAAATATTACGAGATCGATAGCTCAGCTATAACGGAGCTCGAAATGCTCATGAAATATTTACGGCGCGGCAAACATTTATTTGAAACTGTAAGCACAATCGGACAATGGTTTATAATTATTTATATACCGACTGGATAAATTGTTTGCACTATCTTCTTCGGGTTAATTATTTAAGTTCGACGCGACGGGGTTCGTAGAGGCGACTGGCTGCCTCGTAAGTGTTTCAGCTTTACTAAAGTTTAGCTTAACTCCGCGATGCTCTCTCCGTGTGTGGACGTAGGTGGTGGCGAGGCGGAGCGCTTTACCCTATCATGGAACTCTAGAACCTCGTATGGGAGGAGCTTCGAGTCGATATACAGCCATCCGGAGACCCCTTTAATCTCACACCGATGTATCGCGCTATACCTCTCTCGATCTACTGAATTGCACTGTCCTCCATTGTATATTAATTGTAGCACAATACGTTTTTGACGTGTACGGATCCAAATACCATCCAATTTATCGATAAAGCAATTAATGTTTCTTTCTGAAAATGAAGTCAAATTATGAAGAAGCAGATAGTACAGTACAGATCAATGAAACAATCAGACTCGTAACTGTAAGGTTGAAACGGAAGGTCTTCTATTGTAATATGACAAAGGCAGCTACATATAGGGTGTCAAAAAACTTTGGACAATTTAAAGAGCCCTATGGGCAGGTACTTACGAGGCACGGTATTGTAACCAATATATTGAAAAATATGAAGAGCATCGGTATAGGCTTGAGTATCGGTGCTAAGATTAGTCACGAGGGAGAGAACCTGAAGAGAGATTGGTCCAGGATGGAGCCAACGAGATCTTTGGGTTGAGCTCCGCCTACGAGGGTACCTCCTTCTGGGGAGAATACGGGTCTATTTCATATCCGCAACCCTTTTCCTTTCTTTCAGCATCCCTTAAAAATGAATCATCTTAGACGAGTCCGTGGTACAAGCTCCTCCCAAAAGTGAATAAAATAGACTCGACAAAATATTTTAATATATTAAAGAGCGAAGGTTATCAAAAGTTATATCCATTATGCTAAATAAGATATTCTGAATTGTAAGCCCTTATTTAGAGTCTGATTATTTGTAAAAGACAATCCCTGTGTTTGGAACTCGTTCATCGTCAAGTCTGCAGAAGAATCTATCAGCTCAAATGTTTACTCCTTCTAGTACGTGATCTGATATCATGTGTCGATACTCCTAAAGAATAATCACACTGTCATCGTCCGATATTCTTTAAGCTCATTAGCATAACAGTATCGTTATCAAATTACGCTGATTAATTATAAATTCTTCCAAGGGAATCAAAGCTTTGTCCTTTGCTAAGCACACCCTTATCTATAAAAAAGTAGATAATTTAATGTCACCATCTTTCCCAACGGGGTGACCGTGGGGGCTCGAGTCTTGCCTCTTGGGACCATGAATTCTCAAGAAGTTTGTTTGCCTTGGAGCGAACGACGTGACGAAAGAGACGCGACACGGCCATCTTGCCTGTGTCTTCCTCAAGCAGATCCTCACGAGTCCACATTGGTAGCCTGCAGGATTCAGCTTTCTTCCTTTTCTCCTATTTTCTCCTGTCCTTCTTGACATTTTGACTGTCCTGACATAAGAAACAATTTGCTAGTCAGAGACTGGTGTTAGTGGAAGGATATCCTTGAGGATGATTGCCATACGAACCTACACTTTCTTTTGGAAGAATCTACACGTATGGTGGTCATAGGTTACCCAGGACGAGACACTCATGTTAATTTATTGAGGACACAGTCTCAGTAGGAGCTCTCGTAGTTTAAGGGTTGAAAGTGGAGGCTCGAAATCGGGGCCACCCTTCAGAGATAAAGAAATTAGGGCTGCTGTTTACCATTACCTCCTCAGCCTCGAGAGTTTCTGAGCTCTCGTGACGTTTCGTGCGACAACCTCAAGTATCTGGACCAATCCCAAAATACGAAGGGATCAGGACTAAGAAGATAGCTGGCAGCCTATTTTGAGCTTTGGGTAATGTTCCTCAGAAAAGATGATGATGTCCAGTTAGTCAATCTCCTTTTTAATCTTGGCAGAATCCGAGGACCAATCTAGGAACCACTAAAACCAAAAATTAGTTTACTATAAAGACGATGAACCCTGAAATAAGTAACCCTTCAAAAAGAAAGCTCTTACTGGACCACCCGAAAAGCTACACGTGTCTTCCTGAAAACCGCAGACCGGAACCAGAGGTTTTTCAGGATCCTTCGTCAAATGAAAACCCAAACTTGTCCCTGCTCATGCAGACGCCAGGAGGGTTAAGTACCCGGTGCACAATTTTTGGTAACATTGAGTAGTCCACAACCCATTTGAATTACAGGATGAAATCTAAAAAGGTATAAAGGAAGTTCAAGAAGCCAAGAAGACTACCGCAAGCCAGTAAGATAGAGTTGAAGCTGTGTGCCTCTGGGAAGCACGTGAAGCTGCGCTGCGAACGGCGGCCACCCAGGCGGCCATCACACGCGCCGACAAGATGCTCTGTTTACACGATACCGTAATTTTATACCGCTGTCGTACGCATGTTACATACCTACGTCCGTACATCCTGAAGGAAAACCGATGCACGTGAATGGGATACCTGTAGAGATATTTACTCTTGGTGAGGAGGAGTTCAGAAATCAGGACCATCAGGGTTGAGTCTCATGAATGGCAGGCGTGATTCTGTAAGCACAGGTAGAAAAAAGGTTACCAGGTAAGATCCGCCCTGAAGAGTGCCTATAGGTTGCTAACTCCTGGGGATTGGATTTCAAAGTGTCCCGAGGGAGAAGACGAGACAATCGGGGAGTAGCTAAAGTGTGCTACGCGGAATGGTGACCACGTGCGTATACCACAGTATACGAGTCTCTTTCTAAAGTGCCGATTGTTTGGTGAAAACACCGTTTAGGAATGTTTTGAAGCGAATACGGCTTATTCCAAAGGAAGTAGGTACGAACCAGAGAAAATGGTCAGAGTGTTTTCCTTGAACACCGTTTAAGGCCAGTCAAAACAAAAGCTTCACGATCGTTATCCTAGACATTGAATGTGTCAAACTTCTTTCATCGTTTCAGACAGCGCAATTTGATGAAACGACCAATCAGAATTTTGTCTTTTATGATGATTCATCTCTCAGACAACTTTAGTAAATAATCTTTTATTACAGATATCAAAAGAGAAACTCATATGTTTTCTTGAATCTCTGAGCTTGCTCCAGTATCTAAAATATCTTTCTATGGATTGTAAAACAAGGCCTCCTACGAATTTCTTGAATCACACGCTCCTTCCTGCCATCGATTCTCCCAATTCCTGGCTGTCCGCGTCCATACGCATGTAGGAACACGTCTGGACAGTGTTTCTTTTGCGCAAGATGTCGGCCGTAGCGAATGAGCCAACCAGTGAACGGATCCGAACCCGCTCTCAAAATAAGACCTGTTTATCCGCTCATGCGGCTATTTCGAAAGCTCGCAAGTTCCTCGAATGAACACCTATTTCTACTGAAAAGTACCATTGCGCGATTTCCATTTCTTAATCTATTTGATTCTGTCACATTGAAGATTTTAAAGACTATCTAATTTTGAGATTAGCCAAAGTCAAAAGCTCTATGCAACTCCCGTAGACAAATGCTGATGCCATAACACTTGATCCTGCATACAGAGTGGTACAGAAGTCAGGAGAGAAGATTTCGACTTCCAAACAGCGACCCCCGTCGAGCACGTTGTTTACGCACCGGGTGTACCCTACTTAATCCGGTGTTTTAGTGTTTGGATTTTGACTACCGCAGGGGGTTGCACTGAAAGAGTTCCTCGAGTAGAAACGATGTCATGCAACTGGAATCTTTGCAATTAAATTTACATATTGAGAGAAATAACCTACTGTATGACTACTAGCGGGGCCCTATAATTTTCCCTCAAATTCATATTCTCGAATTGTCATTTCTCTGAAAAATCAGATTTTCGATTATGGACTCGAAAATGCGTCTTCCCAAATGCGTGTAAAGTTAGTCATGCGAGAATGTAAATTTTAAAGAAAACTACGATCCGGGAACGTAAATTCGGGAAAACGATAGGGACAACCCTACTAGATACCATACTTACTCTGATCTCTCTGCTTTGTAAATATTAGGAAATCCAGGAGTACCGATATTTGATGGTATTACTTTACAGTGGAGTTGACCCAGTTTATGATGGTTTACGTAGAAATACGTTTACCTGAATAATTGTTGGTACTTAGTCTTATGCCACTTTGAAGGGTTGCGAACGCATCGACCTCATTCACTGCTATGCCTGCTTCATCGTAATTTTATACGAATGCGACGAGTATAGAGGAGCCAAACAATTTACTTAGCAGGACCGCAATGTTTAAACCATTCCCACCGACCTTAGCTTACTACGTTTCCGTTTGGTTTAGCCGTTTAGGTGTAGCTGTTCGTCTGTATCGTTCGGTCTATTCAGCTTGCTAGTGCGTTTCTACACTTTTATAAACTCCTTGCGGTTTCGTCACTACCATTGGTTACTCTATTCCTATTTTTTCCATTCGATATCGCATAATGGATTTTTTCTCCGTCGTGTCTTTCCATGCAGGAATTTTCCACAAATTCGCATACTATTTCGTACAGAGATCTTTCTTTTTGAAACTTTCTTGCAAGTACATAAATTTAAATGAATGGTTGCATGCACGTAATATGCAATTAAAATAGTAAATATATTTACTGATATCATAAACGTAGTCAGAAAGAACATACCCATGATATTGTTATAGTGAATCAAACAATCGGCGAAGTGACGAGGCATTTCACGAGATATTGGCAGCTTCGTTCCGAACTGGAACGTCATGAACCGTAGATGAGGGCAGCTGCGGCCATCTTGCCAGATCAACTTAACGGCGTCGTTAAGCATTAACGACCGTTTGTTAGAAGCTTCGGACTACCGGAATAGAATGCTACCCGTGAGCTTCTGTGCACTGTTATCATTTACCAGTATAGGACACGTAATGTTGTCTAATAAGTTTAACGAATAACAATGAAAAATAAAAACTCTCCCAGACGTCAGAACGAATTGCATCAGAAATTTCGTCAGTAGTCAGTAGTGCAACTCGTATCTTCCTAGAGGTGTTACTTTTGAAAAGTTGTTCGGAGGGTAGTTTAATGTTAGCTTACGATTTTCACTGGTATCCTCCGGATCATATTCCGACCGTAGCAGGAGCCATCTTCCACGAAGCTGGTGTAGCAGACCGGAAGTTATAAATCTTAACTCTTTCCTCTGGAACGATCGACGAATATATATCGTCCTCGACGCCACACTGTAACGACGTCGCATCAGTGCTATCTAGCGGACAATACGTTCCCCATTGTGCCATTGTTTACAAGACGAAGTATCGTTACGAGACTTCGGACGCGAACCATCTGCTTGGACTGTCCAAAGGGAAGTTGATAGCAGGGAATTCTCATCCTTTGAGATATAATACTTAAGGATGCGATACATAGAATTGACATGGAAATCATACACATCATTTTGCAAGGACGATAAAGATGATTTGCGAAGAACGAGGTTAGTAGAATTCAAGACAAAATTTTCGATATTTGTACTGTTGAATGCGTAGCCTAAAGATTTCATTGTTGTTAGTTGTTTCTACAGAATTGTCAGTATTAGCATTGAATGTATGGAATTGCGTGTGGTCTTAATTCTTTTTATGCTTTTGATGTTTACACGGACAAATTCACAGATTTACAGTCGTATAGTAGCAAGTGGTCGATTATCTGAGATCAGGTCTACACGCTTGTGCGAAAATATACAGTGTGGCGTCCACGGTTTATCTTTGCGTTTCATCTCTCATTTTATGGCAAAGCAACGTGTTCTATCACACGTAAACCTAGGATAGATCAGGAATCATGTGTCACGGTGGATTACAACATTTTATTTTATTAATGAAATCATGATACGATCGCGTGCATTTGTTATTCAGAATTGAAACCAATTTGTTCATTATCTCGTATGGCAAAATTGAATAAGACCCAAGGGATCAGAAACTGAACTATGAAATGTCAATATATCTTGACATCATATGGTTGTATCGTGTGTAGATAATTGAATGGAAGTCGGTAATATTTTTTATGAACTATTTCAGATAAAATAGTGCACTGCTACAGTTACAAAAATTAAGGACTCAGTCGCTAAGTTACTCTCCGTAGGGTCCCGAGACTTCCTTACCGACGTCTGAGATTTACCTACTGGCTCTTCGTTACGTTTCGTGAGAAAAGCCAACCGAGGCCGCTAGCAAACAGAATATTGGTATCAGTTTTCTTTTTGTTATCAGTTTTTATCATAAAATAAAATTAAGACGAAATATGCAGATTGGTATTTTTTTTGGAAGAATTAAAAATAAATAATATAGAATATTTTATCAGCTCTTATAATATGAATATGCCTGAACGTAGCTGATGGATAAAAATATATTTTTTTTTAATGAAAATTATCCATATAGATAAATCGTTTGAAATATTAAAAGTTTTTATGGACTCAAAGAAATGCCTTGGGTTATATCGCCGCTGAACCGCAATAAAAAACACTTGTTAAGTAGAACAATACTTTTCCTTATAATGCGATTATTCAATCGGTATTTATTGAACTATTATTTACAAGAAATAATTACATTAGGTATTGAAAGATCACAACTATAAAATCTTGATTGGATTGTCATCTTTTTTAGTTTACATAGTAAACCACACATTGTCGTTGTACAAACTCCATCCCTGTGTTATATTATGTATATCATGTCCAGTTGTACAAGTCCAAGAAGCTATACGGCGAGACTTGGCTCTCTTTGCTGGATACTTAAACGCTTTATCCTAGACTAAATAAAAACATTGTTTCACTCCCTTGTCCCGACCTATACGCCTGCAGATTTCGTATATTTTCTGAATCAATATTGGCTTCCCTGTATAGCCATGGTATAACAGGTAGCTTGATATCAGCACGTTCCACTTGTTTTCCACTGAGCGCACATCTGTGTCGGCCATCGGTCGTGCACGTTGCGTTTTTATATTTTTCAAAGAAACTCAAGATAATTATCCTTATTGAGATCAAGATCTCGAAAAATATACACCTTTTCCTGGTGCCAGAGTACTTTCACTGTTATGAGCAAAAGAGCCAGAGACCCTAAAACTTACAGACCCTTTTAAAGAAGAGAACCATCGCCTGTCGGCAAGGTGATTCTCTTAGTGAAATAATGATCGACGAAAAATAATCAAGTGCTTAAAATGTCGGCACAATTAACATAGCTGGCAGTAAAATCGAAAATTTATGCGTATACAGGACACGTTCTTTGTAAATGGATGGCATCGCTTTCTACCCGTCAAATGAGTTTATAGATACTTTACAAAAACCCTCGAGATTTGTACACGAACACTTCAGATTATTAGAAGCGGACTGCGTGAGTTGATTTTATATTTCTTCGCGGCAATGTGTGACGAGAGTGTCAGTATGTTGAAGGTACAGAATACTTTACGAGTTAAGTGGGTTATTTAACAAAGAATAATACTTATTGTAATTTTTCTTAATCATCAGACCACAACATTCTACTGGAAGCACATTTGTTTCGGCTTAGTACCGACTTACCTGAACGGACAGCGCATCTTCAACAGTCACCGACATCTGGAAGGACTTAAAACGCATGCAGAATTTTTTCCCGAGTCCCTCCGAAGACCTGGTTGTACGTACTTCCATCCTTACGTGCGTGAACCTTCACAGCTCGGATATAAGATTGGAAACGTCAAGAAGTGCACAGTGGTCACTAGGTGAGAAAATGTCAACGGCTACGACTTGCTAATTCTACCTTTCCTAGATTAACCTGGTGAAATCCTTGAAGATTAAATCCCAACCGAATGGCGCCACCAGTTAATCCGATATACCAGGAAATCCTTGCTAGAGGAAAGGAGAGAGAAAGAGAGAGAGAGAGAGAGATACTAAGAAAAAGTAGATGGGTCAATGAGAGTTAAATGGAAAAGGGGTAAGGAAAGAGAAGAATACATAAACTGTATTAGAATTTAGTATATTGCTCTAAATTACTCTTGAAGTCCGTTGCTGCATGTAGACTTTGGATTGACGTTGAGTGATCTTGAGTTCTTTTGCAGTACTGCAGCAGGAACTGCAGGCGTGAGCTTTTGCACTCATAGTAGAGGAAGTGCGGCGTTTCAGAGCGGTGTGAAAGGGAGGAAGGAAGAGTGGAGGGAAGCGAGGGTCGTCGAAGCGCAGCCAGAGAGTCGATAGTGACATCAAAGGGGAGCGACAACGGATATGCGTAAACCTTGGCGAATGCCGAATACCCGAATGCAACCCGTGACTCGTTCTTGGGAAAACTCATCAAAGACGCGCGAACGGATAAATGTAAGCGACCGTTTAGCGAGAAGTCGTCGCTAATTCTAATTACCAGTTGATTTATGTCTTAATATTCTAATACCTTAGATCCATCTGTCCCATGCGAATTCCTGGATAGATATAGCAATATGGAACGTGCTGACGATAATGACTTGATGATAATCGGAAGGGGAACTTTATTGATTTGTTCAGCGTTTTTTATTCTTAAATTAAGATAAGTATCGGAACGAAAAGATAATCAATGGTTGCCATATTCAAGAGCGTATCTACTTAGGATCCAAGCACGTAAGTCCGTACTCAATTAAATTTGGTTTGATGCTATGGTTCGTCATCCCACGGCTGTTTTTATACAAAACAAAGAAACTTACCCTTACCTTGATATCTTCTTTTATACACTCCTCGAGCAACCTTCTCATACTTTTTATCCGTACTGGTGAACTAATCGAGCCCTTCTTCTTCGGTAGTGCTTTTTGCGTTATTAATTATTACATAATATTATTTATTTATGACCCACAGGTTTTCAACAAATTATCAATATGTGAATATTTCTGATAGTTACTAACGTAAGGATCCCTGTGGATCTTGAGACTTCATGGAAGAAGTCTAATAGCCAAGCAGAATTCAATTCTCCCAGACAGCGTGGCACCAAAAGTGTCTCCACAAGGGTAATAAGGAAGTAGCCCGCTGCTTAGAAAAACAGAAAGCCGCTAATATCGGAGCCCGTAGCTGAGAAAACAGTGCTGTTTTAGGTTAGGGAGGACTCTAACACATCGATACATATATACATGCACCGGTGTCTGTATCAATACGTGTACTGGATACACACGGAAGTAGAGTACAGAGAAATGCCTATACTATGACCAGCGTGAAAAGAGTCTGTGGCACACGGTAGCAATGTCTCTGTAAAAATGTTCGTGGCAGACAGCGTGGCACTCTTGAAAAATAAGGGAGGGTCGGTATAAGTCGTCGTAGCAGTGACCAACCCCTGCTGAGTCTCGGTTCGACTAATTAACGGCGTGACGAAAGCCAAAATTCTACTTCCTTCTTTTGCGTTTCCCTACTGGTACTTATACTTTCACTCCCAGATGGTAAATCCTTATATAGCGCGAAATTCAAACCTTAAAAAGCAATACTAGCTGATATCTCGATGTGGATATGCTTGTTTAGGTAACAAGTGAGAAATATGGCGGTTTGATTGGTTTGACACTAACGAGAGTAATGATTATGGCATACATGAGTACATATCTCTATGTAGCGATATATATCTATAGATACTAGCACGTACAAGAGTCAGAAAGAAGTTGATAGAGCTGTCAGTTGCCTGACTACACGCGTGTATAACTATATGTACTCGGTAGCCTGACAGGGCTGACAGAACTTGTGTAGAGAGCTGAACGAGTATATATGTATATATATGGTACATAAAGGTAGCAAGTTCATGGGTGGAGTACATTCAGAAGGGAAAGGAGAGCGTATAAAAATATTCGAGGAAGGCTTTGTAGTCAATGGAGTGCCGGCCATGCGCGACGCCATCATGTCCTCGCAGCTCCTACACGTTTCCATTAAATGGACACGCCTACGTAATTACATGTTACGTTGAATATACATCTTTTTAGCTACCGTTTCATACAGGTCGAGCCCCGCCATCTTTCATTCTCCTTCGTGATATTCACTTCAACCGTCGCCATTCTTTTGCGAAAGTCAAGCCACTGTCAGCCAGGACTGTCCCATGTTTTGACACGATGCCACCTCTGGTGTTAATCTCTTAAACGAGCCATGGGGATGCTCACCGAGTCACCTTATTTTCACGGTCCTGACCGTCAGCACTTAATCCATCCTGGGACTAAAAGTCCTAGCTTAAATCCTGGAAGCCGATAATGAGCCGTTCACAAGGAACGGGCACGCTTTCCTTCAGGAAGTAACTATAACGCCTGTACTGGTATAGATATTTTACTATTGTAGTATTTAAGGCAGTTGGTACATGGTCGAACTAAGAAGGAAATTCTAGAAAATCCAGACTGACTTTGGCTGATCTTGCACCAAGTGATCGTAACGATAGCACAATGGTATCTTTATACACCTACGCATGTACTCGGCTCCGATGACCAATGTAACTCTAGATCTCAGTGGGGTATAGGGATCCAGACCCTGTCAGATTCTCAGACTTGGTTAGAACTGCCTGATCAAGTACTGACATGTTTTCTAGAAGAGTGCCTTAGTAAGAAGGTGGTCCATCCTTTTCCTGCTTTAGATCTTGAGTGACATAGTATAGTATAGTGGGTTACGTAAGGAGTATTTATTCAGTATACGTTTCCTTGAACTTCCGCTAGGTGGCTACGCCACCGATCGTTCGATATACGATGGACGGGGTCGATTTTCCTTTTACATCGATGAACAGAAATGGCGTGAAAAAATGTAAAACAAGAAAATAGTGAGAGAATAGGAAGAAAGAAGAAACGTGAAAGAACAAGGAGAAGCTGTGGTCTGCCGAAGTAAAGGACGAGAAATTATCGGGCCTTTGTTCCTCGGTCGTAAGCCGCGTCTTGGGACCTTTGTCTTTATATCCCGGCATCCGCTTCCGGTCCTTATCTTACGCTACACATGTACCCTCCTGGACCATTGTTGGCCACATGTGTCTTGCTTCAAGTGGTTTGCTTATGTTGGCCCATCTAACACAGCAAAGCTGGCCTTACCCATGAAGTGTAAATTCGGACCGATACCAAAATCCCCATTGAAGACGATTCTTTATCAATCGACTCGTTAAGTAGCTACATACCTTCAGGTATCTTTCTACTCTTATCTCAAACCTGAGGGATGAAACTCATGCAAGATTTACGATAGGACAATTCACGGTTCATTGGAGCAATAAAATTCTTGATTCGAGGGTGAATTCTTTATAAGTTTGCCAAAGTTTTCCTATCCAAGGTAATACATGTATCTATGTAAGATTTTTTGTGACTCTTCAATTTACTATTATAACTTATTTCTTTTTTCAGCTGAAGATGGTACAATGTGCCACATGCAAATTTCTGGGACAGTAACCGCAGGCCTCGGAATCCGGTATAGTCAGCGACTTCTAATAAACGAGTAAATAATATTGGTCACGTTCCTGCCGTGCACAATGGCACCTCTTTAAATAGGATTATATTAAGCTGTTTCACGCAGAAGAATAGAATCAAATAGAACGACGTCGAAGATGTTTTGGTAGGCGAGCAACGCGAGGCGGTGACCTCGCCACCCTCGAGAATAAGGGGATAGTTGACAGGTGAATAGTCCTGGGCATCGAGTCGCTCTCTCGCCTACGCGTTTTCCCACGTCCCACGAGAGCTACTTGCCAGCCGCGTTTTTTTCTTTCTTTATTTCCTTTCATTCTCCATCACCATCAATGTACATGCACACCTTATCCTTACTACTTATCTCTTAGCTTATACGCACACATTATTTTCAATAGGCAGGTAGCAATCAAAGTTCATTAAATAAAATCACAAACATTGGACACCTCGCAATGCCATACACTGCAATTTCTAAATAGCTTGATACAACGGTGTATTTTTAGAGTACGGTATGACTCGTGTTAAAGAGACGGTGAGCTTAAGTGAGATTTTTTGGCGTTTCTTGAATTTTGGGGCGTGCCGCAGGAGACGACACGGCGCACGCGGCTCGCGCTTAAAATATATCACCCACCTAGAGTTTCTCTTTCCCTCTTTCTACCTCTTACGTTAGTCTTATATCTAACTGTATATGTATCCTCTTCTGGATCTATCTCGCTCTCCCCCGTACTCTGCTTCTCTCACGAGTAGATATATTGCTCTTTCGACCTGTGAGATTTATTGGTTTGTTCGTGGAGTCAAATCGGTGATTTTCCCCAGACTATTCTGGCTCTATCGTGAACGGCACTCTGCTCGAGGAGAAAGTCAGCCAATTGGGATACTACGGCAGGGGGAAAGAAGTCGAAGGACTTTTAAAAGATAAGACCGATCGGTTGCAACGCCGAAGAATTGCGCGGTTTTGTCAAATTATTTCAGCACCCGATATTTCTAACCGTCCTACCGAAACGCGGCCAGGAGCCAAAATCAACATGAGTCTGTTGCGAGCTCTTATTCCTTTTCCTCCATTTATTTTCTTCCATTCTACAGCATCGCAGCGTGCAACTCTATGTCGTCATTGCGATTTCCATGAATTCCGGGATGCACATGCGCAGAAGATTGGAGTCAAAATTGAGTTTCCACTTTAAAATATTTTTCTTCTTCTTTTTGTTACGAGTTTAAATTGTCCCGGAGGAACACTTTTTTTTTCTCTTCAATTTTCACTATTTTCTTCTCTTTCTTTCGTTATCAAACTCTTTCAATTCTTACATCTATAGTCCATTCATTTATGCTATCTCTACTTTATTCTAGCGTTTATATAAAATCAAGATAAACAAATAGCTAGCAAATCGGCGGTCGCTCATCTCTCTCTCTCTCTCTCTCTTCTACTCGTCTAACTTTAACTCGTAAAAGCACACTTGTCCGATCTTACGATGTCTTGGAAGGTGCCAAGCTGTCTGACCCTTCGGTAGGATTCCCGAGGCTTGAATTCGAAAAGTCATCGAGTACAGTAGACACTTCTTTCTAACCGGATCGACATGTCTGTGGCGGCGATGGTAAAACTTCAAATGACGTGGCACTCGAATCCACGAAGAGGCCAAATATTGATGAGGAGTGTGGATATAACCGAGCATTTGGGAACTTCGAAGGAATTCCTGGTTTACTCGAGTGGGTTCTGGGTTTTAGCCGCAGGATGTTTCACGCTGTGAGCGACAGCCGATGTTTTGCGAGACTCTGCTCATATTACTTCGGGTATCCTCGACGGTGGACCACCGTCATCACTGTTGCAGAAGTTGCCTCTTCTTCTGCCTAATAATCCACTCGTCTTCCTAGTTCCATCCACATCATCGAATCCCTTTCTCTCTGCCGAGGAAAAAGAAAAATTCTTTGACTGCTTCTCCACAGGGTGTATCTAACAGTTGAAAATCGTATCGTGCGTACATTTTGCGCAATCGCGAGTCACGAAAAGCAGAGACGGCCTGTCAGAAACGAAATTCCATCCGGTCCACTTCACACTCCTCTTCACTCCACTCGAGTCGGACTTCGGCCTGTTCCACGAGAAGCTCACAACGAATGAATGAACCGCGGAGTGACTCGAGGCGTCGCTCAATGGAAACGAAAGAATCCCTCTGGTCATTTTTAGAGGCGTATTAGAGGCTTCTTAAGGTTGGCGAGTTGCTGCGTCATTCAGGAGCACGCAACTCCCTTGGGATTCTTACTCTTTTAGTACCTTTTTCTTGTTCCTTGTCTTCTTTTTTTAATATTGCTTCTTCTCCTTCTTTATATCAAATCTCTTCTGTATGAATCACGGTGCACCCAAGGGAGCAATGAGGAGGCGTCCTAAAATATGAAAGGGGTAGTTTACAATGTTATATAGATCCTTGTACGAATTCAAGAATTCCTCGTCACGCGTGTTTCAAATCGATCAAAAATCTGAAACTGTATCCCTACCTCTTCCTGGAATCCCTTTCTAAGATGCCGATCGGTCAGGAAGCTGACAATCACGTGAGCTCTCAGGACGTCCACCATGTCACGTAAAGAAGCAGTACATCTTCGTGTCTCGAAGGGCGTATACCATCGGCGTCGACAGGTCTACCCTCTTTAACGAGGGCTGACTTTCAAAAGTCGGTCCTTCAGAGTCAGTCCACCTACATGGGGGTAGTTGAGCGTTACGTTAACTTGGAGGGTGGTTTCTCGCGCTAATGCTTCTCAGAGGTCTGTTTTACTCATCGAAGCAAATTGTCGGGGGGGTGCTAACGACGAGCGGAAAGGCACAGAACGCCCTCACAATTTTTCTCTCAGTTTTCCACCACCTCTATCCTATCAACTTCACGTATACATACCTTCTCTCTCTCTCTCTCTCTCTCTCTCTCTCTCTCTCTCTCTCTCTCTCTCACCCTTACCAATACGACTTTCCTAATCTTCGTTAAATTTAGAATAAAGCTCAAGAGCCCTGCTTATTTTTTCAGGTCAAGCAAACCGTTAGTCGAGAAGCACGATTCGAAGTTATCATCGTACACGCAGAGCCATATTCCTTATACGTAGAATATGTACAAGCAGATTCTAAACTGTTTTGATATTACAAACTCTATATCTAACTCAGTCTCAAATGTTTTGTCGGCCTACTGCTCCCTGAGGAAGATGTAGCTCGTTCGCTTCGGCCGATTTCCTGCATCCTCACCACAGTATCCCTCAACCATTTGCGATCAAACGGTTGAACGCTTCTGAAGACGAATGAGGGTGTCTTGAGTTTCTCTTGATTCTTTTTTCTCTCTTTCCCCTCTGGCCGGCCTTTTTCTTATTCACCAAGCAAGAAGAGGACAAGTAACCCTCGTGCTTTCAAGCCCCATTACCAACGCTTTGAACGTCGCAAGATGAGCCCTATGTGTCTTGGTCCTTTCCTTCTTCTCTTCGCTTTTGTTCTTCTAATTTTTATCTTTCTAAACATTTCGTATCCTCTCACCTTATCATTCTGTTTCATTTCAGTGTTATACGTCATACAAGATATATGGTGTGATTCTTTACAAAAAATCATACGTACCCTCAATGGAATCCGGCTTCATATATGTCCAGTAGCTGAACTCATCCTACAGGACTTTTAACGACCACCCACTGCACGTCATAAACGTTTACATGCCTCCACGTTGGTACAAGCACGAAGACCGCACACTGTTCAAGGCATGAGCTCATGTGTTGGAAGTGGATGGAACGGCTCGCTCTAACCTACTATAAACAAATCTTTGTCTTAATTACCCGGACGAGCCTCACGCTCGTCCACCACTTTACGTATAGAGCAACATTACTGACCTGGCCCAAGCACCGTGCGAAATCATTCGACTGTACGTAGTTGATAATTTGCACTGTTCGAAGATTTTTTTTTTCTTCATAATTCTTTAACCAGTTTCTTCATTTCTAGAAAGTCTGAACATCTACGTAGCTAGCAACTTCGCATTCACTTCGTGGTTCTTGGAAATGAGTACAATTGCATTCCTGATAGTCAAGAAGCCCAGCCATGAGACATTGAGTTGCATCAACAGAAATCCCTGCCAGGATCAACAAGATGCCATAACAAATTATGCACCCAGAACAAGACTGATAGGGTCGTACACCCTAGTGCTTAGTCATTAACCACGATGGTCCTGGTGCATGCACCAGACGAAGAGAAGATAATGCAACTGATAGTTCCTAGGGGAATGTTTAAAGGCGGAAGAATAAAAAGTGAAGTCTGCTGAGGAGAGACAGTGCAACTGTACTCAGGAGGAAGAACGTTACCGAGTCGACCGGAGAGGAAATGCTTTTTTACTTCCTAGAAGGCAGCAGCACCCATTTAGATCCTTCGGGATTATCTAACCAAGAGCGTACATATAATAGCATCCTCAAGGCTTTACGTGGAGGTTCCTGATGATCATCAACTATTGGCTCTAAGTCAGTATCTCTTGCGAAAGGTTAACCGTCCTTTGGCATGGGTGATCTGGAAGCACGACAGTCACCTAGGGCTTAGAGCCAGATATACCGTAGTGTCACGGACTGAGAATATTTTGTCAATCGTCGAGTACGCTCGTTAGCGGCATCCATCAGAGACGCGGACGCGTCGCGGCGCCTTGCCTTCTCGAAATAATCATGAAGCAGTAGAATAGTCGGTTGAGTCTCTATGCGCGTACCTAATTCTTCTCCATAGTAAAAATTTCGTGACCTCGTCTCCCACGGGAATCCTGGAATGGTTGGGTGAACCTAGGCCTACATATTAAAATAGATTATAATTATTAAGCATTACTTATAGTGTATATATCATTATCGATAATGAATTCTATCAGCGATATTTAGATCCTTAAATTTAATAATCCTCTTTATATTGTATCGAGTCACTCTATTATTACTTTAGTATATACTTATCTATGGCAAAAACTTTTAAGAAAGCTGCTGGATATCAGAGTGTAATGGTTTAGGATAATAGAGGTGGATAAGCCACTGAGTAAGTAAGATCTAGAATATCGGCAGTAATGGCGGTCCTGGATATGCAGGTGGCTTCATGGGGATGAACTGCGGCAGCCGGCGCTGTTTTCAGAACAAACCAGCGAGCTTACACTCATAACAGGAAAAATATTAAATCACCACTTCGTTCTCAACTACTGTCTAGTAGGGCAAGATGACTATGGTGGATGTTACTCTATAGAGCTTACTGAATTTTGAGACTCTAGCGTATAACCGCGAGACTACGCTCGCTAATGCCATGCTGGGATCTTAATCGGTTTCTCCAATCTCTCGTAATACTATCAAATCGTTGCTAGAGAAAATATAGTACATATATAATTTATACTATAACTATACATACAGAATTTTTCGCATATACACATGTTCGCTGCTCTAGGAAATATGCTTGAGTTGAAGATTCGTGAGTTTTAGAGACTTCAGCTATCACTATAAAGAGTTCATTAAATTTCCTTTTAGTTTTAGAATTAAAAAAAAATTATATTCGTTGGATATTCACTGGGCCAAGATGCAACGTATCCAGAGATGCGTACAATTATTTGGCTACCTATTTATAAAAGCGTCTTTTCATTGATTCTCATGTAAGAATTGGGGCGGAGCGTGTTAACGCCGCCCCGATTGAGCTATTATGTTGTGTAATACCATTTTGAGACTTATAGAAAAAAGCGAGTTACGGTATTCTGGCGTGACACCACAGGAGGTAACCATACACAATAGTCCTGCGTAAGGTATACCTACTCGGTACAAAGAGGTTTGATTTACCATGAAATCCATCAGCCTTTTTCTGTTGGAGATTGTTCATCTTTTTGTTCTTCAAAAAGTTCAATTCTTTATCGTCCTTGCGCAACTTCGTGCTGATTTCCAATTTACTGTGAAGAAGATACTGCTGCCAGTTCCAAAACGCAAGATCAAAATACAAGGGTGCATTTTTTTCGTATCGGCGTCGTGGTATACCTATATGCAACATAAACAATAGCAGCATTGTATTGTGTCAGGCTCCCATAACGCGTAAAGCGCCATTTTAAAGGTAGCTTAAGGGCTATATTAGGTACTAGTAACGTAGAGGGAAAGCCATGCGACAGGAGGAATCACGCGCTTGACTGGCTCCTAGGATCGACTTAATGCTATTTGGAAAGGCCGGCATTGTGCACGTGGCGGATGCATTTGAATGCAATTGTGCATTCGTGAATGGATACAATAGAATAGTTTACCTGTGGTCGAGTTTTTTTTTTCTTCTCCATTATAGAAATACCACCGCGTAGGTAGATCTTATTAGATGTATCATTATACGGTGTGTTGTCAGGGGTTGATTTTGTTTTCTTCTATTTTTCCAGTAGGTATTCCGGGCCACGCGACATCTATTTGTTTGTTCCATACTGCATTGCACTGCCATTGAGCCAACTAGATACGCGCAAGAAAGCGTTTGGCCCATAGGGAGACAAATGATTCCTAGAAGAAAGCCCATTTAGGCGTTTAATAGCGTTCAGTGTCAGGCTGGCGGGGACGAGTTGGTGTAAACAGCGACAGTGTCGGGCCGTAGGCATATGTGCCTCCGTAAACGGGGGTTGAACACCCTAAAATTAGCCCCGGGAACGTGGTCGTCCGCCGTGGTTCACCCACACGCGGCGTACAGTGTGAGAGCGTGAAAATGCTTACATTATCATTCGTAATTCTGTAAACAGCCTCTAGTCGGCTGGTGACCCCCAAAAACGGGAAGTTCCACGTTGCGGGTGGCCGAGATCTTTTGCTATAGTAGATGGGTGTACCATCTTCTTTAGTAATATTTTTACATGTTCCGAGTACCACATTCAAATTCGTTATAAAATCTTTTTTCCTGAGTACTCTATAGCTTTCAATCAATTTATATCATGATTTTTATTACCTGGAGGCTGATAACGCGCCACGCGTCCGTTTTGCTTCAGGCTTTGGTTAGATAGATATATAAATACAATATACGGTCAAACTGTGTACTGATATCACGTTGTCTCGTATCAATTAAACACGAAATTGCCGTAAATTCCGATGAGTTGTACAGAGATGTTCAGTTCGAATGTATCAGTCATATCTGACAGTTGTATACGATCACATTTGATGAAGCACCATTTCACGATATTGTGGAAACTATAATCAAATAATTCTTTGATAATCCTTGGTGGATCGTGCAACCGCCTTGAATTGCGTGACTTTCACCAATTATCCAAATTCAAGTGGTATTTACTAGACAATGACTGTCTAATCCTTTTAAGATTTCTTATATCTAACATGAGTGCGAAAGAGACAAACTTATTGATAACTAAGTGTGTAAGAGGGAGATAGTCATATTGATGCTCCATGTGGATCTACCCGTTCGCAAATCTGGTACTATCATGTTATAACAATTTTAACAGGGAAATTGAAATTCAAAACAATTTTAGAATTGTGTGAGAAATTGAAATAATCGTAGTAGTACTTTTTATTCGAGTTTTCACGAATTCGATATCGTATATTTTCTGGCTGTGCAATATTACCAATTAGTGCTGAATGAGATCATACAATATATAACAGTTGTTAAATCTATCCGGTGCATTCGTGCTGACCAGTACTGCATATTGTTCGGCACCTACCGAAATTTACCGCACTGCAACTTGTTTCTCTCTCAGTCTCTCACATGGAGTATACATATAGACGCACGAATCCGAGAGCGCACGATAAATTACTACATTATTACGAGAAATGAATGTTTGCACAACCAATTTAGCATTTAATGTCATAATGACATTTGCATTTTCAACGCAGTGACTGTTTAGTTTATTTTGGATTAACCGAATACCGTGTTCCCTCTTTTACCCTGCCACTATGAGAGGCCTTTGCCCTCTTTCTCTTCCTCTCTCTCTCTGATTCTCCACTGCGTGTAACTTAATTTTGTTTTAGCTCTCGATGTGGAGATAAAAAGCCTTATGAGATTTACAAGTCAATCCGCCGATACAAGTAGACACTGTCGCCATTTTGCCAGTCTAACATTTTCAGTACTCAATTCCACCGAGTATCACCAACATAAATGTCTGGAATAACTTAACCTAACGCCAAGGACTATAAGTTACGAAAGCATATATGTATCTACCTAGTGGTAGACAACTTGATGATTTTAGCCACTGCCATTTAGCAGCAGTAGGAGGAGTAGTAGGAGGATGCTCCGGTAGAAGGTTAGGTTAGGTGCTGTACGATTTCTGTTCCACGTTTCGCCGGGGGTCCCTGGGAATAAACACACCTGTCGTCCTATCCCTGGCCGAGAGACGACTCTGTTCGTGGAATCGAGCAGACGTCGTTGCTTAGTAAAGTTTGGCCGCGGGTTCACCCATTGCCCTGGGCTTGGCTGGATGTTGGGTGAATTTTTTAAGACAGCTGTCAGTTGTCGCTTACCGAGGTAGCAAGTAGACCGCCATAGATATAATAGATTCTAGAGATACAAAGAGAAAAATGATATGATTATCTTACGCCAGGGGACACTGAGTGTACGTCGCGACCACCATAGAACATGAAAATATGTATACTGTGTTCTTGGGCGTTGTGGCGCGCGGTGGCGTGTTTCTCCTATCTATCCACTGTGCAGCGTCGAATGTTTGTTTGACTAAGCCCCGGGGCCCAGGGTTTTTTTAAATTGATTGCACGCACCGCTAATACGCCGCAGCGGTTACACGTAAAAACTGCCGCCGAAAAACTACTCTTCAGACTGCCGAAACCGAAATAGTGGCCGGTTATCGTAACGCCCTGTTTACGTACGTACTACCCACGTGGGAACTCCGCTTTATGGCTCAACGGGATACGGATCCTCCTACTTCTTCTGTCTTCTGCTACTAAGGCTTTTAACTAGTGATACCTAAATACGTCTACGATACATCAATAATTACTGGGAGATCGGCAATGGCCTGGAAAACTTGCCACCCGTGGATTTCGGATCAAACAGATATTAACAACGCTGGTTTTACAGCGAGTGTATCATCCAAAACTGGCCTTCTTACTTCCTCTTCGGTAAATTCATGTCTGAACGTTATGTCGCCCTCTCCGAGAAGCGGATGGCAGTTAAAGTCGTACGTTCTAAACAGACCTTAACGCAAATAGAAGTTTATACAGCTCTACAAACTCGATAGGACGTTGTGCAATTGGCGATCTTTTTAATATCGTAATTCCAGAACACTTTCTATATATGTATATATCAGAACTGCCTGGTACTTAAATGGTATTAAGATTTAAGAACTTCAAAGGATTTTACAAAAATCCTGTCATTCTCAATATTCTTATGGATTACGGTCGCTATGAATTTCCGGAAGGAAAATCCAAAAGGTGAAACCACATCGGCGACCTGTCTGAGTTATAGTCCGACCTGCCTAGTGTTTGCTGAACGCATCCAAAAGGATAACTCGAGTGTTTGCTGTAGAACGGATGGAGGATGACTTCTGCACCCTTTGCCACTTCTCGACACCCTATAGTAAGTACATAACCTAGTATTCTCCCTGTCTAAGCCATTAATACTCGGTAAATACCGCGATACGATTCAGTTATATACCTTGGTACTAATTTTACTTTAGTAACTGAAATGTCATCGCGTCCATATATATATATTTTTCTTTTATATACCTTAATGCCTCTACGAATTTGCAACCGTTGAATGAGACTCGTGTACGCGCCGTGCATTCGATTCTTCATCAAAGTAACGGATTGTCCTTTGGCGAAGCTTAAGCCCGGTTTTATCCGGAGCACGTGTTCCAGCAGATGCGGTTAAACCTTGCCTCAGGCTAAGGACGTAGACCAACCCCAAAAAGCAACTTTGATTATTTCAACTAAACTCCATACCCATTGGCCATTTTGCCGTTACGTTTCATTCCCAGTTAATCCAAATCCATATACTACAGAGTTTAAATCTAGAATTTAAGGATGTCTTACTGGTTTAAAGAATTCAATTCAGCTCATTGCTATGGGAGGTCTTGATACTTTTTAAAATAATTTTTTCCGATTTTTTTTTTTCATCTATGAATAAAGAGCCACTGATTCAAGGGAACGATGGCAGGGCATCGTCGGAAGTATAATCAATGTATCTCCCGATGTTTGCTCATAAATCCCGGCGGGCAAGTGATATAGTTGCCATCTTGTTTAAAACATCCAGCTAACTTATCACCCCACTTCCAAATACCATGAGACGGGCAGCGTACGTTTCGCGTTTCTCGCTTGAGTTATGTTAAACACCGCTCTCATTAGGTACACCTACACCTAGAGCTAAGTCTTCCTCTTATTTCATGTTCGACGAGTCCCTCCACCAGCGCTTCCTATATACCAGCTATTGGTACTCATCGGAGAAGAGCAGGAACCACTGCCACCACCATCAGCACTGGCTATTCGTAGCTCGTCTCCTTTATTTCCTTCGTTTTTCTAGGCTTTCCCGCGGTGAGCATGCCAGTCGTGCGGTGGTACCCTGCTTTCCCAGAAAACCAAATTTACACAACGACGAAGACCCGCTTCTTCGCGTGTATACCAACTGGCATTTCAGAGTAGATACTTCGGTGGAATTCCTGGTGAAGATCCTGATGACGTAATCATTGAAATTCTTCTTGGGACAATTTACTGCTTCCTGAGGATATTTGATGAAAGGTAACAATACGTGTTCTAGTTAATTTGAGGATTTATAATATTTATTTTGGATATCTTATCGCATTTTTACGACGTATCCTATAATATCAATACGATCGGTATCCCACGATTGGCGAGATATACATGATATATTTATTTCTATATATATAGATTGTATCTCTATATACTCTATACTCTTGATAATATACACGCAATAATATCTACCTATTACACGAGTGTTTCTAGCTATTAACTGTATTCACATATTTACTATTAATAAATATATATATCTCAGCCCATGTGGCGATCAGGATACCGATACGCCGGGCACTCAAACCTCGAGTACAGGAATGACCTTATGATAAATGCACCGAACCACGACGACGACCACCTAACGCATGCAGCATCCATGAAGATCACCTTGAGGATTGTCATTTGCGTTAGACTGTCGCGTACAAGGAGCTACTGCGTCACGTATCGGTTTCGACCCTTACACTTGGTCGTCTATCACCTACCAATCACGCGCGAGTCATTAGTCTTAGCAGTAATTAAAGCGATTAGTTTTACGCGATTACGCGGTTTCCTTCTCACGTACTCCTCCTCTTCCTTCGTCATATATTTTTGAGTGACCCTCGACCTCACCCACCTGTTTTTCTTCTTCTTTCTTTTTTGCATTATTATCGTCCACGACTCAATCGTCATTACCGTCAATTTCATCGGCGATGCTGACGTACTCGCGACAGACGTTCAGCAAATAGAAACGCGCCGGTTGTTTTCGAGCGTCGGCATGCATCGCACCGTCGGTTTGCACAGTTGCAACCGATGCACACAGAAAACGAATGAGGGACATAAAAAAGATCTGATAATAAGAGAAATCGTTAAAGTGATAAGAAATTGCATGGCCTGTGACTTACGTGAATACAGAAAAAAAAGAATAATTGAAAAAATACAGTGAAATTATAAATAGAATTCGTAACAAAGATATCGTCCAAGTGTATAAAAGATGCAAGACTAATAAATGTTGGAATGCAAAGAGACGAAGAAGAAATAACGTGAGAGACGTGGGTGCTGCGCGAAATTGAGTCAATTGGCCCAGGTCAGTCAGTTTGTTTAGCCAGGTGATAACAACTCACGCGTTCGATACTTATTTTTCATTAGCGAGTGTTTACCTAGTCGATCCAATTAGGCGGAACACGCGTGCCTGCTCCGATTCAATTAAGTCCTTTTGTCTTAGCTGCGTTCTTTAACAATGCTGACGAAGGGTGGCGGAGGAGGAGTGTTTGAGAAACGAAGGACACCCGACACATCAAACACTCGATATATCACTGGGATTCGGCAGACTGCATGAACTTGAGAATATCCATAATTTGTTATCTTTCATAATCCTTTTTCGCCATATTTCCCAACCGTTTTATATAATTTTTTTACACGTTCATCACAAACACCCTATTCTGTGTTCACAGATCTTCCTGAGCTCACGCCTAGTGCCAATCCTTCGGAAGATCATCCGTGCCAGTTGTCCACTCCTGCTTCACGTATACCGAAGATCCATCACCATAATCCGTATTTTCATCAAGATCGTGCGATCTTGAAGATCCGTACTCTCAGTACTTATGCAGCGTGATTGGTAGATTGCCACTGGTGTTCACAGCGTTGCAGTCTTGATAATATCTATGATACAGAGGTGGCGATGGTGCCGCTCCCGATGATAATGGCGTCGGTGGGCTTGATCTGAAAAACGTGTTATTGAGAATTCGGAGGTTGTCCATCTGTAGGTATTATTTTAAATATATTTTTTAAATATTTTAGAAATATAAAAATAAATAAGATCTGAGGACTAAGAAAGTACGACACATCGAGTATTTTGTAACTGACCTGTACAGTTGACAGCTGGGTGATTGGGTCTCTTGGTAAATTGCTGCGGTGTCTGGACTGGAGGCTTCCTGGTACCATTGCGCGTGTCCCGCGTTATGATTTCTGGCGTTTGTATTCGTATTGTATTCCGCAGGGTCCATTATGTATCCAGCAGCAGCGGCAGCGGCAGCGGATGGACAATACGGTGTATACATGCTACCAGGAGGTGACGAGTTAGACCTGGATGGAGTCCCATGTCCATAGCCGGAAGCCATCATGGCTGCAGCGGCTGCGGCGGCCGCAGCCGCGGCTGAGGTCGTCGTGGTAGTCGTCGTCGAGGATGAGGATAGATCCCTGGTTCCCGTACTCATGACATCTCTGCTCGTACTCATGAGAGTGTGGGAGTGCGCATGAGAATGTGGATGAGGATGCTGGATCGCGTGCGGATGAGGATGAGGATGAGAGTGAGGATCTCGCGACGTCATCAGGGAACCATTCTCCCTCGATGTCATCAGTGCGTCCACGCTGAAGGTACTCGGATCGAGAGTCATGCCTACGTCACTCATTGCTACATCCTGGTGCACCTGATGAGTCTGATGTACCTGGTGATTAGGATGACTCTGATGTCCCAAGGCGCTTTGAATTACACTCGTCTTCCCTTCTTGTATAGGACTGTGGGAATACTTCCCGACGGCTGCTGCCATGCAGTGCGTCGTGTTGGGATCGCTGCTGGGTTCTCTCTTGGGTTTGCACTCCAAACCACCGACGAGCTTCTTCGAGGCGTCCGTCGCTTGCAGGACCGTCGCCTTAGCGTCATCAGGACGCTTCTCATTCGACAGACCCTGACGCTTTAGGGCTTCCTCTTTTTCTTTTAAAGCATCCTTCTTCTTGAAGCGTCGTCTCCTCCGCAGGTAAGAACCATTGTCAAACATGTTGTAACTATCCGGATCCAGGGACCAGTAACTTCCCTTACCAGGTTTTTTATCATCTCTAGGTACTTTGACGAAACACTCATTGAGGCTCAGATTATGTCTGATGGAGTTCTGCCAGCCTTGCTTGTTCTCACGGTAATAAGGAAACCGTTCCATGATGAACTGATAGATACCATTAAGAGTGATTTTCTTATCTGGTGCATTTTGTATAGCCATGGCTATCAAAGCGATGTACGAATATGGCGGTTTTACCATATCCTTTCCAGGATGGTGTATATGCTGCTGTGCTATACCAGCTACGGGATATCCAGCAGTAGCATAAGTCCCGTAACGATACTGTTCATAATAACCTGGAGCACCAGTCACTCCTGGATACGAGGGGGTTCCCATACCTACGGGTACTCCCGTCGCGTGACGGTAGTACGCGTTCTGCTCGCTGAAGAGAGTGTGCATCCTCGTGCTCTTCTAGACGAGAGTTTGATGATTCGGTCTCGGACGATTGCTCCAGTGGTCACTTTGGCATTACCCCAACTGGTATATCGTTGGCTGCCGTTTGGTAACGCTCCAATATTCTGATATCTGATCCACCAAGATGTCGCAGATGATGAATACACCCAACAGGAATAAATCAGCATGAACCTGACAGTATCGCTTTATAGTCTTCCAATCGTGGTACAATATATGAGATGGATGAACCAGGATGTTTAGTAACAAATAGCGATACCTGTTATCACACTAAACAATAACGTCTACCGATGACGTTGATGCCACAGATACACACGCGCACAGATGATAAAAGAGATGAGAGACACTCTGCCTCACTCTTTCTCTCTCTTTCTCTCTCCTGATGAATTTCTCTCGTTCCACGCAATAACACGCACGCGCTCAGGTAATCTCTTTTGCTTTCTATATGTAATAATATGCCTATATATTTGATATTCTTGTATCTCTTCAACGTATCTAACAATGTATATATATCCCTCGTTCTCTCTCAGGCAATCACGAGACACCACCGTACACACCCTCTTGTCATCAGCCCCTTCGGTCTCTTTGGATGCCGCCACCGGATTTTTTAGCGATGTTGTCTTAGGCGGACCGAGAGAGAGAAGGCCAGTGCCAGGGTTTCACGCGCTGATAGCGGCTTCGTGACTTAGCCGTAGATACTGGTGCAACGCGAGGCCCGGTCCACGGTACTAACCCGTCTCGCGGTATTATGATACACAACAGCCGCTCGTTTACTCAGCCCCGAGTAAAAACACACTGGGGCTTGTCTCGCCGAGAGCGGAGTGCCGCCGCGAACGGCTGCGCGAGCATCTCAGCCGCGTGCACGAAAAATTGGAAAAATTCATAGAGCTTGGTGGGGTGGTGCACGCAGATTGGTTGTTAACGCAGTTTGAAAACGCCTTCGTCGGTTCTAACCAATCTGAGCGGTATACCCAAGGGAATTGTCCGGGGAAGGAAACGCCTCCTTTCTCGTACTGCCAACTCCGTGCCACCCCTGCCAGCAGACACGCCCGGGAACCGCGCGACCGTGCGATTCCCCTGGAAGACAACTCCGTTACCAACTTCAGACAAGCAAAATTTCCGCATAACTTCACCTTTCGGCTTTTTTAAAATCATTTCTTAAATTTTCCTCATCGACTCCACCTTGTTGTACATATCTTAAACTATTTGGAACCGCATTGGGATGTTGACTAACAGATTACTCCAAAAGCTCTGTAACTGTAATTTCCTAGTTTTTTATTTGCTACAAATTAACGAAGCTTTAAGGATACCATTTATTGCTTTAGGGACATATGATTGCTAATATAGGTATTCTCTTTTTATGTATTCTTAACGGAGGATTCGCTCTGACTGAGTAATCCTAAAATGAAACTCCTGTAACCCGCGAAGCGCCAAGAGTCAAGAGTGTTCTTATACGCGGGGGATTCAATTTGTCGTCTGTTTTTCCAAGGGTTCGACTCCCGGCTTGGGAAAACACTCGAGGACACCTCGACGACCATCTTGGAAACTTTGGTCCTCGGAGACCCCGTCACCGTAGTATCCCTTCAACCCTCGCATCCAGATCCTCCTTCACCCCTTCGTGAACGTCCAGCTTTCGTTTTCCACCTCGCGGCTACTGGCCTTTTCTACATGTATAGCTATCTCACCTGCACGCGACTCGAATAAAAGAAAGAAAAGCAGACAGTTGCGAATCGAACAGTTCCGAGAGAAGTTACTACCTTCTCCGCTCTTGTCGGTTGGAAATCGATAATTGGCGCAAGAGGAGTATCCTAATTTTCATTTAAATGAAACGACAGGCGCGTCTCGATGTTTCCATTGGCCGTCCTGAGGGTGCAGGTGCCGTCGCCCGGAGGCCACCAGCCAATCCTTTTGAAGTTTCAGCGAAAGTTTAATTGCCTTTTGCTTTTATTCTATCTAGATTCATTATTCCCTCCAGCGGAGGACTCGTGCTATTTATAATCCTCTTCGTAAACCTACTTATAAAAAAAATTTGCAGAAATAGGTATTTGGTACAAGGAATACTAACACAAATTCGTCGTCGCCTACATCCCTACCATACTAATTTTTTACCTTAATTTATCCTCTAAATTAAACCTCCCCATGTCCTTCCGGACAAGTAAGTCCTTTCCGAATTGACCTTTTTACCATCGTTCAATAATCCACCCTCAGGTCTTATGTATCTATCCGTGTTCTTCCTTGCGAAAGCACTAAGGACCTATGTCGAGTAAATTCATTAGGCAAGCTTAAGTCGTTTCGATCGGAGTCAATTTGCATCTTGCTAGCTAAAGGACCTCCTCAAGGATACCCTTGCGTTATAAGGAAAGACTGTAAATGTGTTGTAACCGAAGAATCGTATTCAGCGAATGGGATTCCTTGTAACTGGAAGCACAGTTGATTGCGAGACAAAGTCCCTTAGCGTTCCCGAGGGTTGTGTTAAGTTTATTTTTTTTCCCTTTTGCACGGTCGAAACCCGACGTCATAAGACGAACCAAAAGGGAGCCGCGCGACTCCGTAGATTTTTTTAAAGAGGCTTGCAGAAATGTTTAGGAAATTTTGAAACCTTTTAAAATAAACGCGCGCGCTTCTTGACCTACCCTATGCAACGAATGTAGACCCTGTATACTTTTTCGCCTAGAAACAATAAACTAGCGATTTCGTGATGAGGGCCTCGTAGAACGAACCAATACTTGTATCTATTATTTTACTTTTTACATACAAAATGTCTTTACTATTCTGACGACTACCGTACGGTAGTCAAATACGATAATATAGATGAGAAAAGGAATATGGTGTTTTTGTAATATCACTGAGAATATACATAAAAGTCGTGTATACCCCATAGAGTATCATTTTTACTTCTGTATTTTTTAGGTACATCAATTATTGACATCTACGTCATGAACCTTATGGGTATTTTCTATTTTATTTTTTCATACTAACACAAGGATCAAGTGTGCTAGGCACACTTATGGTATACTATAGAAATTTTATACTTTTAAATAAGAATCCGTTGCTCGAATCAAGGTCCCACATGAAAAAAGGACTATTCAAAATGGTATCTATCTTAGAACCCCTTCACCTTGCAATCTCTATAATATTTTTTCCGGATCCAGTGAAATATTCAAAATTTCTTATAAATGACTCAGCTTCAATTTATGGTAAGAAGAGCATCCTAAATTTTCGCGATTCCCAGGCAGCCTGCGTCCTGTCTTAAGCGACGTAACGTGCGTTTACGCTTTAGCTTCCACGCGTACACAGCAAGTCCCGGTATATGATGAGCATCGGATACGTGGCATAAAGATAACAAACAGCGTTGCAGGTCTGTTGCGCTTCAAGTGCACCAAGGCTCCATCTTTCTCTCTCTATCTCTCGCTCTTTTCCTGAGCCTCTTCTACGTATCGGAAAAGATGGAGGAAGTCAAGTAAAACGTAGGCGTCATCTTCAACTTGGCGAACACGTTATGCGCCTCCTGTCCTCGAGCGTTACTGACCAGACTAAAATTATACATTTTCAAGGATACAATCCTTCCTGCGTAACGTCAACGACTTCCTTTCAATTTTTTCTGCCCGATGCCGTCGTCCATTATGAATTCGTGTAGCAGCCACAATCACGCATTAGCTCAGTCGCCCAGCCGAAACCTGCCAGCCGACGATACGATTCAAACGGGGGGATGCTTTGCTACCGGAAAATCGAACGAACAATGTATATACCGGGTGGCAATTTCACGCGACAAGTCCTCCCATCAGCATATCAATGGGGACTGTGCTGGATTATCTGGATGTGCTGCGATATTCTGTGGTTGGCTCTGAACAGATAGGGTTGCGTCGATTTCAGCGCTAACGTTACTAGCACCCTTGTCAATGGGGTGAGTTTTCGATTAAGATACTCCGGGACCAATACTCGGCTTCATTATTTTCCCATAAACATGTTTACTCCTTTGGATCTTATATATCTATATGGAATCGTTCGTTAGCTGGTTTATTCTCTTTTGAAGGCGTTGAGTGTTTTACGCGTGGTTCTCGTTTTTTTCTGTGTTGAATTTTTGGATAAACGATGGTTTCCGAGATAGCCATTCAAACTGGCATATGAGTGTACTATTACTGGATGGAAGTATGCTGTCAAGAATTCGTTCAACTTTTCAAACATTTTTTACAGGCGTCAGGCGCCATAGTAGACTGACAGTTCTGGTTATTTAAAACCTCGACATTTTTATAACCAGGAGAATAGTATAAACGATCGGATCCTATAGCCTTATGAACGTTATTGATTTCTTTACTAATAGATGATACAGCTGTATGTATTAGTCAGAGATTATTTAATAAAACGTAGATATTTTTCTTGAAATATTTCATAACTGCACCAATCATATTGTTCCTCTGCATTATTCTCACGTGATTCTCAGTAACATTTCTACAGGATCCTATCTCGAGATTAAAAATAATATTTTTCTTTTAATCGTATTCTAAACTCCAAGATCAAGACATACACCGATAACACGAAATTCATAAGATTATCCAGATGAATATTGCAATCACAAACACTGCGAGACATCTTTCCTTCAAAATGACGTTACATTCACCGTGCCGATTTAAATTTTATGAAAAATATCTACGTTATCAAACCATCCCCCAAGGCACCATCTTCCACGCGCAGTATAAACTCCACAATCCTCTAGCTGCGTATGCGCAATGGGCAACATTTCGTGTATATACAACTATAACGTAACGGACATGCGCCTCGAATAGTAGAAGCGAAATAGTCGTCGAGTCGACATAGAACGCAAGTCGCTCGTCTCGATTCGATCCAGACAAAAACAAACGCTACTCTAAGGCGACACCCGCTCGTACTCACCGACAAGGCGTGTCGGTTTATTTTTCTTGAAAACGTATCAGCCGCATTTCCTTCCTCATTGTCTGGTTAAAGAAATAAATCGGCTGCCAACCGGGATCCAGACGTTTCGTATCGTCCAATGTCCTCAGGATCTTCTGCAGCTTGATGATCCGCCATATAAAGACGAAAAAGCGCCTCCGCGTTACAGGATCTCAATCAGCCATTGATCCGCCTAGATCACAGGTCAGGAAGTTGTAAATGTCATGAAGATCGTCACCTATAATAGATAATGGCCATAGTGAGCTGTAAACGGTGAAAGCTTTAGTTTTGGTAGGCTGGGTACCCAGGGCTAATTCCGACTGTTTGGTTAGCAAGCATTTAAGGTTTGTCTTGGCCGTTGCTTCGTGTCTTTTAGACAGTCGATCTGTGTTCCGACTAAACGAAATGGAGGCTAAACTATCCTGACGAGGTGACGAGGTGATGAGGCTTAGACGTCATCAAGAACATTGATAATCCAGTTGCTTCGTCCCTGATGAGAAAAAATTATTCGATTAGGTTTTACTTATATTCGGTCTACTTTTCCTTTCATCCTTTGGAATCTAATTACGGCAAAGATCTCTTTCTTTAACTGTCACTGTATTATAGACAAAAACATCCTTACCATCGTATAGGTAATATACTACTGGTTAGCCAGTCTTCTATCTCGCGTAAACATGGAGCATACGGGGTGCGTACGCATATAGGTATGTACCTACTTGGCCACATATGTAACCGCGGACGAGACAAGCGCAACCCTCTGGCGCACAAAAGATTTAGAGAAGTTGCGGCTGAACAAACAGTCCTCGGCGTACGCACAGTACGCTCGTCTGCCTCCCTTCACTCGGTTCACACGTGTATACGCTTCTACATACGTGTACGAGGTATGCAACCTTCCTAGGTACATCTTCATTATATACATCAATTATATATATACGTCCTCGTACGAATAGTTGCGTACGGACGTAGAAACTCATATTAGAACGAAGAGAGATAATTATACCGAATATTGTTAATTCTTTTTTGGCGCTTTGTGTTTCCAATAGAGATTCCATATTTAACTAGGGTGTGTTTCCATCAAATGTGCCACGAATAAACCAACGTATGGTGATGAGTCTAATGTTGTTTTACGAGGGATGAAGCCAGTGGAGAATGTTCGTTAAACGGATTTGCACATCGAATGCACTCACGATTCCTCACGAAACACCGGACCATTTCACATGCCTCCATTTCCCATTTCCCATCGTGTACAATTCATCCGCTTCTCCTCGTTCGCCCTGTTCCTCAAACCGTGTCTCACCAGCCCTTCCTTTCAGCTTTTACATAGAACTAACGCCAGAGGAACGTCCTGTGTGGCAAAGTCTTTTCTCTTGGCGCGATGGCGGTGGCTCCTACGCCCACGTGAAACTCTATCTTTTTGCCTTTCCGTCACGTTTCGCGTCCATGCATCCTGCCCTAAAACGAGGATGAGACCAGTAGAACCTCAGTATATCCATGTACATGTGTAGGTATGCACGTCCATCCATCCATCCGTTCGTCCCTCTGTCCGTCCTGTCACTCGTCTCTTCGAGTGTTTACACGAAGCTTTCCCATTGACGAGTGGCAGCCGTTTCCAACTTCGTTCTCATGCGATTTTAATGTTTCGCCATCAATATTCTCTGCGGAATATAATGCAGACTATTTATTACAAGTATCAATTTGGTATGTGCATATTGCATGAAGATATCAATACGAAGAGGATCTTCAGAAATGTGAAATTAACCTAGGGTACGTGGATAACCAGGATTCATACCTTGCTCAAGGCGGCGGCACGTGAACTCGGTTTGACGAATTCATATATTTGATCAGTAAACAGAAATGGTATTGTGCACATATGTGGATAGGAGACTGCCCTCGTGGCCTTGTCCTTTGGCCTCGAATAACACCTGTGACCTAGGAAACCCTTCCAGGATGCTGTCTCCTTTTTGCTGATCTAGCTCTTTGTTCCTGGTGTTATCTTAGGCAGAGCAAACAGACTCTGGAATTTTTTGAACGCGTACTCCCTCGCACGAGACGATTTTTCGGTATCCTCAGGATCTTCCTACTTCGGCTACCACATGCGCAATACAGGTGAAATACTCAGTACTCTATTACTTCCATTCTGCTTTTAGGTAATTTTATGCAGGACGTCTGGGTACGCGTCAGCGGTTCACTCCACCGTGGATGCCATGAAGACGCGCCTTAACGATTTTAATAAATTTGCCTCTGGCTAAGCTGGAACAACAGAACGTATGAATTAAGAGGGACGAAACTGCTTGGGAAAACATCTTGAATCAGGCTTCTAATTTTTTCACCTATCGTCATCCCGACGCCTTTACGACTTCGGCATGCTATGGCGATGCTGAAATACGCGAGAGAACTTGCGCTCTTGATTCTCTCCTCTCTTGCATCTTCCTCCTTCTTCCTTCGATCCCATCGTTCTCTACTCCTCTAATTCACCCTGCCCCAAGATATTGCACTCTTGCGCACTCTAAATGCGCACTTATAGCCACGAGCATTCGGCACTCAGGCGTTAGGTATATCTTTAGACTCACCGTCGACTCTTCCGGTGGTCCGGCCTAAGTCCCGTAACGAATGAACTCTCCTTAAAGGTTTCGAAGCCACTGCTTACGTGGCTGTATGACTGAACCAGATATTTGGTGAAATGCAGGACCATAATCCGTCACACCAGGTATTATCGATTCTCAATAAAGACTCAGCTCGGCCGTTTCTCGGTCAGTTCATAATGTAACAATCATTCTAGAAATTCTATTATGCGCGTTAACGTTGTGTCACGTAAGGAGGTGCGCGAGGACGCGGTGCCACAATAGGCCGACGTAACAAAGAACTCACTGGGTGCACTTGTCGGATCAACCTGATGGGAGATTTGTCAGATTGCCAGTTCTACTTGTCCGAATTGCTTTGGCATTGAATGAGAGAGGATCTAGTTTACGGAAAATCTCTGGAAGAATCCAAGGATGATCCTGAAGGGATTCTGTATCGTTTTGGAATTTATTTATTTACTAGATTATTTTTATCCACTGTCACACTGAATAATCTAAGCTGCACGAGAGTGATCCAGCATCCTTTAACTTGATCTCAATTAATGATTATTATTTATTTTTACTAAAATCAATTATCAGAAGGACAAGGGCATCCATTAAAAGCATTTTTCTATGAAGTGTAGATACGTTAGACTTATGTCTGTCTTGTACTCTTCAACAGACTGGATGGCTCGAAGAGAAAAAAAATGACATTCTGAAGCTGATGGGTTGTCAGCCAGTGAGGCATGTACAAAACCATAAAGAACACCCGGTCTAACCAGACTCTTCACTCACTGTATATTATCATTTAACGATAGTTCACTTCTTATCAATAGATATCTTAAATCAGTGGCAGTATCACGAATTGGCAAAATTATTCTTGCAAAGGCATGAGTATCAATCAGTGAAGAGAACAGGTGAACCTATATAGACTGCCGGTATTATTTTTGTCAATCTCCCGGTATTTATCTACATATTTGGTATTCGGCTACCCTGTCGTCCTAGGAGTGTTGTCTTAAAAAGCAATCTGTGTCGCATGAAATAACATTTAGGCCGGGTTCGTATACCTATGTATGTAGACCTAAAGCGTACCTGTAGGTATCCCTACAATCCGACAGAGCTGATCCACCCTTTCCTCAACCACGGTTACTCTCCTACCGTGTTAACTTTCAACTCCAAAATCATAGGTTACCCATTACGTGACTATTAGAGCCATAGTCATACCCGAGACAGTGTTATCTTAACAAAAGAGCTCTTCTTCTACACTATACGCCACTCTCTCTTTTTGCTTCTTTGTCAATCCTTCCTTCTTAACGTGTACCACTTTTCTTTTGTGGTAAAATTACGAGCAGTAGTCCCGACCGCCTTTTTTCTTTTCCTTTTTTTTTTGTACATCCCTAATAAATACATAAACACCCACTGTACAAATATATTCAACTTCCCGAAGTTGCAGCGCCATTGCCCAGTCTCCTTCATGCTACTATATCTATCTAGGTACCCATCTATATCCCTGACTACCCTTAGGGTAACTCAGATACATATATTGCGGATATTGCAAAGGAAGGAAATAAGATTGTGAGAAATAATTTCCTGCAGATATGTGGGTCGCCCCGACGAAAGAGTGTGTGAGAGAGAGAGAGAAAGAGAGCTATAAAGAGAGAGTGGGGCACATGAGTGAAAGAGGGTAAACCAGGGGCGGAGACGCTATCAAAATATTATTCAAGGGATGTGCGTGGGGCAGCTTCACGTTCTCGCGTAGGAAACTCGAGTGGATGTGTGTCGAGGTGTCGGCTATCCACGTATAACGTTCCATAGTCTCGATATACGACTTCACTGAACACCAGGTACCTGTCCACCTAGTAGAGCATCCCTACTATGTCGAATGCGAAGGGGTACCTAACGTGGGGTTGTTCCCGAGGGTATCCCCAGCCAGGAGCACCGTGACTCGGTCGATATGTGGTCACAATGGGGAGGTGTGGCATTCGAGGACCAAAAGCTTTCTCTTCCGTCCCTTCTCTCTTCTCTACCCTTCGGTACCCTTCACTTCCCTTCCATTGGCTGCCTGTTGGATGTCAAGTATGGCGGCCTCTTTAATACGAGCTTCTACGAACTTTCCATGAGTTTTATCATGATTTCTCTATCATAGTATCATCTGCTTTTTCTCTATGCATTTCCAAGTGTGCTTATGCTTGCTTGAAGCATGTGGTTTTATGAATTCTGTGAAATTAAGATAAATTTTTATATAATAATCATGTTTCATATTAGTGCAATTTTTCAAATACCTTCTCTTTGGATGATGGATACTAGCAGTTTAATGGATACACGTGTAGAGTGTATTTCGGATGCCCGCACTGACGGAACCGGGGCCCCCCACATGACGACGACGACGGCCGAGCGAGCGCGGAAGATTGATGAGGTGTGTTTACCGCTAACTAACTTGCATCCTGGTGACGGCCAAGCGGCTAACTAACTTTGGTTCCAGTCTCGCCAGGGACTTGCCGACAAATTGCCCGAATTCCACTCGATCTTCTATGGCTTTTGGTTATGGTTGACAATATAAGATTCATGGAAGTTGATTGTCTTCTTTATAGCTGATGCCTGCAGGTTATGATCGTATAGCTGTAATATAATATTTAAGATTTATCAGTGGCTGATAATTAAATTACTAATAGCTAATATTATGGACGAACTTGGGTGAGAACCGTGAACACTTGGGGGTTCAGATGTCACGCGTCGTTAGGGTTCTTCTTCCTGAAGATCTGCCGTTCCCTGTTAGGCATTTTGATAGACGAGCTTCGAGTATGCACTAGGAGAATTCGGTGAAGGACTTTAAGGATTGCTGTGTCCATATGGTTTACCAGGCTTGATTGCATCTCGAACGGAACTAGATTCCACAGGACTTTGAAGAAGATCCTCCTGGAATGTAGGATGTTTAGTATGTAAAACTACCCTCTGTATGATTATACTCATATGCCTTTGTTAAAAGTTTGGGCTGTTACCTCATAAATCGATCTCAGGTAGATCTGCAAGGAGTACCGAAGAAGGATGCAAGTAATGGCGGAGTTAGACTGCGTTAAGCCACAAAACCAGACTCTTTCGGTTTGGCTCGATGAAGAAACGGAGTTATTCCTGGTTGAACAAACACTGGAATGGGTCGCGTGCGCCTCCCACATATTTATAGATTTTATCTCTTTGACTTCACCGTGCGGACGCATTCGAGTCCTCGAGCTCGCGTCTCCTCGCAGTCCCGTCTCTCCAGAGGATGTACGTGGTGACGAGGGTCTCGGGAAATCATGGGATACCATATAGGACCCATAAAGACAGCAAGAGCATTAGACGTCACATCAGTACTGCACCGTTCGAATTTTAACGGGTGCGACCCTGAAAATTATAACCACTTTAACGTCCTGGTAAATGCAGTAACGAAATTTTTATATGTTAATTACAACAGTGGGGCTATGGTATTTGAGAAGAGTGTGAAGGGCTCCACTGGGCTTTGGAATTTTTGGAGAACGGAAGATGTCGAATTCTCAAAGGATATCAGGTCGACAGGAGAAACGAGAGGCGACGGTAGAATCAGGAAACGTAAAATGAAAGAATAGACGTGTAAAGGACATCGGAATGGTGCGAGAAAAGTGGGGATTTTTGCAGCCGACAATGGGTCGCCTTTCCACGAGGAGCGTCAGGAATTGAATCGGCCAATTGTTCGATCGGGTCGGTCTGTTATTTTTATAATTCAGCATGTCGGTCCGCACAGTGGACCGGGACAGTTGTGTGCGCGTAGGGGTGTTGTTTTTATTGGCCGCATTTAGGGAGCCAGCAGGAGCCAGTGAGAACGGGGTTTTGTTTCATCCCTCGGTCCTTCGTTCTCTGCCCTTCGAACCGTCTACTTCTCTCTCGAGTATCTAAGCCTAGGACGGGATAGGTTAGAGAAACTCAAGGAAGACTGGCTTGCACGGGGAACGCGATGAGGGAGTGACAATGCCACCGTCACCCAATGTTATTCCAGCTCGAATTCTCACTCCCTTTATATCTCTCTTCCTCGTTCTTCTCTATTCAAAGCTTCCACCCTCTTTCTCAATCCGTTCTCTCGCTTTCCTTCAGTTTCTCCTGCCCTTTCTCTATACTTGAGTATACGCGTACCGCACATTCCCGCCCGTAAAGAAAACATCCCACTCTTTCACCGAAATTATTGCTTTTCGGGATTTTCCCGGACCCACGTACTATGGGTGCCGACGGCGACGAGGACGACGACGATGACAGCACTGCCACGCATTCACCCTGTTATATCCCGACACCTTTCTTCAGACAATCTTATCCCGTTCACTTTTCTTTGGCAGATTGGAAAATCCGTACAACCAATCTCGATCGTTGCCGATTGGATGTCTGTTGAGTGCTGAAGAAAATTAGCCGTTTTCTTCCGGATTGCTCCCTGGCTTCTTTGTGACTGAAATACACCCCTGTATACCCGAATGAACCAGCATCTGTAATAACAAGAGATGCCCGTTACTTCCCCTATGCTCTTACTATAGATTTTGTCCTATAGGTACATTTTATGGGAGCATAACAATCTATGAGGTGAGAACCTCTGTACTTGAGGGGACGGTTTTAATTAGGGTGCTTCGTTAGAGTCGATCGATTAGAGCATGTCCCAACGGTAAAAGGGTGTGTATGACATCTCCATGGAAATGAATACACAGACAAAAGTCTCCGATTATGAAAGATCTGAAATTATTTAAGTATTACGTGTCATGGAGATTCATAGCAGATTTTCACGGTCATAGAGCAAAAGGATGAATGGGTTTGGAACGTTGGCCCGTGAATGAGCGCGTACGCGACGAAACGAACGAGTATTGTTTTGGTTATTTTGGCAAACCTAACACAACATAGCTTGTTGTTTAACAAAATAAATGATTTTGTCGCTTCGTCTCGCTCCGCGGCGGCGCTTTTCTGTTTGTGTGCTCGTAAGATACGCGTGCCAGCCATCCAGCTACTTAGGAAGCGTATAAAAACAAATTGTTCGATTCGTTTGTTTATACCTACTGAAATTCTTTGGACGGATTCGGCTTGCTTTAGATAGGATCACTTGTGATCGACAATTTCATGTGATTCTGTCTTGAGTTTCACGAGATGAAAGAACAGTCAAAAAACGCTGATCACCTTGTGCTTTCTAGAAAATAAAAAATTAAGACTTTTTTTAATTTAGATTTTAATTTAGATAATTAGAAACGAAATCTTGAAAACTAATGCAAACTCAGCGAAGACGAATCAATGTCCAAAGCCCAGGTCGAGGACGTAACTGTGTGCCAAAGACATGTAGGATGCTAAACTGACGACGGACAACGTCCTCGCGCATCGGCTTCGCCCTGGCAATAGGAACACGGTGAGATCTCGCTCATGCTTTTTAAAGCCAACACAAATATTGTTCCACATAAATACACGTCCGCGAAGACTCTGACTTGGAAGCGCCGTCTCTCTCTCGAGGCTTTCGACTTGCGCGAGAACCGTGCTCGTTTCGCTGCAAGAGAGTATGGGTGTACATTTTTTGACCTTAGCACTACGTACCATCATCCACCAGAAGTCATTAATTTCTCGGGTACCTTGACAAGGCTTGCATCTCATCGTCATTCTGGACACTCCCGAGCTTATCATCTTTAGTTGATTCGCGGAAAGTTGTCTGGGGTGTCCAGTGCTATAGGATGACCATCGTGAAGCAATTAATTCAGGAGGACCTCAGAGTGTTTTGATAGGCGTCGGAACGCTGTTGTTCAAATGAAAACGTCGCTCTGCGTTATCCTCTAGCGAAATCCTGCCATGAAAATGACATACTAGAATGGCGTTGTCTACGGGAATTTCTTGTCGCCCTGTGAATTTAATGTTTTCGGGGTATCATGGACGGTATACACTTCGGGACGCGCGGACGCAACGAAGAAGCGATCCATTAGGTAGGAAGCCCTGGCTGACACACCCTGACGCTATCAAAACACGCCTTAAAACTTATATTCCAGCGAGTTTACGAGTGTGGTAGTGGGAAAGCCGCGTACGTGAGATAGAATAACAGAGTGTAGTTAACAGGCTCGGAGTAAAAATATTCCTGCTGGCTTCCATATCTTGTCTTTCTCTACTTCTCTCCATATCTTTTTCTGTTTGGTCTTATTCTTTACCGATACTGATCGACTGAGAAGGCAACAACCCTTTGACTATAGTTGTAACTTCCTTATTAAATGTATCTTTGTAGATTGCGACTTCTATATTGGAATTCTGAATGCTAGATATATTTCATGCCCAAGCGGTGCTATCTGAACATTTATAAGTTATGTTTTTAAGATAAATCCATTTGTACATTTTAAGATCGTTTGTTTTTGTATAGCTGGATTGCAAAATAAAAGATCTTGCAGCACATCAATTTGTATAAGAAATGATACGTGATTAGTTAAGGGTTATGGGATTACTCTAAACTCCAATTTATACTTTTAAAGATTTACCTGTAAAGGCTATAGATTAATCCACCACCTTAATTGATTAGATATTTTGTGACTTCATTTAAGATTTTGAGTTTACCGTGTATAAATATCATGGTGCCTATAGTATTTATTTTGAACAGATATATGTAATGGACTACTCGTATTTACAACTGATGCAATTATTGCGTTGCCTTTGTTCTATCGATGGTTTATGATTAGTTTTTTTCCGATTATCGATAACTACAGTGACAAATATTATCTCTGTAGGTATTTCTCGTTGGATGCGGTAGAGCAGAAGGGAGATACTTCTGCTACTTCTCCGCGTAGGTGAACGAACGTTCGCGCGTTTACCATTGCGTTGCTTTTCCACAATGGATGTTGGAGAGAACCGTATAACGGGTAGCATAAGTAAATTTACGTAACGAATTGCATGAAGAGACGTAATATTGCATCAACAATATAAGGAATATTGTCGAGTTATATTTCTGAAATGAGATGTAAAGTATCATTGGTGATTTATTTGAAAAGTCAGTGTTGTAAGTGATTCTTGATCCTAACCTCTGTGTGCCATGGACAGTGTTAATTGTTCTGATTATTTATATTTAAGTATTGTCACTTTAGGAGCATCATGCAGAACTTGGCCACGTGCTCTAATCGACATTTGCTTGCTCCTGGAAATATATTTCGACTGTTATTGAATTGTGGTACACATGCTAGAACAGCGATTCAGCATAGAGCACTGCTGAGTAGAGGTTTGAAGTATTTGAGGAATGGTCCAGCACATAAACTGATTCATCCAGTATCATACCATGTAATACTTGATTGTTTTTTGTAATTTTCTATGCATTATTTTACTGCGGAGATTATAGGTAAAAGATTTTTCTTTTAGGCATACAAACAATTTCATAGGGAGTATAGAGCTGTATGCTCATTACTTCAAAGAAGTGGTTTTGGAATTGTAACAGAGTTTTCAAAAATCACAGGACAAAGAAGTTTTAGTACCCCTGCAAATAAGCCTAAAAATCCATCCAATGCAGAGAAGTCTGCAAAAGGAACACCCGAAAATGATTCTGAAAATGATAAGAAAAAAAAGGAGAACGAAGAAAAATTAAAAGCACTTTTTATTAAGTTATCAATGTGGACATTATTTATGTACATAACAATAGCATTTTTAATGTTCTTCATAGGTTCAAATCGCCAAAACGTTGAGGTACAGTAGAAACATATTTCAATATTTAATTCTTCCTCATACATCTTTATATATCCTATTCTCATTGTGTGTAGGGTTCGAAATTTGTATCTTGGAATGAATTCTTGTATCACATGTTAGCTAAAGGGGAAGTAGAAGAATTGATTGTAAGACCAGAATATGATGTGGTGACAATAGTCTTATATGATGGTGCTGTTATTAAAGGTAAAAGAAGCAAGTCCAAAATATATCATATGATTGTATCGGATGTAGTTAATTTCGAAGAGAAGCTTAGGGAAGCTGAGCGAAGTCTGGGTATAAAACCAGGTAAGATTCTTTTAAACTAAAAAATACTCACTCATATCCCAGGGTTCACTTACTACAGTTTCGTTTTGTAGATCAATACGTACAAATTGTGTATGAACGCAAGAAAGAACTTCTTGCGCAGTTGGTATTATATCTCATAGCGTTGGGTGTTGTCATCACTGTATTAATGCGTTCTCGTGGACTTCGAGGACCGATTGACTTTTTGGGTCAGATGACTCGCGCCAAATTTACCTTAGTCGATCCGTTAACGGGTAGTGGAAAAGGTGTGCATTTTGAGGATGTAGCAGGCCTCAAGGAAGCCAAGATAGAAGTTATGGAGTTTGTTGATTACCTAAAGCATCCTGAGCACTACAAATCTCTTGGCGCTAAAGTGCCCAAAGGTCTCTAGCCGTAATCAGTACGTCAAGAATAATTGATGCACAGTGAATACAGTTTTTAATCCTCGTTTACCTTTGACCGTTACTTCAGGAGCTTTACTTCTGGGACCACCAGGATGTGGAAAAACACTTCTAGCCAAAGCTGTGGCTACCGAATCCAATGTTCCCTTTCTCTCAATGAATGGTTCTGAGTTCATTGAAATGATCGGTGGTTTAGGCGCCGCCAGGGTGCGAGACTTGTTCAAAGAAGCCAAAAAACGGTACGAAAGCATGTGAATATCACCTTAGACAAAACGTATGCAACTTGTCTTTACCACAGATCACCTTGTATTATTTACATCGACGAGATCGATGCGATTGGTAAGAAACGCTCCGGGACAATATCAGGTCCCATGGATGGTTCGTCTGGAGAATCTGAACAGACTTTAAATCAGCTTCTTGTCGAAATGGATGGAATGGCATCAAAAGAGGGTGTCATCCTCCTGGCATCTACCAACAGAGCCGAAGTCTTAGACAAGGCTCTCCTGAGGCCTGGTAGATTTGACAGGCACATACTGATCGACCTACCTACCTTGGAAGAGAGGAAACAAATTTTTGAACGTCACCTTAAAGGAATCGCACTCAAGCAGAAACCGGAATTCTACTCTTACAGATTAGCTTATCTCACTCCAGGATTCAGCGGTATTGAATCTGAAACTACCTGTCGATTTAAAATATAAATATTCCTGATGTACATTTGCTGTCCTCAGGTGCTGATATAGCTAATGTTTGCAACGAAGCTGCTTTGCATGCTGCTAGGTACAAGAAGAAGGTGGTAGATTCCAGCGACTTATCATACGCAGTAGACCGAATGGTAGGTGGTACCGAGAAGAGAGATCACGCAATGAGTCCAGCAGAAAAACGCATTGTCGCCTATCATGAAGCTGGCCATGCTCTGGTAGGATGGTTACTGGAGCATACGGACGCTCTCTTGAAGGTCACCATAGTGCCAAGAACTAATCTGGCTCTAGGCTTTGCCCAGTATATACCAACAGATCAGAAGCTCTATAGCCAAGAGCAGCTGTTCGAAAGGATGTGTATGGCACTTGGTGGTCGCGTCTCTGAAAGTCTAACTTTCAATAAGATAACCACAGGAGCTCAGAATGATCTTCAGAAAGTAACCAAGATGGCGTATTCTCAGGTGCAACAGTTTGGAATGAATGAGAATGTAGGCTTACTCTCCTTCGACGAGGAAGTTACTAATGCCGTATGTACCGAAAATACCTTAAAAATGATGGTCTAGTATAATATTAAAATTTTTGGAAGCTAATTAAGATATTCACTTGTTGAAATTCATAGAAAAATAAAAAACCCTACAGCAAGAGATTAGGCAACCTCATGGATGGCGAAGCTAGAAGATTGGTAGGCAAGGCTTACAGAAGAACTGAGCAGCTTCTTCAGGAAAATAAAGACAAATTGCAATTGGTAAGTTCTTATATTATCTTCTTTGTTCCGTTTGACCATTGCTCTGTATTTTACAGCTTGCTGAGACTCTACTGAAGAAGGAAACCCTAAACTATGAAGACGTTGTCAATCTAATCGGGCCACCGCCATTTAAAAACAAAAAGTTTGTGGAACCAGCCGATTTTGAGAGTTCAATTCTAGAACAAGAACCTCCAGCAGAGCAACCGACAACCGTGTAGTACTTTGTTATTTTAATAAAATTATAAGTTAAGCGTGATTCTAGTCGTGGGTGTCGCCTTTTTACCTAGAAGTGTAGGTCGATTAGAATATAAAAAATGAAAGGAAATGGAAGAATTGAAGTTTTATTTGGATGAAAACAGACATCTTAAGAATCTCTAGTTGAAGACAGTATACACGAAATTTTTTCTCATGCCTTTATCGCTATACGAAAACAGCGAGAATAAAAAATCTCTTGACCTTATATCTTAATTAAAAAGTAATATTCATTATTGCGATTCTACAAATTTCAAACGGTACGTTTCGATTATCCCGTGCCTCGATACGAGATCGCTCTATCGAAGTGTCCGAATTGAATTTCGATACAATTGCATATATATAATATATATATATATATATATATATATGTATATATACATATATATTACTCGAGTAACTAAAATATATTTCATTAAAAATCAAAGTAACGTGATCTTGTACTCTAAACGCAGGTCTCTTCTCATAAACATATGTGGGATTTGGTTAGACCATAAACCGTACAAAACTTAATGTTCGAAAATTAATACATCGAGTAACCCTGCTTCTATACATACTTAGCATATATTCTAAAATACCAAAGCTATTCTCACATCAGCAACAAATATTAAAATACTCACTGATATCTATGGGGCATTAACAAGAACTTCATTGACCGCTTTTTTCACTTTAAAAATGTGATTGCTTATGAGTCTTTTCTAGAATCAATCATGCTTTTCTCCTACACACATCTATGACGTTGTGTCATGACTTGCAGGGAAAAGAAAGAAAAGAAAATTGGAACTACAAACAATCAAGAAGATGCGTATTCATCTCTCTTTTGCGGATCACAATAAACAAAATAAAGAAGCTTGGTAGAAATAATCGATATCCCGTTTTTATTATTTTCCCTAATCGGGCAGCAATGCGATATGACATGAATTGCACTACTAGTACAGTAAAGAGCACAGTATTTCTTTAAATCATGGTAAACATTGTAATGAGTTCATAAATTATTTTCAACATTCCATCCTCTTTAATGTACCTTTTTAAAAAATGTAATACATACTTCAGGAACGTATAAATCGTCTTCGGCACGTTAAATAAAACGAATTGGTGTTTAGGTCCAATCGTGCCTTGCGACAGACCTGTTTAAACACTTCCTGTATTTCGATATGATTAAAAAAAAAAGGAAAAACGTTATCCGTAAATCATTCGCGAACAATAACGTCTCTGAGAACGACGCTGAGTGCTCTTTCCATGTGGGAACCGTCCCAGTATACTTTACCGCAATACTCACAAACGTAGAAACGTTGAACGTTTCTCAGTACATTTATTGGCACTCGGTCAATTTGTACTCGGACTCCATATTTTGTGGTACAGTTTACCACGTCTATTGTATCGATACTGAGATGCCAGGTACGATCGTTATTGTAGCGTATTGGATTCGTTTTGAGGGGTCTAAAGTCATCATTAGGAATCTGCTCGTAATCAGTTACCACCTCGTATACCGAAGGACTGCAGTAATTCATATTCATGTTCATGTTCGTGCTCACGTTCGTATTCATGTTCATTGATGAATTACCTGGTACGCGATAAAACTTGCTTTGGAAGGTCCTTGAGTTACTGAACAATCAATGAATAACAGTGTTACAGAATCTATGATATGACTTTTCGCATAATCATTGACTAATTAGGAATTTTCACTAACTTTCTATTGAGCTCATTCATCCTGTTTTTTGAAACTTGAACAAACTCGTCGTGGTTGCATATTTGGCAGCGACTAAAGATGTCCCTTCGGGTAACCAAAATGTTGAAGCGACTTAAAACCTCTTTTAATTGATTTTCTGGTCTATCCGAACAGACCCTGTAGCAATTGCCAGGGGGAACATATTGTACAAACTGTAATAAGACAATTTTATTTTTTTGTATATCTATAAGAAGGTATATGATAGATATATCTTCTCCTCTTCTACTATAAATATTAATATCTCACTCTATGGTATGCTCCACCACGAGTTAGGAGAACTCTGTCCTCCTGCATTGCTAACCTAGCAGATTGATCTCCTCCTCGATCATATTCTACATAAATGCAATCACAGCCACACATACGTAATTGTCTTGCCAACCCGCCTAGCATAGAATCACAGACAACGTGCCATTCGTGAGCTGGTATGGCAGTGGAACGATGATCTGACCTTCTGCGATTACGAGTTTCATTAACGAACTCAACACCGTCTCCAGATGTATGAGAACTTCCAGCAGCGGACTGTTATTATAAAATAATAGGATCAGTCATGATTAATCCTAGGTATTCCGTTTTTAATCATTTACCATGTGCCCTGATGACTTTTTTGACTGTTTCTTTGGAGATTTGTGAGCGATGTGTTGCACTTCGGCACAGATTTCCTGAAACGGTACGCCTTTTCGTTCTGCTTGGGTTCCAAGAGCAGCAAATACTTCTAACAGGCAATATGCGTCTAAAGCTATAATTAAAAGTGAATAAACGAATGATTTTCAATTTTGAAGTTACCTGTTTGCTGAGAATAGTATTATTTACCAGCGTACGTAATTTGGCTCTCCCTCAAGGGTCTGCGTTCCCAATTGGAAAACTGATCAGATTTATCGAGCCTGTGACCGACACACAATTCTACGAGTTTACTGAGACTCTCATTCGTAAATGTCTCGTCACCTTTGTACGGGAATTGAAAATTATATTCCTGGACTAGTTTCCGCCACAGGTGTAACAGATCCAGATAACCTTGGCCACATGCCCTTACATTAGACAAAGCCGGTAGACTCTCTCGCATCATTGCCACATCATGTGCTAGACCAAAGCCTGCAATGTAAGTTTTTGGTTTTCTACTGCCCAATTTGTTATCTTCAACTAAATGCGATAACGCATTTAATTTTTTTTCTTACCAAGTTTCACAATACTTTTATTTTCGAACAAAACTAATCCGAGTTCTGTCCACATCTCCGTAAAATTATTGCCCATAGTGGTTACATCCAAAATGAAAATATCGGACTCTGTAGCTATTTGTATTAGGGCAAGTTCTGTTCGCTTTGTACCTGAAAGATAATCAAGTTGTTGGCTTGATTCAATATCTCTACTATCGGTCTACGTATTCGAAGATATATGTACCAAAACTAGGCTTCCATTCAGAGTCTATCCCCACCGTAGTCACACCTCTTAAACCCTCATCCAAAAATTCTTCAAACGCTTTTGGATTGTCTACTAACTTGATACAGTCTCGTGGTAGACTTAAAACGTGATATTGCGATTCCTCTTGAATATCCCAATTCTCTTCAGTGTTATTACTAGCTGCCATATCATCATCTAAACGTTCCGATAAAAATTCTAGAAATTCAAATTTGCCACGTAAATCTAACGATAACGAAATACACAATCGTCTTACGGCCGAGATTCTGTTCCTCCATGTCTGAGAGAGACCAAGGCCACTCTTGCTTAGGTATATTATAAGTTTTCGCCCAGTACAACGCTTCCTCCAAGTCGCCCATGTGTGTCACTTGTTTCACTAATTCTAATTGTAATTTTTCGTCCGTCCCGACGGCTTCTCTGACCATTTCTCTCCAACTTTCACCGCCTGTAACATACGCACTAGAAGCATTTGCTATGCCAAGCTAATTGGACAATTATATAATGAAAAATATACTTACTGAGAGTACCATCTATAAATCGTTTATGTACGAGAAACTGTAGAGCACCTTCGCCTCGCCTTTGATTTAGATTTGGACATACATCTGGTGGAAGATTGTATATTTTTGTTAGGCGAGCAACTAGTTTAGTCATTGGGCGGACTTGTATCGTTGACATTTTTACACCAGTTATGTCATGAGAGCTATGAAATAATTATCTGATTAACATCTTGCGGATTTTACATAATTTTTATATTAAGTATACTTACCAGATATATCGTTCTAACATGTTTTGCATGTTCTTTCCAGGAGCTATTAAGTTGTCCAAGTACATTACCAAAGCTCTTTGTATGTCTGGACAGCCAGCAAGAAAATCCTCCACCACAGTTACTTTACATTGTAAAACTAATGCCATAAGAATCGTCTCGGGATCAGCAAAATATGACTGGAGATGTAACATGGCTGCATATTGTGCAGCTTCTTTGAACTTTTTCTCTTTAACCACATCCTGTAACAATAATTATTGTTAGTGAAGTATTCAAATTTATTTTTGATGCCAGATGAATTTGAGAAAATGACGCACCTGTACTATGGAAAGAATTAACTCTTTATGCTCAACAACTTGATAAGCATCACAGACAACTTTTAATAGCTGCATATTCTTTTGTCTGCTAACTAATTTGAATGCCACTACTTTTAAATCGGGAACTAAACATTCTGTGTATATGTCTCTTCGTACGGATATCCATTTGCAAAACTCCTCCATTACTATTTTAAAAGAAAAGATATTGGTTTTTCACACTGCACAACACATAATAGTAATAAATGGATTGTATGAACCTGTGAAAGCTAGAGAAGCTTTAGTTTTCACATGATTGAAATCTGAAGTATTCACTACGATTCTAAGAGTGCTCAAATAAGGATTAGGTGCTGAGTCAAAGTAATCCGTTAATGTTTTTGTGATTCCATCACTTTTTTTCCCTGCAAAAGAAAACGCCTTTTAATTCTTGACATTCAAATAATGGAATGACCATTTCTTTCACCATATACATACACAGTCCCCAGATGTAATGAAGTGAATTCAACCATAATTTTGTAGGATCATCTATTTCTGTAAAAAGTGCTAAATCAGAATCGTATTCCTGTTTATAAGAAATCTGGCAGTCTGAAGAACCAGAAGCACCACTATCAGAATGAGCCATTCTTTGTTTTCGAGTACAATTCTGGAACATAGGCCCAAAACAGTTATATATTGTAATTCAAAGTTAAAAATAAAACTGTCATTCATGACAGAAACACATTGTGCTCCATAATCTGTTATCAGTACTCCAACATGTAATAAATTATGTGGTCTTACCTAATAATTGAGATGCTACGGCACTTTATGCGAATATATAACAAATCAAAACCAATAGATAAAACTTGTTAGTTATACTACTCAACTAGCAGTTGATCGACAATCCCGATCAACGAGCCCGTGGTCAAGACTTGTGTGCCATGGAAACATTGAGTTCCACAATTTAGAAGTCACACGGCCATGTTGTAGTTTACAAGGAAAACTTCATCTATGGCGCGACCTGGCCATTCTTTCCCATATCTTGGCCACGTGTTTACCGTCATGCGATAATTATATATACCGGGTGTTTTACAAAATTTAACTTTTGATAAATAATGTGAATCACACTTTCTCTTCAAAATGGTACGTATTAAGCGAATACGTTCACGTAACCAATATAATTTTATGATTTTTTCAAGTTTTTTAAATAATTTGTTTTACAAGAAATTTTTTTTTATCATCGAATACATTTTCACAATACAAATTGATACTGTCTTCAGCAGTTTGATATAGCAAGAAACTAGCGAGACATTACTTAAACTGAACACGAAAATGTTTGTTATAGGAATAAGAGCGGTTCCTGTTTTTATTATCCATGACGCATGTGATAAAATCGTCAGAAGTGATGAACAGTAATGTCGAATAGTGTCTTCTCGAATTGAATTTCAATTTAAAATATTTGGAAGATTAAAGAAGTGTATTACCGAATATCAAGAAGGTTTATTTACTTCTTATACATAAGGAATAACGGATTGCACATCAAAATCATTATGTCGCCCGCTGTACCTACAAATGTGAAGCCTAGTTTACCAAAAGATTGGATAGTAGTCACCTCTAAAACACATCCAAACAGAGTTTACTACTTTAATGTTCGTACAAACAAGTCATCGTGGGAGTCACCATTACCCTACAAAGCAAACAAGGTATGACATCGTTTCAATATGCATGTATGACGTATTATTACGTCGTCAGTGTACCTTCTTTGTCTATTTGTTACATTGTATCACTTATGCAAGGTTTTCATGAAATGTTTTTAAACAGGCATTACAGTCAAAAAAAAGAAAAACTGAACAGGGTGATGAGGATGGTCTACTTAGGCCAACTACACCAGAAAATGATGTTGAATCTAAGACAAAGCCTCATGAACGAAAGAAACTCCGGGCTAAAAGGACAGTTGCTCCTACGGAACCAATGGATACACCTCAGATGCGTGAAATTAGAGAAAAGCTACTTCAAAAGCAGGCAAAAGCTGCGAATGCAAACAAGAAGTCTGTACCCATTGTAAAAAAAACTGATAAAGTTGCTCCAAAACCAGGTACAGCAAAATCAAAATCACAAACAAAATCCAAAAAAGATACGGTTTCGGTTTACAATGAAGAAATGCTTGCTGTTTATGAAAAAATGCAACAGAGACAGTCTAAAAGTTCTGCTTCAAAGAAATCGAATTCGTCCAAATCTTCAGATAAGCAAAGTCAATCAACTAAACAATCTTTGTTGACTGGGGTCAGCAGTACAGGAAGTACTACAAGTAGTAATACAAATAGTACAAGTACTACTAATACTAATTCAACGAGCGTACAGAATGCATCTATTCCAAAAAAGGTTAATACTTCATCAGCCACTGTCTATTCTACTAAAAGTGGAAATACTGCTAGAAATGGTAGTGGTACTAGTGGTACATCACTGTCGAATACAGTTCTTTCAAACGTTAAAAATAATGCAGAACCTGAAGGACGTTCGTTACGCACGAGAAAGAATATATCTACTGTCTCTGATTCTACAGGTAATTTCATAATTTTCATAATGTGAATTCATCTAATTTTAAATATGATTTCCTGAACGTTATAGACCAAAGTATAGGTACGCTTTCTAACACCTCTAATAATGTAACAAAAACTCAAAAAATAAAAAAAAACATAGCAAAAGATCGTCTTGACATATTGAATGCTTCTTTGCAAATGGAACAACAGAAACAAAAATTGGCAATGAGTATGAAATCAGCAAAAGAAAAATCAGATAATATTATATCTATTTTAGGTAATAAAATTGAACACTTAAAATTATTTCCTAATTCCCACGTACTTAATAGTACTAACAGTACGTCTGATAAAATTCTGTTACAATTCATTCATTATTATAACTTTTTTCAGATTCACCACCAAGTATTTACAAGAATGCAGTGTTACGCCATAAATCCCTGCGATCTAAAGTATTAAGATCCTCAAAAATTAAACAAGACTTCATTGAAAAAGAAAAATCGGTGGAAGCGAATGATAGTTATAATAAACCAGTGACAGGGATAGGTGCTTTGTTAAGGGAATGTCATGAAGAGCAATCGTTTTATGAAGAAATGGAATGGTCACCAATTGAAGATGAAAAAATAATGTCAGAGGTATATCTTTAATCTAAAATGTATGATTTACTGTGTTAGCACCTTAATGAATTTGATTTGACGTAGGTACAAAATGTTCGAGTGCAACTGGGAACTCAGGCTTGGGATGAAATTACAATTAATACACCAAAAAATGATTTGGAATTTCCAATGACTCGAGATGCGAATAATAAAGACTTGTATATCATTATCGACACAAATGTATTCCTCTCGAATATACAGGCAGTAGAACAAGCCAGAGATGCTGTCTTTAAGAGCTATGGCAGACCGATTATTGTAGTACCATGGACAGTTCTTCGAGTACGTTCAAAACATTTTTTGATTAGTTAACAAATTATTATTAAGTTCTTACGTTCTAGGAATTGGACTACATAAAAGATAACAACTCGGAATCTTTGCAAGCGAAAGCTCGACGAGCTATTAGATTCCTTTACCAACACTTTTCAGACAAACATCCTCGTGTTAAAGGTCAAACAGCCTCAGATTTTGAAAGAAATAAAGCACAGTTTGCTTTTGATTGTCCAGATGATGAAATCTTACAGACATGCCTTCAGGTTGCACAATCAGGGCATACTGTGGTAAGCTTTTCATTAAAAAACTAAAATTCCTAACGATATATGAATTCTTGTCTTCTAAATTTTCTATCATTTTAGGTTTTACTTTCTTATGACATAAATCTTTGCAATAAAGCAATGATCCATGACATCCTCACCCTTGGACGTAATGATCCTCTGGAAAAGATAGATTTTTTAAATGCTATTGAAAGTATAAATGAGACTCGGACGTTACAATACGACTTAAATGATAATGGTGAATATTATTCCGAACCCGTTTCAAATTTCGATAGAGAAAAAGAAATGTCCGATGAAATTCTTGAGGAGGCCAAAGCTATACTGAAAAAATTTCTTTCAATTGTAAGTACAGTATGACGAAGATATCCAAAAGCCTAGAACTTTTTTTAAATAACTGTTTCTCTTAGATCGTCGCAAAGGAAATGCAGAATTTATACGGTGATCCTTGGGAAAAACATACAATCATTCATCCACCTTGGTCTCCAATTGATGTACTAAAATGCGCCGTGAAACATTGGATGGCTGCAGTCAGTGAATCCTTTATCAGGAGAGCGGAAAATATACTCAAAGAACTGTTAGAGAATTTCAAGCAACCTCCAGGTAAGTTCTTCCTAGTGCATGTGGGAAAACAATTGATAAAATAATAATTATTGTTAAGATCAAGGTAGAAAACTGCGCGATGTCAGTCACATCCTGGAACGTTGCAGTGACTTGGTGCAATGTGCCAAGCAAGACAAGTATCCTCAGCTAGTACAAACTACTATGGCAAATATCATGGTAAATGTCATATACCTTTTCCATTGTTGGTACGACTTATTGCTTTCCTAAAACATAACTATGAATTTTACAGAAATTGAAGAAAACTTGTCAGGAATTTATCAGACAAATAAATGAGGAACAGTTCCGAACAGAATTCGGCCCGGAAATTGAAGCGGAGGAACAGGAACGCCGTGCAGAAATTGTTTTTAAATATTTCCATGATATTTATTCCTATGCTTGTAATAGATGGTAAGTGGAGAATTTACTATGATGTTTTGTTTAATAAAAATGAACATAAGTATTAATATTAAATGTTTTATGTTTTTAGTGGTTTAGCTGCGAAGTTGAAACGTATACCATGTGATATTGCATATGAAACTCCGGATCCCATGCCTTCTGCTGAACACATAAAAGAGATTCAACCGGAGTTAGCAGCTAATGTAAACAGATTAAGGACTGCTCTGAGCTCGTGAGTAACATTTTACTTAGGAGTTAGTGTACTCATTTTCCAGGATATAAAATATGTATCGTTTTCTCTTGGATGTTACAGCGCCCTGCAACAGGTGAACGCTTTGCATATAAAACATGGAGCGCTGATCCTGTTACGCGAGGCATTGGTAAACTTTTTACCAGAATCCGACCAGAGTTACTCAGATATCTCACTTCTAGACCTGTACTACTGTCTCAAGAGGAAGGAATCATCCTTGAAAATAGGTTTGGCACAGCTGCATAATCTAAGTATACACTTTTGTCGTATAGCTAGTGCAAGTAGTGGTTAGAACAAACTAATGCTTTCAATAATTGGTGATACTGTGAAAAAGTATACTGGTATGTATATCTTGTATACTAATATTAGGTATGTACATATAAATTGCTAAAATGTTATTAAGTTATTGCTGCGATAGCAGTGCTTTCTCTTAACAAAGAAAATTATTTTGTTTTAAATACGTTATGCTTTGTTTTTTGAAACTATTATATAGTTTTGTTGTTGGCTTAAGGAATAAATAACAGATTAATATAAAACCTTTTTATATTAAAATTTAATGAGATACAGTGAATATAGTTTATTTTTTATACAATATTGTGTAAAATAAAGCTGTATAGCTGCAAAAAAATGTCAACTTATATATATTTTCCCATGAGTTTAATTTTAATTTTTCTTTGAAGTCTTCGTACCGTCTATCATGCAAGAAGAACACTAATTTCTATAAAGAAGTGGGAAGCCTTCCACGGGTGGTTGTTTCCAATTGTCCTTGGAATAAGTTACATTCTTCGTTTCAATAACGTGAAAGGTGTAGGCGTGTCTAGATTTCTCACTTTTATTGCTGATTGAGAAATGTACAACTTGACCATGAAGAAGAATACACGTGCCCTTGCGTACTGGAACAGCCCGGAAGTTACTGGTGGGGTAACAGGGTGCGGCTCTATCATAAATTAATAATTCTTTAGAATCAGGATCCTTGTTTCTGATATAACGTCTATGAATGCCACTAAGATGAGATCCTGGTGCGATTGATAAGCAGCCATTTTCTATGGTAGCATCTTCCAGAGCTATCCAAAATCCCACAAGGTTTACTGGATCCGTATATAAATAGGTGGCATCTTGATGTGTTATAACTACAAATTTTAAACATGAAGAATATAGAGTCTTAAGAGGAATGTATATTTTATGTTTGTATTACCTTCTGAACCTGGTCCAGGATTTTTGTAGATATACATTGACTGACATATAGCTGGTTCCTGCAAATTCAGTTGGAAAGCTACTTCCTTCACTCTCTCATCGAAGGTGTATTTTTTAAAGACTGGATGTAGCCAATGAAGAGCATGTCCCACTTTATTCAAGGAGACTCTAGGATGTACCTTGAGCTTACCATCGTCGTCTAGAGCTTCTTTTTCGAAGAAAAAGCTCACGTTATTGGCACTATCCAAAAAGTAATGGTCCTTGCTCTATATCAGACACGATACTATTTTAATTTCCGTAGAAGATTGATATTAAATCTTTTAAATGGTATATACTATATACATATATTACCTGCGGCTGTTCTACTGCATTAAAAATTTTTCTCTCATTTTCTGGTGGAAGATTCGTCGTAAATTCTTCGCCGCTTGATCTGAGTTCTTCAACCTCCTGCTCGTTGAAGAAATCCTGAAGGACTACATAGCCATCCTTCTGAAACTGTAAAAAAGACTCATTGTAAAGAAGGTAGGTCACAAGATAGTAAAAGCAGCAAGAAATTCTTTGCGGAAATCGTGCCAAGTTTACAAATTCGGGTACTCCAGTTGAAATTAATGTGTTCTAAATAGTCTGGCATAACTTCAATTCCAAGAGCCATTTCCCATGTAATTTGATGACCCTGTTAGCAGGTCCCGGAAGTTATACATGGAATAGCTGAGCTATGCAAGCTTGTCTCTAATTCCTGCTTCTCAAGATGAACGACCTTAAGGAATTATTGGAATCGTCGAAATGCCTCGCAGTGGGAGAGGAGCGCATTCCAAGTCGAGTAGAAATAGAAGAAACGGAAACCAGTTTATCTAAACAATCTAATCGAGAAGCTCGAAGAATGAAGTTCGATGCCAATGACGTGCCAAATTCGCTAACGAGGCTCGCGAACGATTCGAACGCAAATGTCGCTCTATTTTCAATCCGTCAAACATTTCTTACAAGACCCGGAACGATCTGGTGCGACATTTCGAGTAGGTCAATATAGTTGCCTAGGGTAATGGCTACTAGTGCAATATATCGTAAGCACGAGGAATCTGAGGAATGTCAAGGATAGTTAAAAAAAATATTCGAAAACTGTCATATTTAGCTACTTATGAGTCCACCTGCTGGCACTTACAAGGAAACCCCCCCAACCCGACCCCACCGATTTCAATAATTTTTTGATATGTTGTAGTACTCGACAAAATAAGAGACACGTATTTTTTTTGTGCTGACATCCACTTTAAAGGAGTGAAAACGACCCCTGAAATTCACCCCCGAAAATCGTTTTTTTATCATATCTCGACTTCTAATTAATATTTTTTAATAAAACCAAGTGGAAAATATTTGTCATAAGAATTCGAAGATATGAGGTGTGTTTATGACCCACTTCTTTATTTTTTTGAGCCCATACCCCGGTTTTTATGCAGAAAAAAGCATAAAAAATATAGTTTTTTCAAAATATAAAATAAGGGTTGCAACCCCTTGGGTCATAAACACACCTCATATCTTCGAATTCTTATGACAAATATTTTCCACTTGGTTTTATTAAAAAATATTAATTAGAAGTCGAGATATGATAAAAAAACGATTTTCGGGGATGAATTTCAGGGGTCGTTTTCACCCCTTTAAAGTGGATGTCAGCACAAAAAAAAATACGTGTCTCTTATTTTGTCGAGTACTACAACATATCAAAAAATTATTGAAATCGGTGGGGTCGGGTTGGGGGGGTTTCCTTGTTAGAAATATGATGTTTTGAGATGCACTATCGGTTGCTAATAACAGGTCGCGTCCGGTAAGACGTTCTAAAAAGTGGTACTGAGACTTATTTATTAGGGAGAAAAAGGGATCCGACTAGACAATCGCTGGTGGTCCCTCCCTATCATAAAAGGGCCTGACCTGCGACTCTCGTAGGAAATATGTTGAACACGTGGCTGCAATTTAGTTTTTCTGGGAGTCTAGTTGTCAATGGAAAAATAGTATACCATGAAGCCCCTGTCAGTCATAAATTTACTGGTTAGGTTTTAAACTCTTTATACCTGTCACATGTCTTGGGCGGTGAATCATTTTAAGATTTTCTAAGACGTCACTTCCTGAGTTGTCATTACACTGCATTGTCATCTCAAAAAATACATTGTATGTAGACATAAGAGAGACCAGAATAATCAGAGATACACAAGTGGGTGGCGGATATCCGCCTACGTTATTGTCGTTTTCAAGAAGTCGACAAGGGCGGTACGTATGTGTGACGTCGCTGTCACGTACCAGCGAATTTCGAGCGCGGTGAATCCGCGTCGTGAAAATAACTTTGCTCTAGTGCACATGCCAGGAATCCATTGGTGAATGGACGTTCAGAGATAGTACTCTGACGGCGATGATGTCGATAGCCAAACCGAAAACATTGACGGTTTACGCGATGCACAAAAATAAACCTCGCAGCTTATTATTATTAATAATTAAATACAGAGCATCAAAAAAATAAATTACATAATAAAACATAGTGAGGAACAGTGGTTATTACTTCAAAGATAACTTCTTCCTTAGGAACGTGTAAGAGAAAGATTACAATCGACGATGTAACTTTTGCTAACTTTACGCTTGCGACAGAGTCCAGCGTGAAGATAATTTTTTTTGATTGTCTTTTATTATATATGTGTATATTATTTTGAATATTAAAATATATCTCAAATGTATTCCAAAATTAAAAAAATAGATACTGCGAACATTATTAAGACAGTAAGACTGCTGAATATGATTTAGTCAATCACTTAAAATAACACATAATATATGTATATTTGAACTTCCAGATAGTGTTTTGGAGGTTTCGTAAGATTATAAAAGTCTGAACATATGTATATGGAGAACACCAGATGCAGAATTGAAGATGCAGAATTTATATCAAACGGTAAAACACTAAGGTAGTTTTGTCATGGTGTGCAGCTGTATGTCAAAACATTTTAAGGAATAATTTTAGACGGTGCCCGTAAACTAGGATTATTAGATTTCCACTTCAAACAAGATGACAATCCCAAGCAGAAAGCTTGGATCGTTAAAGAGTGGCTTTTATATAATTCACTATACACATTGAACACTACTACAAAGTCTGGACATGGAATCCGGTGGGAAACTTATGGGGTGAAATCGGAAAAAGATTAAATAAATAAAAGGTCACATCAAAGCACCTGTTAAAAGAAAAAATCATCGAAGTATGGAAGTATGAAAAGTATATGTCGTTGAATTATTATCTGATTTTGCCATTGCATTTCTAAAATTTATGCCGTTATCTTACCTGTGACAGTATGTCCTTCATTCCGCTCTGCCTTTTTATCTATACAGGAATCAGTCTTGCTCCAGTAGCAGATGCCGTATAGAATAAACTTAAATATTATGCGTATCGTTATAAGTGAACTAATACTACGATAATGAAATAAAGATATGATATAAAGAAAGAAAGATAAGAGTGAGACTTCTCCACTATGATAATCGACGCCTTCGATGACGAACGAATACGGAAGGTTTCTGTGGCTTGACGAACACGAAGACACTCGGCCAAGAAAGTGTCGTGCGCGAATGGGACTCGGTTCTACATGGGCGAACTCTACACGAAAAACTTTACGCGGTCAACTCTACACAGAATAAGGGGAGTTTATAATTTTTTCGGCCCCTTGATATGACAATACTGTTCGTGGTTATATTTATCTTGGTTTGAAATTGTATCATGTTTGTCAAGATTTATTAACCAAACATGCTAACATAATTATTGCATCATTGTTTTCCAACTGAAAGATACTACCAAAAATAGCTGTCAGATTAAATTAGTGCTTCGGAAACCGAAGTATTATGTGAAAATTCATATTATTTATTTTTGACTTTAACACTGTATTTCTCGAAAACTATAGCGATCAATGCAATGAGCCTCATATAATATTTTGTTCCCCGTAAAAAAATACAATAATAAACAATTATCAAGTACAGGGGCCGAAGAAATCATAGACTTCACTTATTCCGTGTAGATAACTGTAGAACTGGGAACTTCAGTCATGCGCACTAGCCAAGATTTTAGACTTGCGTTGCATGACATCTAGTGGATGATTCGTCGTGCCCGTCGTATCACTTTGAAACATCATCGTGGTGTAGGATGGATACGTATGTACGTTCTTTGTAGACCTTTTTATGCCTAGTTTACTAGGGGACTTTTATTTTGTTTGATTCATCTGTGTAGCATATGTTTAATTGCGAGCTTCATTTTTATACAGGATGTCTAGTTTTAAATTTAATCTTTACTTAAGAAGAAAAGTGAGAAATGTTAATGATACAATTTTTGAGATGTTTAGTTCTATGCGTAGAAATGCAGATATAAAGTAGGATCATACCGTAGGATTATAATCCATAATTTAATCATGTCCGGTTTCTTAATTTTAGTCAAGTGCATTGTCTGATTTCTGTCAGAGACAAAAATCACTCGATTATTAGCTGAAATTCAATAACCGGAAACATGGTTCAATTATGGAGTATAGTACATCTATGGCCAGTGATTTTCACATTAGGTAAAAATTTGTGCCTGCGAATAAACTCCTAAAGCATTAAAATGATTGATTAGTTGGAAATTTATTCGCAGGTTAAATTTTAACTGAAAGTGAAGAAAGTGGTCATTAGTAAATACTTGTGAAAATGTACATATACTCAGCTTTATTAATACTTGGGCCCCTAAATCTATTTCGGTCTCTCTTCCACTCATGTAATTTAAATAGGGAAACTCGGTCGGTAAGTCCAGGCCTTAATGGCGTTAAGTGTACGTGATGCTATCTGCGCCATCTGTATTGCACGCTATAAGTTCTTTTATATTCGTCCAATATGTATGTATGTATGTACACATCGGGCCATGGTAGCTAACATTTAACTGTTTAGTGCACACATAGAGAATAGTAATTTTATCGTTGTGATTGAAAATTTCTTTTTTTTTGTGTAATGAACTATATCTTTACATGCGACGTGGTAGGGAGTTAAAGCTCGACTGACAGGCCTATAAGCATAGAAGTCATAATGCTGTGCGGCTTTGTGGGGGTAATTTTAAGTAGCTATATATGATAAACGATTCGAAATACAATATACATATTATATTATATAATCTTGCAAACATTATATAAGATACTTTAAGTAAAAATTTAAATAAAATAACAGAATGAAGTATTTAGAAGTTGGTATAAATGGGTAATGGAATAGTTTAAGTAGATGTAGTTGATAGCTCATGAAGTTAGATCGTTCAGGCTAATGAATTTTATGTGACCTCACGGTCACCCTTGAACCCGAGTAATTCCAATAGAGTTCATACACCCTAAAGGGGTTACCAAGGTTTTAAGATAGCCTAAGTAGTTGACCAAGGTAATAACTACACGCGGAGGATAGTCTTCCGGCAAAAGATCTAGAAAATTGCCAATCAAATATAATTCGCAATCTTTTAACAGTTCTCAAACTACGCGTAGATACCTGCAGATAAGAAGTCAATGCAATATATCATAAGAACCTGTACAAGATAATAATATAGAAATGATATCCACACGTAGAAAGTCGGTCATCACAGATCGACATTATAATGGGTCGTCAAGCCAGCTTGGATCTCTGGGTTAACCAATCTGTTTATGTTGTTATTCAGTTTGATCCATCTCATTTCTTCTTTCTCAGACATGCTTTTCATCTTTCTCTCTTTCTCCTTCTCCATCCTCTCTCCTCTCTCACGTTTAAGGTCGTCTTTAGGTAATTTTATCTCGTCATCTAGCCAATGATGCTACAAGCTGTGATAAATTCCTCGACCAGTCTCTATTTCCCAATTAAGAACCCTCCAGCATACAAATTTCGAATATCTCTAAGGTAATAATAATCCGAAATATCAAATACACGACACATGGTCATCTACACATAAATTTTATTTCCAGTCATTCACAAATACCTTAGTCAATAAACGATGACAAAAACCCAGAAAGAAACTGTACTAGACGAAAACTCGTGGCGCCCTCTGTACTAGACAACACGATTTACGTACGTACGGTTCCCCTTCTATCTTCCTATTTCTATTCAATCCTATCCTTCCTTCTGGTGCATACGCAAGAGTAGACTGTTATATGTATAAGATATGTACATTGATAAATAGCCAGACGCTCTATCCTAGAAGAGAGAAGAGAATGAAGCAAGTGGGATGAGTGCATGCACAGAGGCAATCAAGACACGTGCAGGGTGCACGTGTACTCGGTCTTGCGCTGTTATGACCACGAGGAAAGTAAAAGCTCTCTCAATTGTCCGTTACTTACCCTATTAAAATCTGTACTAGCGCGTCTCGTTCCTAGTTATATTCGATTGGTACTCTCACGTTTGAAGGAAGTGCAATGGATACGAAGACTAGGAAAAACTTTTATTCGGTATCTGCAGATACCTCGATAATAGTAATAATAACAAGACTAACACCGCAAACTATCACTGGGTAAGATCACCTATAAAATATTAATAATAACAATTTTCATCATGCTATGAGGTAAACTCAAACCGTACCTACCGTATACTTTGGTAGAACATAAATGAAATAATATTTATCTCCATTTTAGCACGATGAATGAAGCGTAACACGTAATCAACATTGAAGATGAATGTATTTTTATGCCATCATTTAATTTAGCAAATATCACTGTCAGGTGAGCAACCATGAGACACAAGTTTGCTGAACGTTGTGTTTAATCATATAAGTCTACGTGGGTAGGGTTATCGTGTGTGATTTGAAGAGAAGTTAATTTTGCTTAATGAAGCAAATACTTGTGTGATTTCGTGTTAAAATAAGTTAATCTTGTGTCAGTGATTTGTCTGAGGGACACGTGAATTTTTATCTGCGATGTTGAATTCTTCAGAGATTCTTATAAAGCGGCTGATCTATCGCGAGGAAGCTGCGAAGTATCGTGTGGTGCGGAATGAGTTCGGTGACTGAGTTCTTCGTGGTAGGGATTTGACACTGTTAGATAGTCTTTCGCAAAGAAGATTGCGAGTCCGCGGTAGTAGTACAGTCGACTACGGTCGACGTTACTATCGAGGTGGTAGCTACAAGATTTGCAATTTTTTTTACTCTCTACAACCCCTACCGATCATCAGCCTGTAGAAAGAATTTTTCACCTAATTCAAATGTATATTTATTCCAATATAATTTCAGTTTGAATTAAAACCCTTTGAAAAGTCGAGTATTTTTTCCCTTGCATACAATTATCCCGTCCATCTGACGATTAACCCTTTATCCGTCCACCCTCGGTCAGTGCACTATAAACTCACACGCTAACGTAAAGGGGTGAACGAGAGTGACGACTTCCGGTATATTTTTACCTGGACTATCCACTCATAAAACTCAAAGAAGATAATCGAAAAGAAACTGATTATTGATAACAGACAGAGGACAACAGATATTCACTGTAGTCTGGATTCTTCATTGGTAAGTCAATATTTAAATATTTTTTATTAGAAATATATTCAAACTTAGTTCTGATAACATGATAAAAGATTAGATAATTTTGTGGGGTCGTAGTTGAAATTTGGTATCTAAAAGATTTGAAAGTTTATTTTTGAATTGTTCATGGCCGTTCTTATGTATTAGTATTTTTTTTATACTGTCAGTTATATTTAATTTATCGATATCCCTTATCAAACGCTTATAGGCGCTCTCATTGATTTACGGTGATGCTAATTGCCTGTATTAATAATGCAGATAATTATTTACAAGCCAACGCAAATGTATTTTTATTGAATCACGATGGTGCGTACTTATAAATAGTATTGTCAGATAACCCTGTCTGTTGGCGCTACAATACTCCAGGTCGTGCTGGTTGTTTACAAGGAGCAGTGTCGATATCATCATTGTCCCTATCATGTATTATGATGGGTAACGACATACGAGATTTTGCTACTAATATAGTACATAGAGTTCACGTATCATGCACACGTAGTATGCCAGACCGTTGCCAGACATTATTCTGATTAACCAATCCTTTCTAAATACGACCTCCCAGATTACAGTCATATGACACATGGTCTTGATAGAGTCTGAATTTTTAATGCATTTTCTGTTCTGTACTTTATACATTCAATGACAATCTATATACATCCAGGTAGTAACTATGATCTTACGTATTTATAGGCTAAGAATCCTCTGACAATTATGTTCAGTGCTACTTGATCAGTAGTGGACAATGCACTCTGGTACACTTGTTTCCCCAGTTGCACGTTCTCCAATACGTCGACAAGACATCGTATATTGTATTATCATACGCGTAGACGGTGTCTCCACCCGGGCGTTAAGAATCGGGTAAACAGGATTGTTATTCGAGGAATATCCCCTTACGATATATCGTGAGCAATCGTTCAGACTTCATTTCTTCTTATTGTTACTCATTTTTATTAAGAATTACGTGCATCCAGACTCATTCCGATTACACTTGTCTTATGTGTCGATGACGTCTAGGTGTCAATTTTTAATTGGTAGATTTTAGCATTGTATTTATTTTTATTCAATTTTACTTGTCATTTCTTTTCTTCGTTACCGTCGTTGCATTTAATCGGATAATCTGGAGGTAGTTGACGACGCTAGAGGTTCGATGAAATGTAGCCAAGGGGAATGACGGGGATGCTATAAAGATCTGCAATGTACGAGTACCTAGTAGCTGCCGGTAGATGATATAATGGTTCTGTTTACTAGTCAACCGACCAGAGGCCTTATTTCTGATTAGAATAATGAAGATTTAATGAACAATGCAAGGCAAGAAGGGATTCTTATTTGTCTTGAAGATTGTTTTTGGTCGTTTGTCTTTTTTATCCAAAAATACTACCTTCTAAATTTTGGGGTTAGATAATAGAATGTATTATATATATCATTCAGTTTTACATTTAACAGAGTACGTAAAGGTATCGATGTATATCCCTACTAAAGGTGACTTACTATAACGATTAGGAGCAGAATGAATCAAATATGAATAATCGGCCTTATTTCAGTGCTGAAGATATATGATTATTCGATAGCACTGTCAATCTCAGTAGCGAGAGGTCTGAGTGGTTGAAAATATGTTTGTCCGAGTTTCGATTAAGTCACGAAGGGACTTCAACGCGGAGGAGACACCGAGATGATAAAATTTCGAAATATCGAATGATCTATTTTTAATGTCTATAAACTTTGGTATAAAGTCCATTAGATCCATTGGTCCTGGTCACCACGTGGTGGGGATATATAAAGTGTTTATGAATTTAGGGCCTGATGAGCGGGGTATAGAAAATAGAAGACAGAGGGGGGAACACGTGGCAAACAGTTTTTAAGGACTTCTAGGGCTACGATGCAGTCAGTGTTCTTCGAGCTCTGCTTGGCGATTGACTAAGCTTCTTCTTCAGGAACTATTATTGGTTTTTGAAGTTGCTGAACGACTTTTTATTTTTTGCAAGTCTGTCAGTGGCTCTGTTAATATATTTCTAATTTTTTTTCTAGTGCAATATATATTATCAGTTCCCTTGGATAATCTTGCTCTTTCGGATTTCTAAGAAGGTAGCATGCACAACTATATACCTTTTGGAAAATAGGGTTAATTTTTTTACCAGTTGTAAGGTACCATGAACTAAATCATATTAATTTGTTTTATTGTATCTCATCTGCGAGATATTTTTGGAAATTTTGCCATAGAGGGAAGACGATATTTTTAATGTAGTAACAATTCCTTGTTATATTTTATGTAATGTTTTTGCCGAAGAAAAGGCAACTTCATCATATTTTATATTATCGCTCTGCGTCGTTTTGTCTGGTCTGTCAATAACTGAAAGTCCACCGGGTTCGCATAACAATTTATATAACAAACGAAGAAATATTTGTTGAGAGATAATTTAGCGTTGATAATTTTCATTGGAAATGTGCTATGTTTATTTAAACTTTTTAATTGCTTATTACGAATCGCTTATTGACTGTTTCAGGAATTACTTTGAAATATCATGAAGTGCCAAATGAAATTGAAATTGATACAGATACTGCCGTTGATGCTAGCCTTGACATATGCTCATCCTCTGGATAGAAGTACTAGGAACGTGGAACATTCCTCTTTCATAGAAACTCCGCATAATTGTCTTCATATTCCCATAGACTTGCATCCCTGCAATGATGACGAGTAAAAATTACTATATAAATTTTTATAAAATTTTAATGTTGAATTTTGATACTATATCTGTATTCAAGTATAATTTCTTTAAATTGAATTAATTAACGCAAATTCATTTCCAGGATTGCGGATGAGATCAGAGGGAAGATTGAAGCTTTTGTCAGTCGAGCTACGAGCGAGAAGGTTACTGTTATTTATAAACTAGTGGGCTGCCTTCCGAGCAGGTACATTTTTGAAAAATTTATTGTACAGGTTGAATAACGAGTTTTGATTTTTCATATGTCTTTTTTTACAGTGTACCATTTAAACTACCAATATGCAAAGAAGAAGACACTCTACGACGAGATCTCGAAGTACGCACGTTGTATTCTTACAAACCTAGATATCCGTCGTTCGCCAAGCCTATTTCCGGTACAACTTCGACCACAATTCGTCCTGCTGAAGATTCTATTTCCTCGAAATCGAAAAATGTAAGTATTTCTGTGGATATTAATATTTTTAATGGTCCTTGAAGATATGAAATTTGATTAAGTAAAATTATGGAGGTTAAGCAAAAGGGGTTGCGGTAGGTATAGCCAAATTTTATTAAAGGAGGAAAAACTTACGGAGGAGGTCAAGGCGGAGGAAAATCCTCAAGATGAAAGTTTGGATATCAGTACGCCAAAAAGGAAGAGCGTTATAAACAATGCAGGAATGGCCAAAGCGTATACATCTGGTGGTACAGTAGAATCCAATCCCATTTCTGGCGAGGAACAGTCTACAAATGAGAATGGCAGAGTGTTAAAAAAAATACCTGAGACTGAAAACTTCAATTCCATTATGGACATTGAATCATTAATAACTGAGAAATTGGCTGATGTATATTATCATGCGGGAAAGAATGATATTCAAGCTGATGAAAGAGTCAAAGAAACAATTGAAGCGAAAGAACAGAAGCCTTTTAAGGTGTACGTGGTAGAGATGGAATTTCCATACACCAAAGCAATTCCGTACGATCCTGAAAAATTAGAGATAGCCAAGATCGGCAGTGAGTTTCCCTATTCCAAGGCAATTCCATTCGATTCCAAGAAACTTCAGGTTGCCGGACAAGGAACTGAGTTTCCCTATACCAAGGCAATTCCATTCAATCCTGAAAAGCTCTACGTACCAAAAAGAGGAATTGAGTTTCCATATGACAAAGCAATTTCGTATGATCAAAGGAATTTAAAAGTTGCAAAGCAAGGGAGCGAGTTCCCATATCACATGGCAATTCCATATGATTCCAGGAATCTTCATGTACCGGGTAGAGGATTAGAGTTTCCCCATGCTGAAGCGATTCCATATGATCCCAGCATACTAAAGATGGCCGAATCAGAATATAATTTTGTGTACCATAAGGCAACTCCATATGACTCCGAGAAGATGTACGTATACACCAGATAGAGGAATTGAGTTTCTTTACGCCGAAGGAATTCCATATGATCCTAGCAAACTAGAAGTAGCTAGAGAAGGTAGCGAGTTTCCATACTATAAGGCGATTCCTTTCAATTCTTGGCAACTGACAGCAGTACGAAGAGAACCAAGTGAATTCCCATATGCCATGGCAATTCCATTCGACTCTTGGAATTTACATCCTGTTCAAAAAACAAGCGAACTTCAATATAGGAAGACCCTGCCATTAAATCCTTGGAAATTGCTAATTCCCAGTGAAATTCCATATCATCATAAACCAGTACCATACAGGAACTTGAGAACAACCATTAACTTCCCATATTCTCAAGCAATACCTTATGACCCCAGAAAGCTTTACGAATCCTCAAGATGCAAGTTTGGAACTAATGAGTCATTTCTTCACAATACGATTATACTTTATCCCACCGAGAGGCCTAAGAAGACTACGGGAATCACTGGATATATGTACCCCCAGGAGTAGATAAGTTACCTGATAAGGATGAGTCATTTATGCTACCGTGAGATTCCTAGTCCTTGTCCCCAGGACTGAGTAGTCCTAGGATACGACTTTATAAAAATTATCGGAAGAAAGGTTATGTTACGTTACCAATATAACATACCGTGATTAATCAAAGTCGGCAAATATTCCATCGTTCTTACGATCGATCGAAAAAACTGAGAATAAGTCAGAAAAATGGGGAAAAACTAGAATTTTTTGACAGTTGTATACTTTTATTTTTGTATCTTTTGTTTTTTGGATCAGCTGTTTTTCAGCCAATCCTTGACAGGAAAGACAATCTATTAATCTTTTATTATATATAAAAATATTGTTGGTATATTGAAAATTGATAGGATATCCGTCATTATTAAAAAATGAACCCATCCTAGGAATAATTGATTGTCTTATCATATCATGTTTATGGTCAAGGATAATAACGTCAAGGATTCGCTGAGTCGTCGGATCGGAACAAGTTCCGAAGTCTGATCCGTGCGGTCTTTAATGGCCGAACTAATGTGATACGTATAATAAGATACTAAATATTATAGTCAATTGTCTTGTGATTATTCAGTGTGAATCGAATTGTTCTTTATATGTATGCAATGTATGTACCCGTGCAAAACTTATAGCGAATTTTCTAAGCATAACGAGGTCGAAGAATGAATAATATAGACATATGCAATTCTTGTATAATCATTATGAAAGATTTACTTTATTCTCCTTTATTAGCAAATTTCATGCGTTACATTTAGATATATTATTGTTATAGCGTCCTCGATTATTGTATGAATCTATTGCATTATTGTTTAACCAGATCGTGATATCTTAACATTATTTTATCTCATAAATCATGTTACATCAACTTCCATAATTTCTGTACAATAATATATAACGTAATGAGTGTAATAAAGAATTAGTAGCAGAATATTGATTGACTTTTTTTAATTATTTGCCTTTGTCCGGAATATTAAAAAAATATTAATTAAAAAGTTCGGTTATTGCGATTTTTCTTAAACTAATTATTGCATATTTGTTGCAATATATGTTTATGAATAATTTTTAGTTCATCAGGTAAGCCACAAGAAGCATAGATTTTATTAATTGCAGATTATTTTATTTTAATACTTTTTTTTTTAATTCAACATGTTTACGGTATAAATAAATAGTGCTAAGATGATAGGATGAATTAATAAATTAAAGTGTGTGAAACGATTTTAGGCTTCGTTTTCAATATCTTCAGCTTTAGTTTTAAAGGTGTTTTTCTTTGTATCTTCAGTTTCTACATTAAAATCACCCTTCAAGGTAGGGAGTACTGCTTCACCATTGGTGAATGTAATGGTATCCGTCATGGTACCAATAGTGGATCCAATGCCTGCGGTGCCACTACTGGCTGAAGTTTCTGCTGCTGCATAGGCTCCATCATCGGTTACTGCAGCTCCAGCAGTAGCATGAGATTCACTGGAAGGTACTACGTAGGATCCACTTTCAGATCCAGTGTGAGATCCAGTAATTGTTGTAGATGATCCACCGCTAGCATGCGATCCACTAGCACTTCCTGCGTAGGATCCTGTATTTACTGAAGATGCTCCAGCATCAGCGTGGGATGCAGTTCCGGTTCCTATGTAGGATCCAGTTCCCGTGTGGGAAGCAGTTCCCGCCTGGGATCCAGCTGCTGTGTGAGATCCAGTATTTGTTGTAGACGATCCAGTGGTAGCGTGCGATCCGCTAGCACTTCCTGTATAGGATCCTGTATTTATTGAAGATGCTCCAGCATCAGCGTTGGATCCAGTTCCGGTTCCTGTGTAGGATCCAGTTCCCGTGTAGGATCCAGTTCCCGCCTGTGATCCAGCTGCCGTGTGAGATCCAGTATTTGTAGTAGATGATCCAGTGGTAGCGTGCGATCCGCTAGCACTTCCTGCGAAGGATCCTGCATTTACTGAAGATGCTCCAGCATTAGCGTCAGATGCAGTTCCGGTTCCTGTGTAGGACCCAGTTCCCGTGTGAGAACCAGTATTTGTTGTAGACGATCCAGTGGTAGCGTGCGATCCGCTAGCACTTCCTGTATAGGATCCTGTATTTATTGAAGATGCTCCAGCATCAGCGTTGGATCCAGTTCCGGTTCCTGTGTAGGATCCAGTTCCCGTGTAGGATCCTGTTCCCGCCTGGGATCCAGCTGCCGTGTGAGATCCAGTATTTGTTGTAGACGATCCAGTGGTAGCGTGCGATCCGCTAGCACTTCCTGTATAGGATCCTGTATTTATTGAAGATGCTCCAGCATCAGCGTTGGATCCAGTTCCGGTTCCTGTGTAGGATCCAGTTCCCGTGTAGGATCCTGTTCCCGCCTGGGATCCAGCTGCCGTGTGAGATCCAGTATTTGTTGTAGACGATCCAGCGGTAGCGTGCGATCCGCTAGCACTTCCTGCGTAGGATCCTGTATTTACTGAAGATGCTCCTGCATCAGTGTAGGATCCAGTTCCAGTTTCTGTGTAGGATCCAACAGGATAACCACTATTGGTTGCAGAAGATCCAGCTCCTGATGATCCAAAGTTAGCTCCAGCAACTGCGGTCGCCCCAGATCCAGAAGTAGTTGCTGCAGTGTCTGTAGACCCAGTCGAAAGACCAGAAGTCGAAAATCCGCCAGACGTTGCAAAAGTATCGGTACTGGTACCGGTAACAGTGCCAGTAGTAACGGATACCCCAGTGGCGGATGCTGTAGATCCTCCAATTGGATAAACTGCTCCTGGTCTGCTCGGGAAAGATGGCAGCTCAGGATTATTTTCAACTATCACTGGGATCTGAGGTTTTGACGGTTCTTGCACGACTACAATTGGTTCTGTTGGATAATCTACAACAACAACAGGTTTCGGCTTTTCGGGAATATTAACCACAATTGGTTTCTCTTCTATAACAACAGGTTTTGCTGGTACGTCCTCAACCAGAATTGGTTTCGTTGGCAGTAAGGGCTTTTGCACTACTACAGTTGGCTTATGTGGTTTTTCTTCCACAACTATGGGCTTTTCGGGTTGCTCAACAACCACCACTGGTTTCTCCGGCCTTTCGATAATAACAGGACTTGGTTGTTCGTCGATCACAATTATAGGTTTGTTGTTATTTGGTTTATTATTGAAAATGTTCCATCCATCGAAAATTCCTGGTTTTGCAGTTGTCGGTGTAGTACTGTAACTTCCTCCGAAGACACCACCAAAGATACCAGGATGTTGAGCAGGCTTCTGGTATACGTAGACAGGGTCTTTAATAACCTGAAAGTAATAAATAATATTTATAAATATTTTTATTAGATAATTCCTAAAACTTCATTTTAAAGTAGGTTGTTTCCTTACCTCGTGATCTTGGTTATCTAAAGCAGTTGTACCTTCAGGTCTGAAAATATTAGTGAGAGTAGGAAGTACAGGCTTCTCAACAACATAGACAGGTTTCTCTACAAGAAGAGGTTTTTCATCGGGTCTGTCGATGATCAAAGGTTTGCTTGTCGGTCTGGTGAAAAGATTTGGAAATCCATCGAAAATTGATGGTACAGAGGTGAAAGGTTTATCAGGATTCTCTGGTCTCGTTGGATTGTTCCAGAGACCGCCAAAGATTCCGGGTTTTTCCGTCGGCTTGGCGATTATCACAGGCTTCTCGGTTGTAGGCTTTGAAAATATATCAAGGAGTCCTGGTCTATTGCTGATATCATTCTCAGGTTTGTGAAGGATTTCACCCAAGCTGGGTTTCTCAGCGACTTCCACAAGAGTAGGTTTCGATGGTTTGTCTTCAACAATATAAACCGGTGGATTTTGATGCTGGATCACTACTACATTTGGTTTGGCTGTTGTAGTAGATTTATCCCAGAATCCTGGTCGCCATAATCCACCAAAAAGTCCTGGTTTTGGGGTAGGCTCTACTACGAGCACAGGCTTGACCTCAGGCTCTTCGTTAGTGGAAACAACATCCGGTTTATTGATGTAATCGTGAATTGCCTGAATTCCCGGTGGTTTGGATGACGATTCATTTGGTTCATCGACACCGTAGTAAGGACTATTTGGATTCTCCCAGAAGTTAGCTGGTTCCTCAGGTTCGTTATTATATGGTCCAGCGTCACTCGAAGTATCAACAGGATCATTTACAGGCTCGTTTGAAACATAACTTGGATTCGTAGGCTTGGTGGGATATTGATAAATTAAAGGATCTTGAAATGGTTTAGGATAAGTTACTGCATCGTCGCAGAGAGGAATACCAATGTCAGGAAGGCAATTGTAAGCGACCAGGGTAGCTACAACAGGAGAATCCCGAATTTTGGTTACGTAGATTGGTGGTGGTTTTGATGCGACATTCCTACCCCTACCCGACAGCACTAGGTATTTTCCTTGTCTATAATTATCTGAATCAACATTCTCCTTCTCAGCGATGCTGGACTTTAAACTCAGAATTCTCTCTTGACTTTCCTCATTAGAGTCCTCCAACGAAGATGGCTCCAATTCGTCGATCAATACCGAATCTACAACTTTGGGAGAGAGCAGCTTGGTTTCGACTGAAACACCGGAGTCTTCGTCTTCGCTACTCTCGGCGCTGCGATTCTTGATTTCATTTACCGGTTTGTTATCGCTTTCACTCATTTTCTTATAATTTGATTGAATTTCGCTCAGACCTGAGAGACAAGGCAGCACTCCTTTCGCAGGAGTCAGGCAGACTGGTTGTCGCCATCGGATGATCTCCACCACCTCAGGCTCCTCAAGATTCTTTAAAGGAGCTTCTTGGATTCCCAGGATCCCGTTCAGATTCAAGGATAGCGAACTGGAGACTAGACCTAGGACGATGATCGTCCACAGGAGTTTGATCATTTTTCTTGCCCCTGATCAGTTTACACTGTTCAACGTTACTCTACCCAGCCACTCTCTTCAGTACTGACGAGACCACTTTCAAAATCGTAGAAATACTGACCCAAGGAGAATTTACGCTGAGTATTTATACTAACCCTCCAAATACACCCCTTATTGATTTAAGGGTAGTTAATTTCAGGTATGCTGAAGAAAGTTTCGGGTCTCACTACGTTACTGGAACCGTTACTCCACTAAGTGCCAATAACCGAAAACGGTTCCTCGAGGATTGACCATAAACAATTATCGAGAGAGGGATCAAGCGAATGCGAACTCTCAATATATCCCATTAACCATAACTACGTAATTAAGTACACAGTAATTAATGTTCGATTAGCATTGAGTCTTCGCTCGTTATAAAGGTATAAGTGCATCCACACGTTAAGTGCGTCGATCGAGAGACTAAGAATTTTCTTCTACCATGGAAAACTCTGATCTTTGAAATTCATCGAGTTCAATGGAATTTAATTAGTGAAATTCATGACGCTGAGTGTCGAGTGGGGAATAGGAATGGCGATAAGTATAGTCAGCACGAGTCAACAGGTTCGAATGTGGTTGACCTACTCTCGCCAAGCATCAGTACCTGCATCGTGCGATTCGCACTTTGTCCTCGTGAGTAACCAAACAGATAACCAACGACCATCCATGCAGCGAATAATTCATCGTGCATTTTACCCAAATACATATTATTTCAATGCATCACCTGAGCAGACTAAAATCCAAGAATTTGATCATCTCATAAAGTTACGATCACAATACGTATAGCTCCTCACATTGCACTATCAGTATAAAATGAAAGCCTTATCAGGTACACAAACTCCTCACTGTTTATCAGCGTTTTATGATCTGTCCATATGTAGTTATACAAAAGTGTTTACGTCTCATGACGATACAAATCTGAATTTAGATACTGCAGGTTGTACCAATCTGATAATTAAAAAAAAAAGGCCAATCAAATAGCTCCTGCTCCAAAACCCGGAGAGAACGCCTAGAAAACCATATCGGGAGTCGTTCGAAGCGGAGGTTAGAATCTTGCGCAATACCTGAAGAAGACGTAGGCGTAGAGTTTGTCGACCTACTGCCGAAAGAGCCGAAGATCTCAAAGTGAACAATCATCTCGAAGCCGGATGTCTGAAAAGATAGGAGAATCTGGCGTGGAGAAGACTCAGTAAGTATAGGGAGTATCGTATAGAATATCCGATAGACATCGTCTAAGGAAGTTCCTGGGTCAGGTGAAGGTTCGCGAAAGGAGTCAGCCAGAGTGGCAAGGTGAGTGAAGAGCATCAGAACGGGCAGAGAGTGCACCTGAGAGGAGTCAGAAATACATGGTGCTGGTAGTAGGAGAGCCTGGACGTACGAAGACGTAGGGAAGGATAGGTAGTAAAAGGATGGTGGGAGTAAAGGTAGTTATGAGACTGGAGAGAACGAAAGAGAGTAACAAAAGAGCGAGTTGAGTATAGGGTAGAAGAAGGAGAACTGATTCTCTCAAGCGACTCGTGGAGATGGTTTGGTGCAGAGTGCGGAGTCTGCGGTGTGTGGTTAGAAAGCCTTAAGCTAAAGTCACAGCCGGTCTCGCATACCACGCGCTCTCTGCACTATGTCGCCCGTCGTTCGCCGATCTGTCTCGTGATCATCCGAGCGGTACCACCGCCGGGTACCTTCTACGGGTTGACCGCGCGTCAATCAGTGTCCGGTTCTTCTCGAGTCAAGTGTTCCCTTGTTTGGATTTAAATAAGTGTTTCTACGATCTTTTGAATCAAGGTAGGTCCAATAATCGAACAATAGATACGTAGAAGCTGCATTGAATTCCACGTTGGAACGGATAAGGATGAAATAATTATTCTACCGACCATGCATTACTGTATGGAATTTCTGATCAGATTGTGCCTGTAGATTGCATTAAGAGTCTGAAGATAATTGTATGGAAGGTTTTGAAATAATATTTGAATACGGGTAATAATAGATTATGATATAATATAATGACTCCGGTTTGTTATTCAAGCCGGTAGGAATTCCACAGCCATGCATGTGCAACTCTGTGAAACTATTGTATAAGAGAGGACGTGAATATAATAATGGGACACCCGGTAGTATTGTCATGTGTCGTCTCATTTACGCGTAGGCCAGCTGATGTAAACGAATTCGCGTATGACCATTCATGGCCCGAGAAACCGGTATCAGTGTGAAACAGTAGGCGTAGGCCTCGGGGAATTTCGATGCAGTTTCACCAAATAAATTAATCGAAATTTGCTCTCGCGAATAAAGGAGGTATCGTCCTGGCCTCCATACCGGCTGAATATCTTAAAATTCTGAGAGACACGCTTGACATTTTCAGGAGTGGAGGAGGTCACCGATCGAAGAAGAATCTTCCTATCCTCCGTTACAAGGAATATCCATTCTATTCTATCGACCTTATACGTTCCCTACTGCGAGCTACTCTCCTCTCAGTAGTACAGACTGACTAGTATTTCTATACCATAGGCTGGTACTGCTGACCGGCTTTAACGTCGGTTGCGGCAGGTCATGAGAAACGGGTCTTAAGATGGCCTACATAATATATTTTTGTTCTGTACATTGAGAGAGACAAAAATACCAAATACGATACTACCGAGTATTACTGAGAATACGAGAGAGTCTGTGGGGACGTAAAGGAACCGGAAGTGAATAAGAAGGAGGTAGAGAGGACAAAGGATTACAAAAAAAAAATGGGCCACGCATGGTGCAAGGAGAGAACCTCCAAGGCTCAGGATTCAAAATCTCCCCTGGACAGGGTCTTCGTGCGCTGTGCACATCGGGTGTGTAGATCGCTTTGACTCTATCAAAAAGTAACTGTAGTTTCAATGAAATACGTGCCGAAGAAACGGGCACCTGACGCAACGTCTTCCACCTCTCCTCTTCACCCTTGACCAGTCGTTCTCCATAAATCCGGTCTAGGGCCCAGATGGTACCTGGTCGATTCTATCCACTGTCCGAACTTCCGTTCTTCACTGAGTAAATAGCCGAGATCGCGTGCACTCTAAAAAATTAGATGTTACGTGATAACTTGGTCAAATGAGTCGAAAATCAAGTGTGCAATATGTTCTTTCAAGGATTTAAGACTCGTGTAAGATTTACAGATAAAATAAGACTTGCTTAGCCATTTAGACAGACGCGCATCGAGTTTATTATACACAGCGCAACAAGGATATCATGGTGAGTCATGTGTGCGAGAAAAAGATTTTTGCGTCGCACTCGTGACTACCTGTTTACTTATATATAGATATATAATAACTGAAGAGTCCGCGGCCCAAATTCCTCTCTTATAGCATTTATATATATATATATATGTACACATTATATGCAATATGGTTATTATAAAGGCCTACAGTACAAACATGGTTCCTATAGGAGCAAGCCATGCTTCAAAATATTATCATAGCAAATGCAGCCATTAATTTATCCGTTATCAGAATTGAGGGTTGGGTCGAGTTAAGATTGCTAGAAATATAATGGCAAGCAATCCGCCACGTCATAGAGGACCCAACCCCATTTCCGTTCTTTGCCAACCTCCTTATCTCATCCGACATTCACAGGTACAACTTTCTGTACACGACAGAGCTTTAGTACAGCTCCGACCCTCTTTACACCTATTACTGCTACTTTATTTCTCGAAAAACATTCCACTCCCTATAGATACGGATTTCTATGTCATTTACTTAGCCGTTTATGATGCTCTATCTAAAATCCTTCCCAGTCTTGTTACGACGTAGATAAGGATCATCGATCCCTGATCGGATTTGCTATGTTTTAAGAGGCGTCCTTGTCTGCATTATTAGCGTACAGATACTAACGTTCATTTCACACTGTGCGAATAAATATTTAATGTGTTTTTATGACGCATGTTCGTCAGCTTTCAATAAGGAAATATATATATATATATATATATATATATAGGTTGATACCTACGATCTAGAACGTGTGGAACTAGGAACCAATCAATGTGTAACGAGATGAGAAATTACAAGGAGATAGACATAGGTAGATTGCTGTTTCGCCCGCGGCATCCAAACGAGCGTAACGCTTTGGATACACCAGCTGGTTCGGATTCTAATTTAATCGACAAATAACTTCCGTGGTTACGACGAACAACGTGTCGCCCAACGTAGTTTCGAGAGAAATTTGCAATGTAAACCGCCACGACGTGTGCCGTCAGAACGTATGTTCGTACGTAAGTATCCCATGCTTGGGAATACAGACTGTATATATTATATATATGTAAAATGCACCGCGATTCAAAGCAAGTAAGGTTAATCCCATGCATTTACGAGGCAACCTGGTGTCATGGACGGCAGCGATTTCCATGCGAATCGACATTATTTCCTTCAGGGTTTCTATCTTCTTACGTGGTCTTGTTCCGTCAGCGTCTTATTCGGGGATTATATATATCGTTATGTATTTCGGTACCCTGGCATTTTACTTGTAAACTTTCCGCAGCCTTGTCCCAGAGTGTAACTTGACTTTTCAGTGAATTCATTGTGAAAAATAAGTGTTAACGTACGAACGAGACAGAATATCGTTGGCAGCGCTGCTGTTGCTTTTTAATGGAACTAGTCGTCCGTGAAGGAAACGACCTTCCCTATTACCGTGTCCAGAGTAACGTAACGTTACATTTTCATCAGGCTTAGTCAACCTGGAAAAAGAGAGAACACTCCCATAGACGTCCGAGTATTGTTTGTAAACTGCAAATCATTTTGTTTTCGAAATTACCATAAAATTCGGTTCTCGTACTTTTCGTTTGTAAACGTCGTGTTGTTTTACTGTGTACTAATACAACGACGTTGAATCTTTTCACTGAGAATTTGCCTGTAGCTTTGTTTTCGAACTACGCTGTTCTAGGCCGAACACGGTATAACAAAAAGAGTTATGCAACGGTTTAACATGACGTGGTTCGTGACGATGATGTAAGTCCTGGGGCCAACGAGGAATACTTGAGAAGCACTGTATACGGTTAGCATTATCTTAAATATGGAACTAACATTAGTTACCTACTTTTCCCGCTAGGCGTCCGAAAAGCTACCTAATTGGTATAACAGCTGGACTAACGGTTTTTTAATCGGTACCTTCGACGACTAGAAAACACTCTAGGTATCCCATAGCATTGACTGTCCATAAATAGTATGGTACAATAGATAATATTTCTTCGTACTAAACTGCAGGGATTCGGTGATAAAGAGTGTGACATCGTGAATAGAATTTCCTTTGGTAGGTAACGTTATCAGAAGATGTAGGTCGATACTACCTTGGAAAGGTAGAGAATCTGGGCTAAGAGAATATTATCCATGGGTATATAACTCACAGGGTAAAATCGTATTTTATTTACTATGATTGGGAATGTTAATTGATAAGTGGCTGAAACACGGTTTATAATTGTTTACAGATTTATCCTGGCTTGAAGGAGGAGGGATCGGTGCTTGGTGGTGCGACGCAAAGAGTCACCAGGTATACATAATTAATTGATCCACTCGCATGAGGTGATTGCGGTATAAATAAAATCTGGAAGTTGATCTCAATATGAAATTATTCTGTACAGGGTATATCGTGTAATGGTCTAGAAATATTATTCTCAATTGATTTTCTATTACTGTAGATTTGTAGAAATTTATGGTCCAAGGACTATGAATAATGTAGGCGACTATAGAAAACATTATGGCGTCGCTGGACTCGGCCTTAAATGGTCACATTCTCGCGTCGACCATGCGTAACATGAACGCACCTTATTCACAATTCAGTTCCTCAGGTTATACACGAGCATCGACCGATAACTTTCTTACTTGTCAATAGACTCATACCTGTCATTCGATATTTGCAATTTCCTACAAAAGAATTCAAGTCCATTGTCAAACCGATATCCTCGGCTTAGGCTCAGTTTTCGCCAAGGACACTTTCTACTGGTATATTTTATGTATATAATATGTATAACATAACAGCGTGGGTTGACTTTATACAACGCACATCCGTCCTACGCAAAATGAATGCTGTGGCTGATACCTTTTTACGGTCAGCTGGTGATCGACGATCAACATTCCGAAAGCGCGTATATTTTTTGATCGCGAATACGATTGGCTAATACGTACGTTTAAATGAGTCTTGTGTAAAATTATAAATAAATCATAAAATATTTTTTTTTACTAGTGAAAACTGAGCCATTTTTATATAAATTCTGCCTCTACGTTATTGCAAATATACTATACTGTTGAGCATAATGGTATTATAGGCAATTTATAAAAGCCGAATTATAAAAGTACGTCGCATTACTATTGCGTGACTACGGTCTTGTGGAAAGTTAGGGATACGAAGTGACACATGCGTATTTCGTTTTCCCATGGATCGTCCTCTGACATATTTATCGAAAGTCCTGTCGCAATTAGGGTGAATACGATAAACTGGTTTAATTTCTTGTTTACTTGCTGAGTCAGGTCATTACCGTTGAAGATAAAGTAGGTGTCTATATATATATTTTAATTAATGCACTATAATGTGCACGATATGACATACACCTATACACATATATATAATTGTAAAAATTATTTAACGATTGAATGTCATAATATTATTGTGTAGTTTAATATTGTTGTAAGGAATTATGAGAGATCGGATGGCAAGGATTGGCAGTTTTTTTTCCAGTTCTGAAATAGGCTATGCCGGATCACCCCCTAGAGAGGCCTTAACGAGGGGTTGTAGTATCGACTCAGTCGATAGACCATTTCAACCCAGTGATTGGGTGGATGTCAACTTAGAAGTACCAAGTACACCAACTGCTGGTTCAGTTCTTACCAATATTACAGCTGATACTAATCTTTATCCAACCACAGCCCCCGCTACAAGCTGTGAGTTACAACTTTTCACAAAGAACCTGATCTATTTTGTCTCATGGGTTTGATATTATTGGTATTGATTCTAGGCTCGAATTTGAAGAATGTAACTCCTGTGCCACCCCCGAGAAATCGTCGGAAAAACAAGGGCAGACCTCTGCCGCCGAAACCTGACGAAATTCCTCAAACCCATAGGAACCCATCCCTAAACTCTACCAGGGATACGAAGTCTGAACCACTTTATTCCTCGGTGAAGTCTCCAAAAGCGAAGAGCAATTATGCTCGGGATGAAGTATCCAAAGTGTCCCGAAGTGGCACGAATAAATCTGGATCGTCTACAGGGACAGGGGATGATTCGAAAAAGGGAAAGGATCTATACGAGCATAAGGTGAACAAATTTTAAACATTGTAACGGGAAAGCCCTTTGCTGTTTTTCTTCTTTTACCACTTGCTTTTTCTTCTCCTCTATTTTCATCGCCTTCGTGATATGACATTTCATGTCCTACGTATATATGAATACATAGTATCCTATACACAAGGATTCCCATGGGATAAGTCATCTTCCTTAGAGGAAAATCATGTTTTTAGTTGATCCGTGTTAGGCGAAGGAAAAAGAAATAACAAAGGAAATTACTCAAAGACGTGATTTCCTACTCCTGACGCAGGTTAACGGAACAGGAAGGATTATACCGAGCGTGGTGGTTTCCGCCCGAAGAACCAACAGGAGTTCTGATGCCAAGCAACCGGCTAAGGAACCCAAGGGACATCACAAGATACGCGATGCGGAGTATGAGGAGTTCTCAAATATACAAAGTAGCCAGGTTACCTCGACTCCCAATCGAACCGATAGAGAAACCACTAGGGACCTCAGGATGTTGATAACAGAGTCTGCCGATAACAAAGACAAACTCGAATTACCTGGAAGACCCAAGAATCACAGCACCGTCAGTTTACCAAATTACGATGAACTCGAGGTCGTTAAGCACGAGGTCGAGAAGAGCAGGATCAACGATGCTGCAGGGGCGAATGATGCGGAAGTTACGGATAAGGACTTGCTTAAGAAACCTCATAGATATGCCAGTACAGGATCACTTCCAGTGCAGTCAATATTATCTTCGTTTCCACAAGTATTTATAATTAATTTTTGTAATTGACCAATGTCTAAGTAATATTTTTATTACGAGTCCTTGTTATTTATTACATTATATCTGTCTAAAGAAAACGGCTGAGCGACTCGAAAATTATGTGACTCGTAGCAAGAGCTTTGGAAGTCTGCAGCCACATCAGATCCTTGACAAGTTGAACAACGAGGGTTACAGTTCGGATGAGGATGTCTGGGGAGGTTTAGATGATTATGATTTGGGAATTGCAGAACACGACGAACACGACGGTCAGCCGCCGTTCGAACCAAATTCTCGACTTCGTGAAAGAAAGGTGACATAATAGGATCGTCTTTGGTATCTATACGATATCGGATTTCCCTTTGAGACAGATAATTAAGGATTACAATGTCGGTTACAGGTGAGCACACCGAAGTTTCACATTGGCGAAGAGAGTATAGAGTCCGCGAAGAGAAGTGACGAGTCTAAAGGTACTGTAGAGATGGTGCAAGATACAAAAAAGGAAGTCGAAGAAGGAAATGAGGGTGAGGTGGAATCATCCAGTACTGGAATTCCCAGAAGTGCATCCTTTAATGCGCTGAAGTCTGCAGCCGCACTGAAGTCTGCGCTGAAGGGTGAAGCTAAACGAAAAATCTCGATGCCAGCTAAATTAGCTGGGGTCGATGCCAGGAAGTCTCCGACCGCCCTGGACGACTGGTTCCTGGGACAGGAAAGGTGAATAGTTTTATCCGTCTTATTTTTCTCCGGTATATATAGGAAATCCTATTTTTACCTAGATCCGTAAGATTCTTCGATTCCCCCACTGTCGAAGAGGAGTATACGAATACACCAGGATTCAGACCTGCTAGACCACAATCAAAAAATGATGCGAAGAACGATTTCGAATCAGAGCCATATTTATTTGCCGATGGCACTAGGAGCTCACCGCTACACTGCGACATCTTCTTCGAGGCTGATGAGGGTTTTGGTGGGACCTCCAGTGAGTATAAGATATAACAAACCGATCAAGGATGCTACTATTTGACTACGTGAGGATTTCACGTGGCACGTTCTATTTTCAGATACGATCGACTCATCGGGTGGAAAGCACCAATCAGAGAAGATCCTGCGGCGGACGTTGTCCAATGAGAGCGAGCCGTTTGATGGTTATGAAGAAAAGGAATTGGCTATGGACATCAGATCACAATCTTCGATCAGCAAGCTCTCCAGGACGATATCCGACGAGTCCCTGCCCCAGGAGATGCTCCTGGACGTAGAAGATTTCTTCGAGGAGAAACTCGCCAAGGATGTCCAGAACAAGATGACCAAGGATTCGGAAGATTCCACGGAATCGAAGACCTCGAAGACACCGCCTCCTAGTCCAGAGCCAAAAATCAAGGCAGAAATTCAGGATAACGATCACTCGATTCTTTTGAAAGTCCTGAAGGAAGAAAAAACTGGCGAAGACAGTAACTTAAGTTCTATGACACCTAGTCTTACTGAATTGGAAGCAGCTCTGTCGGACATGCTTGAGAAGGAAGACCAACAAGCGGAAGTGGATGACGCGGAAGAAGTCACGTGCCAATTATTACATTCCGAATCCGGTAAATCTGTCGAGCAACCAATCGAACCCGAAATTGTACCTGTGGAGAAGGATAAATATCCTGAGGGAATAAAAGACACCCTTACGAAAGCTGCCGAGTCTACCTCAGAATGGGATAAAAAAAATACCTCAACGAATCGTCCAATATCTTTAGAGCAGATACTATCTGATTCGAAACAGGAAGTGACACCTTCTAATGGGGAAGAATCAAAAATGGTGGAGATGGATCTGAGAAATGGTAATGTCTCGAAAATTAAGAATTCTGTCGAACAGTCAGAAATTCTTGAGAAGAAAATAGCTGCAAAGATGCTTGATAAAATTATGAACAATACTCCTGGAAATCCATTTGAGGAAGCTGTACACATTTTGGAGAGCAATGACTCTAAAGATTCTCAAATCAGTACAAATCCTTTCGACGAACCTCCAGAAAAACCGAGTAGGCTTCACAAAGTGGATCTTGGCGAGTCGCAGGATCAGAAAGTCAATCTCCCTACTCCACCGAGAAGGAAGCACAGGAGTAATTCGAATGCGCGCAAGGATGAGAAGGTACGAAGGACAGTGAATCTTAATCCATACCCGAACGACAGACTGATTTAAGCGTCACGAATTCGGCGAATATGAAGAAAAGAAAATTCAGAGAATTTTTCGGAAAAGTTCGGCAACTTCACGTTAGCCATTAGGAACGTCCTAACAAATAAGGACGCTGACGTAGAGAGTCTTCGAGAACTTTTAACGAAGGGTCTCGATGCTTTTCGCCTGGTCTTACGAATATTTTTAGATTCCACCACCGCAGTCAATTCTTTGTAACTCTGAGCTACCGCCCATCAGGTACATATTTTCACGTATTGCACAAGAGTAACTAGGAGCATCCTAGGGAATTTTTTTAAAGATAAAATGAAAAGGCTTGCTAAACAATTTCATTACTTGAAAAAAAAATAACTAAATGCTGTAACATAGTGTATAGAGACGTAGATGGCGAATTTAATAGAGTTTACGTATGATAATAAGAGTGTAAGATTGAGGAATGAATGTGTGTTGTGCATTAGTCACGAATATGGTGCTCCAAGTGCGGGATAGATTGCTCGCGTTGATATCTTATAAATACATGTAATATAATGCGGAATAAAGGAGCGAAACATGGAGATTCGAATTGTGTCAGGCGTTTCTGTAATTTGTATTTTTTTCATCCCCACCGTCAGCTCTTTCGCAACGCATACTCTGCGTAACAGGGCAACCTGGCAACCTAACCGTACTTTATTTTCGGTGAGCCGTCGGGGGTGGTTTCGGGTTACCCATTACTTTTTTAATTATCTCCTCCGCGGAACCTTCCGTCGTTATACGCTTAACGGGCCACCCTTAATCGCTTTAAGCACCCCTTTCCCCAGGCATCGTCAGTTCCATGCCAATGTCCTCAACTACCCTAGTCTGAGTGCCTTTTCTTCCGCGACATCGGGTGAATAGAGTATGTCCTTTTTGGGTTACTCCTGGATTAGATTTCAAAAGAATTAATGCTATAAGATTTGCGTAATATCTTTTCTTCTCAAGGCACTCTTACGTCGTCATTTCCTATAGTATTTGCGATAGGGTGACTCTTGTTACACTTATTCTTAGGTATCTCTAGCGTTTAGGAATTTGTATTGAACTAATGAAAAATGTACATATATACATAATTACTTAACACCGTATACAAAATATAGTCTCTGTGGATCGTCGAATTTTTCAAAATTATACATAAAGAATATTATACCAAATAAAAAAAAAGTCATATTTCAAGTAATAATTTCGTTTCCGAGAAGAGTACTGGAATAAAAATAAATAAGTACCAACGTTCCCACCTAGATGGCAGCAGAATCGCCTTTTCGATGATAACTAGACTGACGACTTTTCTTCGTCAGCTTCACTTAGATTATTAAAGTAAGTTTGCACTCCAGATATACAGTATAATAGAAGCAATAAGAGCTACTAATCTTTTAGAAACGAACTTCGATATCGATAATTTTAAAGTTCCTCGCCGCCTTACCGAATCCCTATTCATGAAAAGGCAAATCCACTGAACAGCGTGACGTAGTAACTGCACAGCGCTTGAATAAAGTATTATCTCGTTATTCCACTAGTTAAACGAGTGAACGTAGGAAGAACAAAAAAAGACGAATATACAAGAAGAATCCATTGAAAGAGCATCATTCAACCAGTACAAGATTGAGAAGCCCATAAAAGACTCTGCACACAAGTAAATTTAAAAAAAAATAAGTGTGAACGGATTATAGGGTTGTGCTGTCCGTGACACCCCCTATTCGTACGCGAATAGCGGCCATGAATTTTTTCTCATAACGTCTGGCATAACTTAGGCCGAGGGTACTTGGTCTTAACATAAGGTCCCTAACGCATTTTAAGATAATTAGTTTCTGTCCTTCGCGTAACGTTCGCTCATCGCTTTCAACGAACAGACCTTACCTCCGTCCCTTATTTTTACCCTCTCCCTCCCTCTCATTCCTCGTCCCCCCCACAAAGGAACCACTGTACGTAATCGCCACTTGGCCCTGCTTACTTATGTCAGTGCCCCTATCTGCCGTCGAGTCTCAGCCCGTGGAAAAGTACCAGGACATTTCTTGCGCGAGTAACCGCCACCGTAAATACGGCCTCTTTCTAGTCCGACGCCGTTAGAGGCGCAGCGTCGCTGCGCACACGCAACGATACACACCACGCAACTCAGTCAATTGCTGAGATAAGACCAAGACAATGCGGTACTTTGTTGCAAGAGACTTAAGCTTAATCTTCGTGGAAGTAAGTCCGTCTTAAGTCGCTCTTACCCGTTTGCCTCCGCGGCTAAGGGTAGTTGATGCTTAGGGACGGTAACGCCCGGCGGTAGTATCGTCTAGCGTTGGCGGTGCCGCTCGCTGCTCTAGAGGGTGAAGATTGTGGTAGATACCGGTACAGTATACCGGGGTGATACAGTATAGGTACAGGCTGAGCTAGTCGCCCGTAAGAATAACGTAGCCTTACTAAAGCGTCCACGTAAGGCGCGACATTTCCACCCCAGGGACGAACCTAGTCAGGCGAAATTTTGCGAAATGACGCGCTCACAGTCGCTTTGGTCTCCTGGTCATTTAACGCGATGAAGACCGATCTACGGATACTCGAGGAATTGGAGCGTGATGGTAGGAGAAATGTACCTATGACATATATATATATATATATATATATATATACACACACACACACGTATATCTAAAAATGATGATCATACCGATAGACATTGGATTATAGGTTTAAGAAGTTATACGAGGAGACCTTTGAATTATTATCATAGCCTCGCCAGAAACCCCGTGCCTGATTCTTAGACAGGTAACTGGTACTTTGGTACTGTACGTTTATCCTTTGAATTTATGGTAGGAACTATTTAGATAGGATGGGACGGTTTCCGTGCGATCCCGCACGGTAATGCGATTCCAGTTTTTGTTCTTGGATATGGACAGCTTGTAGAGGATGGAGAAGCTTTGGGTTCAACGGGTTCAGGCTAATTAGTTTTCGCCAGGGATAATCCAGCCTTTTATGGAGAGTCTCAAATCCGCGGATATTTATCTCGCTGTCTCGAAAAGTATACGGATATCCGTATATAGGTAGAAGCATAGAGAGACAGGGGTAACTGTGAGCCACCTAGGAAGTTTGCATTTCTTGCTATGTCGCAGCACCAGAGAGCTACGTACGTACATAGAGATAGTCTCAGCCTCGTGGACTCAGGCTACCCGAGAGATTAAGGCGATATTTAAACGAGACAGTTTGTTGCTTCTTCGCGCCCGGAGATTAATTTTATCGCGACGTAAATAAGGCGGCCGAACGGAACCAGCCAAGAAGCTGCCACGGCTTAAATCTTCAGGGTTATAGGTATAGCCTAGCTACTGCTAACGGATATGTCTGTAGCATGTAATCGTAGGCACAGGAACGACGGGCCTATTGGAATCAGCCTGATCTTATTTTATGCAGCTGGACCCTGGTTATCATCCTAAGGATCGTGATTCTTCCAGTTGTCACCGTGTATCATCTTGCTTCTAGACCGTTATCTCGTCGCCGGGAAGATTCGTAGCCGTGACAGGGAGAATGAGAAAGAGTGGGGCGAGAGGGGCAGGGGTGTGTGTGATAAGGTGGTAGGTTAAAAGAAGGTAAGAGAGTGTCTTGAGAGGACGCGGAGAGAAAGAAAAAGAGTAGAGGGAGAATAAGGGGAGAGGAAGAGAGAATGTTGAGGCAAAGCAAGAGTAGTCTGAAGCGTTAAGAAAAGCGGCGTGGCGTAACGACTTGTCGTGAAGCAGTGAGCGTTATGACATTTTTTCCTTCTCTAGCTCTCTGTCTCTCTCTTACACACTGAGAGCGACCAAACGCCGAGCCACTACAGGGAGTTTCCTCCTATGCGAATACCGCATTAAGGGATGCTCTCAAACTTTTATGAGGTCGCACGTCGTGTTCCCGAGATTCCAAAGGCCAACAAGTATACGTGGAACGGGAAGGGCTTCTCCATCGAAATCATCGTGTCAGGATTTAATTGGGACGGAAAGTTCAACGTCGAAGGGGATGTTGTTTCCGTTGGTGAGATAGGGCGAGTATCTTGGGAAACACGGTGAAATTTTCTCGGGACCAACCCCCTCATCAGGCTTCTGTCTCTCCAGCATCCTTCTGGCAGGCAGTTTTACCTCCTTTCTCAATTACGGTAGCCACTGTGTAAACGTGCACGGGGGATTTACGCGCAGAGTGAGTGGTATCGATTTAAATGTAAAGCCAGGGAGGGCCTTGGGTGTACGTAGGGCTTGGTTTGAGGTATCTGAGAGAGAGAGAGAGAGAGAGAGGAAAAGGGAGTATGGATGCAGAGGGGTAGGTGCCGGTGATAACGGCACGCGGAAGTGATGGTTGAAATCCTGCAGCCTGGCTGTCGAAGTTGGAAAGGGCTATACGGGGTAAAATTAATCACCTCGTAATACGCACTTAGAGTCGGCTTTGGAGCGCTCGATCAGTACGGATGAAAAATGGCACTGGCTACGTCACCCGCGGAATGAACCCTCGAATGGTAGGTTGCGAGCAACATCCCTTGGATAGAAAAAAAAAAAGAGCTCGGATTGGCGAGGGATGGAATTACCTAAACTGAGAGGAGAGAAAAGCAATGCTAAAGGTATGGGAAAACATGATAACCTTGACACCCTATACATCGACGTATAGGTTAGATATACAGATTGTTTTTCAAACCTCCTGAGTGAAATGTAAGCTTAAGTATCGCGGAGAGAAATAGGGAGATGAAGAAAGGGAGAAAGATACCGTCATAAGAAATTCTATACGGAATAAAAATTTCTATTTCAAGGGACACCGGTCTCAGCTAACCCTGCCACCCTTGTACCTATATAGGTATATCTTCTACCGTGGGGATGGTTATATCACAGAAGGATGGCGAACAGCATGGAAGGTGCCGCCAGTTATCTGGCAGAAGTGCATTAGCTTTTGTTTGTTGCGAAACTAGGATGGGGTAGAGCGGAACTGGATCCCGCGTGTCGTGAATGGGGTTGTTCCATAGTCACCCTGCGTCTCTGTCCCTTTCCCAGTATCTATGCTCCTATAGGTACACGCGTCCCGGGGACGTATCTGCACATCGGTACAGTAGGTACCTACGTATCCGGGTGCATCCAAGTCTCCGTGGGCCGTTTACGTAGCACATCCACGAGACACGAGTGCGTAAGCCACTGTATAGTAACAATGAGCGTGGGAGTATGACGAGGGTGCGAGAGAGATGGATAGAGCCAGTGGACAGGAAGAGGGAGCGAGAGAGGAGAGGACTAGCTGTTACATGGAAGGACTTCGGAATTCTATGCCTCCGTCGCATACTTGCCCCTAAGTTATGCCCTCATAAACTCACCGGGACATACCTACGTGTCCTGGCTCCTGTGTCGTACACGTAGGGGTGTCTGTAGCCACCCTTACGTGTTAGATGCTCTTGCGAACCACGAGTCAGCACCTAGAACCCCCAGCCATCTCTGGGTCATACGGTAGGCGAATCAGGTTACTCTTAGGGGTAGGTAGTGCAGTCACGATGATTTTGAGCTTCTAATGCGCCGTGAACGTTGCTTTTTACGGTACCGCACTCATGGGTAACGGAGGGTCCAACAGCCTCATCCCTTGGATGGGCAGGAATTACCAAGTCGGGGCGGAAAGTATGTCGCGGTATCGGGGAGTACCGAGCACGGCCGTAACAGCCCTTACTCGCCACCGTGCTAAGAAATTATTGGCACGGCCTGAAGTTGACTGGATGTTAATTACTCTATCACCAATCCCCACGACACCCTTATCCTCCCCTTTCTTCGCGGAGTCGAGACTCACCCCTCGAGTTGTATTCTTACTCGGTTACCGACGGAAAGAGTAGGTACCACCCCCTCGCGACTCTTCTCCCTTGTGTAATTATGACAGGCAGGACTTGTAATAAGGTAATTTAAACGCATGACTTAGGGGTTGAAGAGGGTAGTGCCGACTCTATGGATCTCTTAGACCTCGTATCTGTCTGTCTGTCCGTCTAGTTACGTATCTAACTACGTTATATCAAAAGGGTAGAATCCACGTAATAGCGGGTGGTACGTCTTTGTCAATAGTTGTATTCCTGTTTCGTAGGGGTGCACTCGAGAAAATAATCATTTAGAGACGAGGGTTGTTGTTTCCATAGGGTCCTTGCGGCGGAGGATAATGTACTTTTATAACCCGAGTCATCGAGCAGCACGGATTGAACGTAATCACGGCGAAGCTGAACGATGATGATGAGAAAGTCCAAATTTTCCCAAGAATCTAGGAGTTTTTGTCTTCGCCACACTTTTACCGCGGTAACACTGTTGGCCAAACTAATAAAAACCAGCTTACGGCCGACTAAGAACCCCTCTGTTCTAGGAGTTTCGGCCCGGGGGTAAGAAAAAGCTCGGTCGAAGAACAGGATTGAGGGGTTGAACGTATAGAAAGGGAATGAAGAAAGGGCGGGATTGAGGTGGATGCGAGGAGTGCAGGGCCACACTAGGTGAATACTTATAACAGTTCACCCTCTGCTCGCTATCGAATGATAACTCATAAGACAAGGGTGATTCGACCCCGAGACTTTAGCCTGCTAACTTCGTGCCGGCTTCCCTGGTCAAAATTAATTTTCCCAACCTTCATTCCCTTTTTTCCCCTTTACGTTCAAATCGAATCTGTCGGTAACTATACGATATCGTGTTACCAACCCTTCCAAGGATGCTCCGCACCTCTCCAAGGAATACCAGTATTATATGGGATACAAGTATACACTGATATGGGGTGATAAGGGGCGAGAGTCAGAAAGGGTTCAGAAGCGTATCCATCGTCGAGTTAATACGCGAGCATAAACTCGAGCGGCTTAACGGCCGGCAGACTCTGCGGATCTAATAAAAGTTGGTCAGCATGAAACCGCGGCTCTAACGAGACGCGATTCTATATAGAGACGACGCGAAAGGCTGCTGTTCCAGCTTATTAAAAGCGTAACAGCTTTAATAAACAAGTGGCGTAGAGATTCCTCGGCCAAAAGCCTAGCCAGTTTCAAATGTTTGGTTCCCTTTGCGATTTCGAAAAAAACCACGATCCCAGGTAGGACGGAGAACGAAAAAAAGGCTAAAAAGGGGTGCGGGGACTGAATAACATAAAAAAAGAGTTATATGAAAAAATATATATATACAAGCTGTGTGTACGTAGCGTAAAATCAAACGCTCCCATTTACTTCATAGGTTTATAAATGTAACACGTGTGTATAGCATACTGTAGATATAGGTATAGGAAGTGCCTACTCTCAGGGCCAGCAATTTTGGTGCTGTACGTTTACCGGGATAAAGCATCGACTATCTCGTGATTGGTGAGAACGAATGGTCAGTTTCGGTAGCAGCGAGTAGACTCGATAGGGCCCAGCTTTGTAGTTCCTCTTTTTTTTTAATATACTCTTCTACCCCTGTTTGAGGCCGTCTCTCTTTCACCCCCTTTCATCCCCTTTCGTTCACCTAGACTCGTATGTACCATCTCCCTATGGTATTTTGCCCCCAGGTTCCTTGCTGCTTTTCACCCTCTCGTCCTGATGGGCGTCGCGGCGCTATAGCCGTCGCTGTACATATTTACCGATGAAGTAGCGGCGAGTGTTGGTGTAAATCGTGTCGGTATGGGTAGATATTATTTTTCGCCGGGGGCTAGAGGAGATAGTGGCGGCTCCGAAGCGAACGAAAGCATAACTCTTGCCTGATAAAAAGCTTTTATTACCGGCAATTAGGATAAGCTTTTTTTCCTCGGCCAGCATCCGGTTGAGATTTTTCGAAATGGCACCTCGTTTCTACGTTTCCAGAAACTACCCCTGTATCCTCGTCCGACTCTCAATCCCTTATCCGTCGCTTTCCTTACAGCCTTTAATATTCCTTCGTTCAAGCAGTAATGGCATTTCTCTATCGTCCGATGGATATACCAAGGAAAATTTCCATTGGGTAGATATCACCAGAAGAATAAGGAAGCTGCGAGAAGGATAATCTGAGAGCAGCAGTGCCGTAATAATAACGTCCTATCGCCCCGTGGTGGTTGCTACAGTGTACAGGAGGGGGCGGAGGGCTCCCTCCCCCTAAGAAAATTGCACTTAGCACTTCGCCAGTCGGTGGAATTGCAAGGAAGCAAGGTGACTCTTTTCTCTCTTAGAATCCCGTCATCTCTCTCTCTCTCTCTCTCTCTCTCTCTCTCTCTCTCTCTCTCTCTCTCTCACTCTCTCACTCCTCTCCTAGTTCTCTCGCCATTCTGGAAGACCTAGACGTTGTTATAGTCCGGACTACATTATGGCCCCTGGAGTATGGGTAGGCTGGATGCCTACCATAGTCGTTCCGGAATAATATTTTTGGCCGTGTTCCCACCGTGCGACGACGACAGGGGTACGGACCGATATAGAAGCAGAGGATTGGAAGGGTTGAGAGTCCTGCTTCCTGGGAGGGCAGGTTATACGGAAATTTTGCGGGTGTCTCCGCTAAGTAGGCCTTACGAGGCCCATTATGCCAGCGTACGTGTAATGGGATACGTTACGTTACGTTACTCCCGTGTTAATGCGCCTAGCCTAGGTAGGCCTACTACTAGGCTGGCTCTGCTCGGTTGGTAGTTATCGTTTGGCAGGGGTGCCAACCGCATCGTGCCACTTTGCTGCGATGGCTGCACTGAACATTACGTCCTGTACCGGCCCGCGCGACACGTTTTCGACTTTGACTCTTTCAGGGATTTCAGTAGCTCCTTAAGGCTACTTTCCTTAGACGTTGATAATTCCTGCTCTACGGTTTACGTTGCTTCGATATTGTACGGTGTAATGCGCCGCTTCGAATTGTCCGTACTAAAGCCTGTTTTGGATAGGGCCTGTCGAGTGCCGTAGGCTACAGCCTTAAGACCAAGATGAGCAACCGACGACACAGAGGCATCCGTCGTTATGGCACAGCCTGGGTAAACCGCAGTCCCGTAACTTCATTTGCGCCTAATACCCAACAAACCAGCAACCCTTGCTGGCTCGAATGGGTATCCTACGTGACGTGCTGACTCCCTAGGGTGTTAGCTACTTAGGAATCGAACGATCGGCCTTCGAACAAGGACTCTTTTTTACCTTGTAACGCAGGTTATTATTGATCTGCACGATCAGTTTTACCTACGGTCAGGCTTGGGCTTGGTAAATAATTCTTGAATGGACTGCTCTCAGAGAAACCACCCCTTCTTTATACTCGACAAAGTGAATTAGAAGAAGCGAGAGAGGGCTGTATATTTATTATGGTCTTAAGTCAATTAATAAACAATGCGACAGAGGAAAAAGTCATAAGATTTAGAATCGCTTGGAGCACTGTCTTTTTAACTAAATGAATGTATACTTTATGTATCTCTTCATCCGTTGCAGAGAATTAGTATAAAAGTAATTGATAAAGTATAGGAGAGTACAGAGTGTAGAATGTATGGAGGAGTACGATGGATATTTTCCATGTGGCTGGTATACTTAAAAATTTCCAGTTCCATATCCTATAGCAAAAATATCTGAGTGGAAGTATCGTTGCTCGCGAAAGAGAGAAAAACGAATTCACTTCCTGATAGGTATCCTGGAAAACTTGTAGGATCCTTTACAACGGGGTAGCGAAAACCAAGGAAGCTTTACGATTTGTGCTAGTAACGCTTCCATATAGAAGGTAGTTGCTTGCGGGGTTCTGAGGTGTTTCCTTCCGGATCATAAATTCTGTAAAAAAGATCCTACTAGGAGAAGGATCAAAGACGAGGACGATATAAGAGAAAAAAAAAAATAGAAAAGAAAGAAAAGACTAGAGTAGAAGAAGAAATGAAAGTAACGAGCCAACATAGCTTTGGATATTTTGCTTCCGGAATGCGGCTTGGAAGCCGCTTCTTTTGGCCCCTCGATAAACAAAACGCTCGTAAAACACGACCGTGGCTGTGTGGCGGAAGTGCGTGAGGTGCGTGCGATCCGCGGGTCGAGGAGTAGAGAGTGAGGTCGGAGGGTGGTTCGGGTGGGGGTTCAGGAGACTAGCCAGAGCTTTGGCAGAGAAACGGTGAGATTCAAGGCGCGAAGACCAATCGGCACTCGAGAGGGTAGTAAAACTCGGCAGTTTCATCCCTCTTCCGTCTTTCTTCCTCACTAGAAGGTTTCTTCTGTGTTTCAAATGAGAGGATGGCGATGCCGCTACTACTGCCACTGTTACTACTGCTCCCCATGTTGCTGGTGGTGGTGGTGGTGGTATCGCCATTGGAAATCTCGCGGAATTGATTTATCTTACTCAAAGTCTTACTTCCTCCCGCGGCGTCCGGCGTCCTTCTGCTTCACGATGGAATCCTTGGGGCTTCGAAAGGTTGCTGGGATTAGGGCGTCGTTTCACTCCTCTTCCTATTCCGGCGTCTCTGTCGGTGACCTATCGACGAAAAAATAATTACGTTAGTCTCGCGTTGGGAAAGACGTATCGTGAGGATGGCGGAGCTAAAGTGCAAGAAAAAGACAAAACATGGTGGAACGTGGAAAAAAGATTAAACGATAAAGGAAAGCAGCAGAGACACAAAGAGATGATCTAGACGGAATAACCACACAGATTTTTTTGGAAGAATTCCAAATCACCACTGGACCATAATTTTCTTTACGAAGACTAAAAAAGGGCTTCGTAACCCGTCATGATGTAGATTATGGGGAGCAATAGTTGAGGGCGTCGATAAATGATAAGGAGAAAGAAACAAGGAAGAGAGAGTTTATGAATTCACGAGAGAAAGAGAGAGAGAGAGAGAGCATATAAAATCAATAGATTATGGATTAGTATGGAAATGAACCCTTATAATAAATTCCGATTTGATAAAATAACCAAGGTCACGTGGTTCACCCTTATTACCGCTCTTGCTGTTTGAACATTGAACATCGATAAGGCGCGACCTGATATTATCCCCTATATAAAAAAAAGCAGTATTACTATACTGCGTAGCTGTAGGTACCTAGGAAGGTTCACAAGTTGATACTAGATCTTCCGGTGCCTTACAGCGTCTTAGGGAATCGTTGGCAGTAGGTATAAGATAAAAGCAAAGAAAGCCGAAGGAATAGACAGAGGCCGTTCAATCAGGGGTTGTTTGCGGAGTGGCAGAAAACCGTAGAGCCGAAGAAAAAGAGAGAAGGAGATAGTCACTCCCTTTTTCCACTGGCGGAATCTACCCCTATTCCGACCATCCCCTTTCATCCCTTCTCGTTGCTCTCGTATCCCTGGAATTTATACGCAAACTTAGACCCGCTTCCGACTATCCTTTCCAGGCGGCTTCGGTTACGTCGTTCCGCGCTATTCGTCGCGTTACCCTCCACTAAATCTATTCGGCAAAGCCCGTGCTTGTCGCGTATGCCTTTGCTGCGTAGTCGGTTCCTCGTGGCTCCGCCCGGAAAGAAGATGCGCTCCTGACCATACACGGGTCTGTCCGTTCTGGACTTCTCTGCGCCCTAAAGAAGGTCCGTACAACCCTTGATACCTCGTACGTCTTCCTGTCTCTCCTCTTCTGTCCTCTCTCTCTCTCTCTCTCTCCCTCATCTCTCGGCAGTGTTACCCGACGCGATTCTATGCTGGAAGCGTGACGTCGAGGCAATAAACGGCCGAGCGATAAAAAGCAACCTTTTATTTAGCGATTGTATTTATTTTATCGTTCCTCCATCATGGAGCAGCGTACACAATTAAAGGGGGAAATGGCACTGAAGACATTACTGTAGGATTTTAGTTGTAGAGGATTGGTAAGAATGGAAGCTTGCGTGTTATAAGGTTCCTCTACAGGATAAAGTGGGGGATGAAAAGCAGAGTGAGAGAGAAAGAGAATAGAGTGCGTAGACGAAGATCGAGTTGAGAATATGGAAAGAGGATCGCGGGAGGAAAAAAAAAGGATGAATGGAAAATGAGGGAATCGAAAGGGGATGAAGTACGGATAGGGGGTGTGAGTACGCGATTGGAAACGATTCTCTCCTCGGGCAGTAAAACGGAAAGCGTACCGGATAAATTGATTGTCTACATTTCATTTCGCCATTGACGCTTATACCGGCGTAATTAACGAGGCAGATGTCAAATAAATGGCGAAGCGCGTTTATAACGCTCAGCGAAAGCTATTGGGACACGCTCGGTAATGGCGGATGGCTGACGTTGCCTGGTTCGATATATATATAAGTAGAGGGTAGCTAGGGAAACAAGGGTTGAGATAGCTCATTTTAATTCCTCTTGACGAGACCGACTGGGAAAAGCCGCGAGTAGTCCTCTTGCACCCTTATTTTAGGTACCCCCTAGTGGGTGGATTCCCTCTTCGTACACCCCCTTATCCTACGTTTTTCTCGTCGTAAGGGGTGTCATCGGGAGCGTATCCAATTTTCGCGCATAAATTATTCTCAAAGATAATTTTTTCGTCACCAAAGGATCGGAGAAGGGTGGGAGGTACGTGGAGGCTGGGGGAGAGGGTAAAGACGTATAAGGATAAATATAATGATAACGAGGATAAGATGTAGAAAGGGGGCTGAGGAATTCGAAAAATGGAAAGACAGCTCGGATAAGCTCGAGCGCCCTGTGAATATTTCCATCATTTTCACCCCCTACTTAAACCATCCCAATTCTAAAGACACCGTCGACCGATCTTATAGAAACCACCCTTTAAAAACCATGCCGCGAGTGTAACGCTGTTACGAGGTCTTGTGCGCGCGCCTAACCATCGATCCTTATATGCGTGTTACGAGTTACTACCCTTCCTTGCTTGCCAACCCCATAGGTCCTCCTAACAATTCGCATCCTTTCTCCCTGGGGGGGGAGAGTCCTGAAGGAGCCACAAAGGTATCCGGTAAATCGAATACTTTCCGGTTTGTCGTTGGCCGTAGAAAGAGATGAAAGACATAAGAAGGGGATGAATCCGATGAGAAGTCAGACAAACTTTTCTACGCTCATCTCCTTATCGAACTATCTCAATCTCATCTGAATGTATCTAACGTCATAAAAAAATCATCGATTCCCACCAATACCTCTCGAACCCTCTACGTCGACCATCTTTACATCAACCAGACGCCGCATGGCATATCGATTACCGATCAATTTATCTCCACCCTATCAATTTTCCCAGCTAACACCTTGCGCACACGTTTGCTAATTTGCTCGAGTCCCGTCGGCCGACAGATCGGTCAGGCTTGCTGGGGGGAAAGGGGTGGCGGAGCCCTGTAGGTACACGTAGTAGCTACCTAGTGAACCTCCTCGTCGCAAAGGTTTAGGCTGGGTTAGGTTAGGTTAGCTTCGGCTGCACGTATCTGCAGGTGTGTACACACGCAACTACAAGGTTTACTCATGCACCGCAGGGAACTCATACCAGCACTTGACACCTTCTGCACTCTGCGGAAACCGCAGAACCTCCCAGCGCCACCTGGAAATCTACGGTATCACACTTGTGTGAGTTCCAGGTTTGTCAGATTCTAATGGGCAGTGCTGCCTCGGTCGAGGTGTTTTTTACTGGGGAAACGTATGTCCGGGTTCTCGAGAGTTTCTGTGACTGCTGTGTCCATTATGTACGCATTACGTTCATCTATGTGCAAATATGCATGCTGGGTATAACGTTTCAAATTCCCTGGGCAATTGTATACAACTGCAAACTGATACTATGTCGGAAATGGATGATATGAAATGTTGGAAGATTTTGACACAGAAGGTTTTTATCTTTTTGACAGCTTTTTAATGCTATATTTTAATCCGATTTGGCGTTTTAATAAGCACTTTTTAATAAATCAAAGTGGATGAGTAAGGGAGTTTTTTTTAAAAAAGACCACAGTTTTTTAAAATCTCTATTGAGATTTAAGTTACGTGTCATATGTATCGATTGGACTAATCAGATCGAAATAATTTTTTACGCTTTGCTGGAGAGTCATAATTTTTTTTCGATTGTTTAAAATTTGAAATGCTTTGAGTAAAAATGCATGATAAATTTGTATCCATCAGAATTAAGTTAGATAATTTTGTTCCGCGAGACCTCTTACTCGTAATAATATTATTATTATTATCAGAAATTTCTGGAATTTCCACGTGAAATGTGGTTTAAGGTATTCGTTCAATTAAAGGATGATTGTTGAACGATATTAAAATGGAACACCCTGTATACTCGTGAAGGGGAGACAGTGTAGCTCCAGTGGCGTACAAGAGGGGTTGAATTCGTATAGACATGCGCAAAGGGTATCTCGTGAAGAGCGAGGGTGGGAATCGGTGCGAGGGTGCGAGCAAGGGTGACACCCTGCAGTCTGCCGCGGGACTTCGACCCCTGTGCGGCGGTCCTGGGTTCGAAACCAGGAATTGCAACTTTAAGGGCGCAACTCGGAAGTCTTTTGCTCAGTTGCAGCACCGCGTTCGTAAGGGAGGGTCGTAAGGTTAAGGGAAAGCAACCCCCTCGTGATACTTGAACTCCAATCGGCATCGCGACCAATTCCATCGTAGTCGACAAGCGTACGTTCATCCCTTAAGAGGAGTGCACAAATTTGTACATTTCGCCGTCCTGCATCCCCCAACAAAGGGATGCAGTTAGTATTCGTCTGGTATCCAAATTATTGCAAGGAGGTTTTCGAGACGTTAACCCTTATAAAAATAATTCCCATCCCCGATTGGACGATGACTGACTAAGAGATGCAAATCCATCGTCCCACGTTTAAGTCCCTCGACGACGGAAATCAAAAAAGAAAAAAAGAGACAAGAAATTTATCGAAGGTGATTTCTCACCGTGTATACCCAAATGATTCTGTCGATACTTATTTTTTCTCTTTTTCTCTTTTATTTGATAAAAATCTTCTTTCCTCCCTACCGTTCCGATACTCCCTGTAACCCTTACCGCAATCAGAATAGCCAAGAAGAACGTCAAATAAAGAGTGCCTGCGGTTGAGTATTCGCGAGTGCTTCACAAGATATGAAAGAAGAGGGAAAAAATCGTAAGAAGAAAAAAGCTAAAAAAAAAGAGGAATCAAGAGAGAAGAAAGAAAATCTAGTCCGTCGGGTAGAACAAGAGAATCACCAGCCATACCACTACACAGGGGTAAGTCGATTGCTTAGAGGATAGCGGGTGACGATCAAACAACCCTCTCGTTGCTCCCTTTGTTCTCGTAGACGCCACCGCGATTAATTTACTTTGAGCAAGGAAGAATACAATTTTGCGAAAGAAAGAAACAAAGGAGATTTGATCCCATCCATAACTCCGTATCGCTGTACTTAACCAAGAATAATAAAAAAGATAAAAAAAAGTATACGGGAAAACTGATTTTTACGAATAATTTTCAAGCAATCTATAACCGATATCTCATAAGGGGGTGGTTATGTAATATTTGAAAATGATAAACCTATCGTTTAACCAAACGTACTATAGGAGAAGCATCGATTCCCGCTAACGTTTACCGTACAGTTTGCTTACCCAAGCATACTCCTATCTGTGCTATACTGTATTAGTATTGGCGCCTACTCGAGCGCATATATTGCAATAAAGGGGTACAGGAATGAATACATTCGACCGGTCTGACCCTGACGGCCCAGTTCTACTTAAGAGAATTGGAGGCGCGCTCGATTTGATCACAATAAAATCACATTAGTTAGGGTTCCGTCTCGTCGTTCCAACCCTATCTAGCATGCATGGAGTATCCTGTCTGGAATGAGGATCTTTACCAATAGTTTTTATGGGCTCCGGCTCATCGAGGGGGGTTCGGTCAATTAGGGAAGGCGTAAATAAAAACCAATATATGTCGATTGCGAACTCGCGAAACCATTTACCCGTCCGCACGTTCTCCCCGTCCATTCCAATAATCCTGTTTGGTCTGCGAACCTATCTACGTGTACCACCCATTCTCTCTCGGTCTCTTTCTCGCCACCCTCTATATAGGCATTGCGTCCATTCCGTTCGCTCGCTCCCTAACGGAGCCACGAGGACAAAGAGCGTGCTGGTAGGTACGAGTGTGAAAATCAAGAGGCAAAGAGAGCGAGTCTCTGAAGAGTCTAAAGTAAAAGAGAAAGTGGGAATTAGATAGGGAGGATAAAAAAGATGGGGCTTGCAGACGGTAGAGCACCGGCAGCATCAGCATCACAACAATATAAAGTTGTTAAGCCCAGGCCCCAGCATCCCCGTCTTGTTCATTGGGTAGCTGTATGAATCAATCTACCCACTGGACCTGTCTTTAACCTCTCGCGATTCGCGAGTCGATGAAAATGAAAAATAGGAATTGGCTGTTGTATTACGAAGATAAGATCAATTTAGATGAAAAAAAAATACAGCATCTCGGAAAGATAAAGATGAAAATGATATTGATAGAGAAAAAATTATTAAGCGTAAAATCTAGGTTATCAATTTTTATTGCTATTGTAGGTATAAATAAAAGTGTAGTATCGATGTGTGGTTATTGTTGTATTATTGGCTGAACTGCCGGGGGAGGTAAATAACACGTGTCATTATTATTTCACTCTGTATAGACATGCACGTATCAGTGTTTTGTGTGTATTATATTGATTTATCAGAAAGATTGTATGTACTATATGTATTTACATAGGTAAGCCCGGTCATGCAAGATAGCTTTGGCTAGCCGTGGTAAAGGGCAAAAAAGAAAAGCCATTACTCCTGGCAATTATGACACCCTTTGAACTCCTTCCGCGTGTCCACCCCCCGACAACGGTACTGGGGTCTGTATAGCAACATAGTGCAAGTAGGCGGCATGTATAACCTGCCGGAGTCTACAGAGGGTAGTTGGGGGGGTTTGCCTGGATAGTAGAACTGAAGGGTAGGTATGTACGTCTAGGTAGGTCCGAGAGGGTTCTAGTGGAGAACAGAGAAGACTAAGGGTGGTAAACCCATGGAGGAGAAGGGGCGGAAAATGTTGAGCATGGAGAAAAAGCTTCTTCCTTTTTACCCCCTATATTCACTCCCCATAATCTTTCCATCCCTTTAATCGAAGTCTTTGTTCGAGAGGAAAATCAGACCAGGTTTCCTTCTTTTTTACCCAATTTCAATTCGTCGAACGTTCCCTTCTGGCGGGTGGAAATGGAACTTGACGTATTTACCGAAAGGTAAGGCTAAGAAAGAGGAACGAAAGAAACGAAGGGCGTTACAGAAAAAAAAAAGAGAATTAAGGGGTTGTACCAAATCTTGATAATCTTTTACGCTTTAACTTTTTAGCTGTAAAAAACAAGTCACTAATACATCCCTTTACCGAGCCCAAATAACTAAAAAATTGTTTAAAAAAGTCTTTCACCACGTCGATAATATTTAATTCGTGTGCTGCGAAAAATTCAGGGGGATGAAAAACAAAAACAACGACCCTCCTAAAAGAGCCGACTCCTATGTTTTTTAGCAATTAAATTAAAATCTCATTCCAAAGGGTGCATCTCGTTCTCGTAATCTCCGAGCATTGCACCCCCTTTAAAACGTAACGCCAACAGGAACAGGGCAAAGGCCAAAAGAGCGTTCCTCCGTAAAGGGGATGAAAGCCTGGAGAGAGGACTGGAACACGAGACAGTACAAAAAGGAAGAGGGGATGTTCCCTTCCACGGATACTAAGAGCTCGCACAGGATGATACCTGAAAAAGGGAAACCTCATGTTATTTGCATATTTTAATCTACTGACGTAAACCCCACGACGTTAGTTTTCCCATTAGTTTGAGAAACGACACGTCGGATATCAACATGCATATCATCGGGTGTTACCCCGCGTAATATTCTACTGCTTGATCCAGTCTTATATTATAGTATCACATAACGATATATATAACATAGATACATATATACTATACATGATATACGTATTCATTGTGCATCGATGAATGGGTAATTTATATCTATTCCTTCTTGTGCATAGGCGTACGTACGCTATATATATAAATATATACATGTATATATATATATATATATATACACACATAAGAGCACATGTATTCCGTCGATTGCCAAATCTAAATCCATTTTCCGCTGGAGCTGACAAATTTCCGTAGATCCGGAGAGTCCATTAATTGGGCAGCGTATATCACCGGGTGACTAGGAACGTCGTACAACGCTGGAACATAATTTACGGAAATAACACCGGTTACAGTGCCCATAGGAACTGCCCTCTATCACGGAACTAAGTCCCGGTAATGCCCTGGCATTCGTCTCCCTGACTTACCACGCATCCCGAGTTCTCCTTGCCTAGCTCCGTTGCGATTTCGACCCTCCGGAAGCTGTTCCTACTGAGGTTTCAACTAGTACATACCATCGGTAGGAAAGCGGTCTCCAGGGTGGACAGGGTTCCTCTCGTGGTTGCGAAAGTGATAGCGTGAAGCTAAGAAGCCATGAAGTTTTCATCTAATGAAATTGAAGGTAGCGGAAGAGGGGCTATTCCGAATTAAAAGTACCGACGCCCGGCATCGTTGGAGTTTAAATTTTCGTTATTTTAGTTTTCACGGCTGCTGCTTTTTCGACGGGCGTGCGTATCCGTATATATGTACATGTATATATCGTATATACAGCGTTCTCGCTCCCTCATTTCCCGGTTGGCTGCCACTGCCGGGCTTCCACCCCTTCGCTCATTAAATCATTTGTTCTCCACTTCCCACCAGCAGCAGTGGTACCACCATCATCAAATACCGCAACCACCATCACCATGACCGTATCCAGTCGCTACAATTGCTATCCATACACTATTCCGAGTATCCTACAAATTTTCAAGCACGCCCGGTTCCCATGCGAGCACCACGATAAAATCGCTTGGAACTGTCTATTCTTTTACGGTCTCTCTTTTGTTCCGCAAAACCTGGCCAAAAATTTCTACCCGATTGACACAGGCTGTGTATGTGTTTGCGCAGGAGCGTACCTACCGATAGAATATACGTAGCTCGCTGTCGTTCGATTTATGGAAAATCAATATAACTGCTATCATTTTTTTATCCCTTTCGGTTTCGCTATATATATTTTTATTATTAGCTAGGATATATCCAGGCTTCGAATAACTTTGTCAAAATCTTACAGATCTAGATTCGTCATGGTATACTTTTATGAACACCATATAGTTCGACGTATCTCTGAACGATTATATTATATTATTATATAACTATATATATGCCGAGCGTTCATTATGAGTAAATACACGTCACGCATTAAATCGCGATACCGCATATGGAGGGCCTGATATTATAGGTCGGTTAGCGGTAGTAGATACGGTAAGCAAAACCAGGAGTAGCCAGACGGGCAGAAAAGCGAGAAGTATCCACGTTGTTGCTTCAATGCGTTAAAGCCTGGATTATCCTCGTGGCTTAAATTTTCTCTCATCCTTTCACTCTCTCGCTCTCTGTTCCTCTTTAATACACGTGCATATAAATACAGAGACACCCCACTCTCATAGGACTCACCTCCCCCTATCGCAGCTTCCATTTTCCCATTCTAGTCCCTTTCGCTGCTTTCCATGACGGACAAACGGACCGTCGGATTACAAGGCGCGCGTCTGTGTTAATGTTATTAAAAAGCAGCGCAAATGAAAATCCCTATGTTTGCATATGGCATATGTGTTACGAAGCATACCAATATTCACCGTATGAATATACATGTATAGGCATTGAGGGATTGTACGGAAAGGAATGGAGGTATCATATATGTATATACACAGTATATACCATATCTGTATATACATATAATATCACCTCCTCCTAGTTAAGCATGTAAAACGCCATGGATACCTGGTGCGTGATGTAAATGGTAAAGCTTTTTTAATCAACGTTAGCCAGCGGTCATTATAACACTCGTTTAATGCCCCATAATTCTAGTTGGCCGTTCCGCTCGTGGGACGTCCTATAAAAATTGCAAAGGCTCCTCCCGCGTTCGGGACCCGCGTCGTGGCAGTGGAGGATGGCGCGGGGGTGTGGAGGGATTCCACTCGTATATCAGGGCGTTAACGAGAGCCGTTTTGTCGACGATAAACTTCACACGGCGACAGTTACAATGGGCCATGGTGCAACGTCGATGGTAGTAGACGTGCGCATGCGCGGATATGTAAATTAGAAAGTTTTAAAAATTATGACACCGGGTGGTTTTTCTTTTGATTTTTATCCCAAGTCTTCGTTTTTTTTAATTATTATCCACTTTCTAAGGTCCGTACTCGGCTAGTCATCTCTCTCTCTCTCTCTCTCTCTCTCTCTCTCTCTCTCTTACCCATGAGGTAGCCTTACGTGTTCTCCACGAATGAAAAGGACTCTGAAATGATATTATAATTTAATGAATACCAGGGGATTTGGTTGGCTCGAATCTTTTGCCGCGACTACGGGTACCCTCTATGCTGGTCTACTACCGATATTGACTTTTCTAATTAGATGCCAAGCACTGGAACGAACGGCCAACTATCCAGACACGAGTTTGCTGAACTAAACTAAGAGTAAGGTGGAGAGAATCCCCTCTCGCGTTACGGGCACCCCAGGGAGACGACGGTTGCGTAATATGCAGAAGGAGTCGTTGTTTCTTTCCTTCCTTATTTTTTCTATACCATTTCATTCTCACTCGAGTACACTCTCTGACTCCCGATGCCTCTTGGGGTGAAGAAAAATATAAATGGAAACTAGGTCGAGCCAATCGGAGAGCACGAGGTGCAGTTTGTATTCCTGCTATAGCTTTTCGAAAATGTCAGACATAAGGATAGTATGGGGATAGAATGAGTAAAAGAAAATAGAGTTGAAACACGGAACTCCAGGTACTTCAGTGAAGTCGATTCGGTCTAGCTTAGTTCGGCGTGTCTATTTGGTGCGCAGGTTGATGGCTCCATGTAGTCACGGTGTATCCAATTGAGCAATCTCCAAAAATCCAGTTCGCTTTCTCTGATTTGAGCAAAGCCAAGGACTCCAATCCCTCCGATCCTTTCACTTTCACTTGCCGCTTCAGGTGGTGCGGATAGAAAGGGCGACAGTCTAAAAGAGATTTCACTTTAAACAGCTAAGCCATGGATTATCTTGCAGCATAGGATTCGTTATATATATCCTCGCCCTTGGGAGAGAGTTTGCCATTTATTCGCACAGCAGCCTCCCTCAATTCATTTGGGTCTGATCGTTAAGGGATCGTTACTACTGCTGCTTGGTCAGGCGGGATAAAAGATTTCGGTAGAGTCTCTTTTACTTCGGTGAGCTAGCGGAGTAAGTATGACGAAATAAATTTATATTTCGTTGCGTGATGGACGTAAATAAGTATTTAAGATAAGTAATCAAGGAACGAGGAGGGTTATATAACATAATTCAAAGGCTTGATAGTTCCTCTCATCAAGGGTTAATCCTCAAGGTCTGATGCTAGCATACGCTTCGAACGATCTCGGTACCTAAAATAACGTATTATCAGAGAGAAAGGAGGATTTCAATTTCACGTTAAAATACGATTACAGGTCACATGATCTGCTCCTGTTCTGAGGTCGCGCGTCTGGCTTAATGGAACGCTTAACATGGCGCATCAGGAACGTAATGACGTGTCTCGTAATAGGAGAAACGGATTTGAGTTCAACGCCGATGATATATTCGTTTCATTAGCCCGGCTTAGTTCCAACTTCCTACCTCCGTCCCGTCCCGGGGAGGATTCCACGTAGAGGGAGGACTACTGTGCTCCATGGTACAGAAGGACAGAATTCAGGGAACAGACTCTGTACGGCCGAGTTCACGTTTCTAATACTGAAGTTGCATCCCTTGTTCCACCTCCCTAAAAATATCACCTTGTCGCATGATTTGCATTTATATCGTCTCCTGTTCGTGTATATACGTTCCTGGCCGAATTCTCTGTAGGTTTCAACTGTATAGGGTGTACCGTAAAATAGAATAGAAGGGTGGAACAGACGCTGTAGATTTCCAGGGATTGACGGAGATGACAGAAATGGAGGGGGGGGGGTAAAAGATAGTATAAGAGAAAGAAAAGAATGAGAGGAAAACGATGAAATCGTTGAGGCAAAAGTAGGTAAGGAAGAGAGACAGAGAAAGGGAGAGAGAGGGAGAGAGAGAGAGAGAGGAGAAAGAGAAAGAGAGAAAAGAAGAAAAGAGAAGAAAAACAACGAGAATAAAAGACAAATAAAGTAAAGTGACGGAGAGTAATGTAAAAGTGAGACGGTGGCAGCATTAGGGAAATTGAAACGGTTTTCTTTATCTGACTCTGGTACGAGGGTGGATAGGAGAGTAGCGTAAGAGTGGTATAGAGAGGGTGGTTTTCAAGAAGCTTGTCTCCTGCTACACGAAGGACCTCTTCCTCGTTGTCTTGTACCCTACCTACCAAGATACTATAGCTCAACGGTGAAAGAAGTAGGTACAATCTGCAAGGAGTCAGCCAGACAGCGTAGCGTTCTTCTACCTGCTAGTAGATACTGCCAGTACAGCACAGCCAATTTCTCGATCTCTATTCCTAATGAGAATACAGGTAGGAGCGATTTGAAATTAATGTGCGACAGTGCCTATGGATGCGCGCGTACACTCGAATACGTCACCTGTTTGAACAGTGTATACAGTTAGTGGGAGAAGGGGGGGAAAGACCGAGACGAAGCTCGTAGACGTGGAAAATAAATACAGGGACGCCGAGCGTCTGGCTACATATAGGTACGTCTTATACCCGTATATATATAAACATGTCTATTCACTTCGAAGAGTTCCAAGTCCCACCAGGTTCTACAGCTCGTTTCTCCTATCCATACTGAGCCATATCGGAGTTTCCACATCCGCCGGAATTTTTCAGCGAATTTCTCACATGCAAATCCCGCGCGGGTTCGCGAGACGCCAGAGGAGAAAGTAACGATCCGGGACGGTTGAGCTTTCCTTCAGGAACTTTTCCGTAAACGACGTCCTCGGCCATTTCGTCGAGAGAAACGGCACGGAACGGACAGGAGCGTGGAAACGGTACCAGAAACGGTCCGCGAGGTGAAAGTCCTTTTCCCTATGGCAAATATATCTATATTTAGATGCGTATAGTAATGCTGTATAGTCTTAACTTCCATTTGCTTACGTACGACTAGACTCCGTACAGGTTGTACATGACTCCTAGAGGCCTTAGTACCATCGTGTAGGCAGTCAGCATCCCTTGGTATTTTCAGCAACTACACACACTGTATATATATACGTATATCTGCCTACGTCCTTTTTAGAATGTGTATACCTATACGGATATGATATACAGTCACGGTAAATCTCTCGGCTTCGGGGTTGCGGATCCGCTTTGGTATTCATGCTGACAGGTTGCCTTTATTGACTGTGGATAAACCAGAGTAGCTCTGGATACGTAGAGAGTCTCTATGGAGTGGAGAGCCGTGCGTGGATGCTGAAGAGAGACGATAGATCATACCTATGGAGACAGAGACAGACGTATAGTATACAAGAGATACGGAATCACGTGAACGTTTGTACACGCGTGTACGCACCGCGTACCCAACGTGCCTGTATAATATACCTATATACAAAGTGTTTATATATTATTCTCATTCGAATTGGTATGCACCAAACGTCGACAAACATAACAAAGACAACTTTGGTTTTCCACCACGAGAATCAAACCATCGCGATATTTCAGTTTCCATCGTACGTGAGATACCGTCCTGGACTGTTAAGACCATACCAGTCTCCGTCGGGCATTACTGATTTCAAAGACACCCGTTATTACTGTATAGTACAAGCGGACCCTAGGTAACACCCACCGTTTGATATTCCGAGCCAGCGAACCTTCTATCCTGCAGGATAGCAGCAGTGCTTTCGTCGTCAGCATCAACACGGTGCCCTGGAGCAATAGGAAAAATCACCAAATAGTCCTTTTCCGTAAATCACGTATCTCATACATAAATATCTAGATACCATATTATATATATATATACATACGTATACATCTTCGTTCGCCATTGAACAGCTACTCTCCTTCCATATTCTCGTTCTGTCTTCATCCTTTATTATCTTTTTCTTCACCTATCCCCGATCATCCACCTTGGTGCCAGTGGCACTATTTCTCTTGGAATTTCCCATCGGCGCCTTTCATAATTAGTTTACTCGTTTCACCATTATTGATCTACGCCAACGTCCTTTATCCTCTGTTTGCCATGCTCTCGGCCGTCCGTCACTGTAAATTGGAAATAATAAAGACCAAAGAGGTGGAGACTCTCGGGCTTATGGTATAGTAAGTACTAGACTGCTATTAAGGGTAGGTGGCCATCTTGATAGCCATACGGAAGCGAAGGCGGAGAAGGTTGCTGGCTCTTGGCATTTTGCGTGTAAGGTAGCTACGATAATGCCGTTAGTTTGAAAGTTACTAGGGAGCCTTGAGGGTCGGACAGAAAGGGAGTGAGAGGGAGTTAAGAGGTAGGTACAGAGAATTAAAAAAAAAGAGAGAGAGAGAGAGAGAGAGGGAAAAATAACGATGCAAGAAGCGTCGCTCTAACTTTCTCCTCAGACTTTCTTTCATTCCCTCTATAAACGTAGGAAGTCGCGCACGTGCCTCTACCGCGGGAACATTACCTGGGTCGATTTTTATTTCGCTGCCGGGTATTGCGTTAAGTGGCGCAATGAAATGTAAAATATGCTTGTTAACGCGGTGGCTGCCGAGCGCCCCCGCGACTAAGGGTGTGAGGGTAGTTTGTAGCCACTATAAGGGTGGCTCTGGCAAGATAGGTGGTTAGAACGCTCCTGCTATATAGAATAGCCTCGGTCTGCCACTTTTATTAGGCGAGAACCCAAGTCTCATACCTGACTACGTATATTGTATATATATGTATATTAATACAAGAGCGTATCTAGCAACCCAGGTACCCGTGGTCTACGACGATGGCACGTACCTCTTCTTGAATATGTGTATATATAATATATAATAAAGTATGTATGGAGTATATACGCTTCCGACATAGGTAAAAGCAGCCATAAGTACATCGGAGCCACTAACTGCTGCGTTAAGCGTAAAATATACGAGCTTATATTTTTCACACTCGTTTTACATGCAATTACAATTTGTATCGGCTCTTGTAATTCCACGAGTCCTGACAGACGTCGCGAGGATTTCAACGACTCGTGGAAGGAGGACGTACCAAGAAAAAGGGACGGATAAAGGAAGGAGATCGTTCCGGACGTGTTTTCCAGCGGTTCTAATAAGTTCCCGTCGGGGCAACTCGTGCGAAGAATACAAACAATGCGTTTTAATTAGAGACCCTCGCCCGACGAATGCACAATTGCCAAGCTCTCGCGCGACCCGTCCAACCCTCAAACAGTTCCTTTCCGAAGCGCCCACACCCCTGAACCCGCGCCCTTAAACTCAACGTCCTATAACCAAAAGGACGGGTAGACACAGTCACGAGTAGGAAGTAGTTATAATACCCTGCTGCATAGTAACTACTTGATGGAGGATGACTTTGTAAAGTAATGGGAAATCCATTTCAGACTGAGATCGTATTCCATCAAGAACATCTAAACTTCTTGTAGAACACGGTTGTCTCGTTATGGACTCTCAATTCAAACGTCTCTGTTTCCAGTGTTTCGTGAATATGCATCAGAGTTTCCTATTTATTATACTTGGGAATATTTGAGGTTAATTCGACAGTTCTACTATAGCGTGTAGAATATCTGGTATGTAAAATAGTGATTACAGCAATGTTAACTGGTATACAGTCGAGAACATAGTGTCCTGGTCTCGTTAGCAGGTCGGTGGTAATCCTGGCACGCATTCCTGTCAAAGGACCGAAAGCAAGCAAGGGGAAGTATGGAGCACGCACAGGCAATAGGATAAAGAGGTGCACGTAAACGTTTTGAGGAATTGATATTATAGCCCGGGTCGATTTGAATCCGCACCCCACAGTCATCAAATCGGAAGATCTCTCCGAAGGAACGAGAGATAGGATAGGCACTGCCTGATAATACCCAAGGGAGGCGAAAGTCGTGAGTTTAACGGGAGTAGGAAGAAGAAGGGTGGAACGAGGTCAGGGCGATGAAAATTCAGAATGACTTCCGACATGGTATACCAAACCCCTGGTTCCGTTTAAGAGTAACGTTCCTGGGCTTAGCCAGAGAAAGAAGAGTTAGAATAGTCGAAAAAAAAGGAGAACTCTGCACAGCCGGAGAATTAAATAATATAAATTTCACGTCGCCGCCGTTTCCTCAACCCCCGGTCGAGGGTGGGTTCACCCAAGTGGAAATTTTCCCTCGGACTCGGCAGAGACGTGCTTATCCAGGAGGTCGCGTTATGATTTCCGAGAGCAATTCCGGCCCGAGTAATTGCTGGGTGTACCGGCTGCTGGGCAAAGAGTACTCGAGGGTTGAGGATGCCATGGGGGATGGTGATGGTGAAAAAGGGTTGCTACCAAAGCGGTAAGTTCGATCTTGCCATGGGTTTTCCTATGGGTTGACCTGGTCCATTACTTTTAGCGACAGGTCCACCTGTCGCGTGAGAAAGAGACTTTCTCCTCTGTACTTTGGCTTGTGGAGTCGTGCCGAAGTGGGTATATCCGAGTACAGGAATGAAGTTCAGGGATTAGTTCTACCGACAGTGAAGAGAGAGAGAGTGGGGGGGGAGAGAGAGAGAGAGGTATTTTAAATGCGCGCACAGCTACCTAGGTAGATCCTAACAACAGCTAATATACCAAGAGAAACAAGAACGGGGAGTCGGTTAATTAACGAAACTCTCATGGGACTACTGTCCACTCTACTGGCAGAGTGTCACTGGGAACCTATAGCCAGGGCCAACCCCCTTCTTTGTCGTTCACCCCACCCAGCCACGTACAAACACAGAAACGTGAGAGTAACGACTGACAGTAGTAGCGGTAGCATCGGCAACCGGCAGACACAGACAGGATCATGCATAAATAACTACAGTAGCAACCGTCGACACCAGCAGCAGGGACAGAGTCTGGTGTACACAAAGTGGTAGTCCTACTACTTAATTAAAGAAACACCTGTTTACTCAAGCGTCGGCGGAACAGTTTCTGAACTAACAGTTGCCGAAAAATGTATTAATGTAAAGTCAGAGAGATAGGGTTCAGCCATAGAGACAGGTTAAAACTACAGAGAATTGAGTCTCGCTGAGTCTCCCTATCCGGGCGTTCAGAAATGTTTCAAAGAGATAGTACGTACACAGTATACAAGCAGGCACTACCGAAGGTATTATTCTAGAAACAGATATAGAGATTCTATTCGGGGGTTAAATTCGATTCCACGGGGAACGGTCTCCCCCGGGCTCCAATGCTGTCATGGCACCAAGGGGTTGAGAAACGTTGCCGGTAAGGTAAAGGGTAGCTACGAAAATAAACAGTGTACTGTAGGGAGAGAGAGGGAGTGTATATAGACAGGCAGATAGACAGACAGCCAAAGGTGGGTGGCGCTGTCTAGAAGATGGACGCCGTTCAATTATACCAACACGCGTTCAGCTACTATAGACGTATGAGCCAACGTACGAGGCAAATTCTCTCTAGACCTCCTGTTCGCGGGTCACCGTTAAATCCCCCTTTCCCCTCTGTAATGGTTCCACTTCGTTTTACCTCTCTCGTGGGTACTTCACCCGCGGGCACTTCGCGTAGTTACCTTCCCTAACCTCACTTCACGCTCAACTCTCGAACTTTCTGATCGAAAGAGAAAACGAAAAGTACAAGACACGTGTACAACTGCCAGAACCTTGTTACTACGTGTAAAAGTTCAGTTTAGGTTCTTCTATGTTACTTTAACCTGTCTGAAATACCTGCTATCTACGTGCACCTATGTACCAGACGTAGTCGTATACAGGTATATTTACTGTAAAAGCACGTAATAGGTTACCGTGCGAACCGGGAGGTTGGCGAGTCTGCGGGAAGGTTGCGGAGGTCGCGAAGGTGAAGCACTTGAGCCAGAGTGAAGTGGAGACTCACTTCGGGAAGCTTAAACCGAAAACATAATCAAATCTCGCTGAGAGCGCCTGCGGTGCAAAGTTACTAATTGCTTAATTTCCCTCGGCCCGGTAGCGACAGCAGCGCCTCTCGCGGCTTCAGTCTTCCCTCTACTGCTTTCTCTCTGTACTATTCTCTCTGTCCTTCTCTTTCTCGCCGTTGCCCTCTCTTCGTTCTTCCACCTGTATACGTATCTTCCTCTCTTTCACTCGTTTACGTTCTTGGTACGTCTACTCTACATTGACTTCATCTCTCTCAGCATCCTTGTCGACTCTTCCTTGCTCTCGTTGCGTACTGTAACGCTAGAATGTAGACCTGTAGAGTGTCTAGTACCAAGTACCACAGCCAGAGTGCTCTGGCGTTGTCCTTTTCTCACGAAGCTGCTTCTACCGCCATCACTGAGTGTTATTCTCCACCGAATCTTCACTGGGCTTTCTCTACTTGAGGCCTTCTGTGCCCTTCCTTTTACTCAGGCGAGCTCCATCTCACCTTAGACGTTAACCTCCTCAACCTTTTCTTTCATATCGTTCTTCTTCCACTGGATGCTTCTTAAAACGTTATAGCTTTCTATATACATATATATACACATAGATATATGTATTATATTTATACAGAAAAAGCTGCTTACTTGGCTGGTTGTCTGCTTAGGTACTTCCGGTTCAACACGGTCGCTCCTCAAAAGCGCCTGTCCTGCAAGACAGTATCTATGAAACGAGTTAATTTTTATAAAATCACCGCTACGTTTCGGGGCATTTGCCATTGTTCAAGGGAAATTGCGAAGGCTCCTATCTCGGTCGTGAAGCTTTAATGAATTGAATCGTTTCGCCCAGTACACGTAACAATGCTTTGGAATATTATCGTACCGTTGCGTGTAACGCGATGAGTTTTACGGGCCGACGGATGAGGATAAAAAATAATAAAGTGAAAAGCAGTGATTTATTTTTATTTTTTTATTTTTTGGAATCAACACCCTTGATGCCCCGTTTTTAATGTCTGCTTTCACGATATTACAACGTATACCCTGTGTACTACCAACCTGTAATCTTCCATTGCAAGCAGAAGACAATTTATATTGTTTTCAATAAAATGAATATGAGTATATAGGACGCTTTGTTATCAGCTTACAAAAGTTTCAACCCTTGAAGATACATTTAGCTTGGCAATATGGGCGGCCACGGTTCTACAGGCGTACAGCACCCGAAGCCTTTTTTAACTTAAATCTCATTGACCATGAAAATTTTCTTCTGCATTACCCAAGGGATGACGAATTTCGATTGTAGGTCAGGAGGTCAGACGTAAAATTTATGGAAAACGGAGACTTAATTCACAGGTATTTCAAGTTTTGAGTTTTATTCTTAAATTAAAAAAAAACTTAGTAACATTTTACCTTTCATCGTATTGCAAAGAAAGTGAGTCATTTTATTTGGTAATTTATTTTTTTCTCTCATGGTTATTTTTCTGCTCGACTAAGGGGTGTCCCTTTACTATGGTCCCTTCTCGACTCCCGGATATCGTTCTGACTTATCGTAACAACCCCGACCCGCAGCTACCCCCCAAACCCTTGTATATCGTTATTCCCTAGCGGCAGTGGAAACAGTGGTAACAGCGGTGGCATAGTCAGACCGTCAAACTTCCATAATACATATTACATTTGAAAGGAACAGCATGGAAAAATAAGAAGAACGATGAAAAGGTCATTGTTTATAACGGACTGAGGCACGACCCTCGTGTCAATTTTTATACCCTCAAAACGGCACCCTCATACCTTTCGCGCCCTTCTCATGCTGACTCCTCGCAACGAACTGGCATTCGTTTTCATCCCTACGTCTGTCCCGCTCTCCAAGTACTCAGACGAACAAGGGATGAAGTCGCAGAAAGATCACGAAATTCCACAGGTAGCTGAGAGCACTTCCCGAGGGGGATGTTCTCTTTTCTGCAAAGAATTTAACAGTCAAGTGCGTCAAACCTCAATTTTATTCAGCAAGAGTAGACCCATGCTTTATTTCATTTAAAAAAAAAGCCATTCCGCCAGAATTTCAAAATCTCAATATCACAAGAAAAGCTGTACCAGCAACGTCTAAACCTAGCACCAATGCTCAACTGTCGCTAGGTGCTCCCGCAGAATCGCGAGACCCACCATTCAGTGTATAATTCAGTAGTAACGCACCAAGGGTAAGAAAGTCAGAGTATAACCAGAAAAGGGTGGGTTACGGTCTGGCCGGTTGGCGGGTCTTATACAAACATTCGCGGCTCACCCCTTGACGTGAGAACAGCTCTCATCGAGTCATCCCCAGTCGCATAGTGTTAGTATATGAGAATGGTGTACGTGGGTATGAGGTATCCGAGTCGGTATTGTCGCTACCTACTTAGGCTTTAACGTCGCGAACAATGCTCAGCTCCACGATCGTATAAACCCCATAGAGGAGACATTTAATACAATTAGACAATCCAACCTCTCCCGAAGCAAATAAAAATTGAAGGGTCGTACGATTGTTGTGTTACGACAGGAAGGTATATAATCACGTTAAGTCGAGACTACCAAGACGATTAATTTCAGTAGAAACGTTACACACGATAAGGAAAGGTTACCTCTATTAATAAAGAGGTTAAGTAGAAGAGGATTGCTGTGACCTAGGCAGTACCCTACATACATACGCGCCATAACCAACCTACCTACCTACCTACCTACCCCAGCGCACACACCTGTCGGTACTCGCGGCTGAAATAACGGCCCGGGGGAGCTTAAGGGCTTACTCTAATCGGCGCGCACCATCTGAAATTAAAGCTCCGTCGGCGTAATTAACGTGCGCGGTTTCCATACTCCTGTACGTAGTAGAATATGGATAATCGCCGTAAAATTGCTAAAGCTTACAGGTTCCCTTAGATGCAGGATGTCGATAGGAGTATAGCAAAGCAAAAGCAGCGTGCTTAAGGATCCAACGAACGCAGCACTGGTTATGTACGTTAGAAGCCAATGGTCAGTGGTTATAGTCACTGAGTGATCAGACAGGCCAGGCATAACCGGTAGATGTTAATAATACGTAATAACGTTACCTACGTAGCCTATCAAGTTCATGACGTAGCAGCTCCATCCAGTTTCACAGTATCATGCATTAATAACACGTCACTGTACGTACCACGTATATGTCTCTTCTCCACCCTACCCGAACTTCAACTCAGCCCCGATCGCAGGAGCCTCTTCCACTAGAATTAGGTAGACGAAAGGTTATGGCTTATAGCTTTACCCTGCCTAGGCTGCATGGATTAGCGAAAGGCTCGTGCAGCACTTGCGCTATAACCATGCAACAAAGCCACCGCGAAAGCCCCGGTTGCCGTTTTGTGTGTTTGCGGCCGTCGGCGAGCGACGCTCTTTTGCGATCCTTTATACTACTATGCTCTTGTTTCCTATAATCTTTCTCTGTCTTTCTCTTTGTAGTGTTTTCCCCTCTGAGGTTTCATACCTCCCCCCTGTCTTCACCTTTCAGTGCATATCAACCATACACTTGCCTTCGCAACCCCTCTTCCTGCTTCTTCTTCTTCCCCTCCAACCCCCTGCCGGTCCCTATCTCGCAGGACGATGGTTTAGCATAACAATGCTGTCGGGATCAGGATCAGCTTTGACTGCGAGCCAGCATCGCCCCATGGCGATAAACCTTAGCCGCTCGCGCGCAAAGTTATTGCCGCGATATGAAAATGCTACCTAACCTAACCTAATCCCCACCTTCTTCTTACTCTTCCTCGTGGACGTACATCTTGCGTCCTTTTTGTATTTCTAGCAAACCGCCTCGACGACCTCTTACTCTCTTACTACCACTTCCTAGCTCCGGCCATCGTTGTCGGCACTATCGCGAACCTTCAAATAGTCCCGCTATACCGTATACGGTTTCTCGTAAAATTATCCAAACGATCCTGGCAGCCAGAGTATAATTTTTCTATGGAGCATAAAGAAGAACGTCGACGTCAAAGTATTTTGAGAATTGACAAAAATAAAGTAGGCAAATTTTATTTATTTTTCATTCAAAGACACCGGTATGACTTTACACCACTACGGTTGACTGGATGTACATTTGCATTTACCTGGAAGCGTTATCACGTCCTTGATACAGATATGGCAGAACGATGAAAATTTGTTCGATATCTCTGTTAAAATTGACATACCGTTTAAGAGCCAGGCACGTCTGTATTTTTGTCCTATATTTTTTTCATCTATTATTATTTTTTACCCTCGCTGTTATACGAGGGAAAAACAATCGACCGATACGATCGGATGCATTCGCTCCCCCGTGAAACAGCGTTAAGCAATAACCAGTGGGGTGTGCAGGCGCGGGGAGGGTTTGTTACACGTCGAATGTCATCCGGCCGTAATACAGAGCGGGGCTGTATCGATCCGGCGATAAATTACGGTAGAAAAAGGCCCTCCTATAACGCGCTACGGATATTTGCGACTAGTCACCAGGACCGTGCCATTTTATGTTACGTCGCGCGTACGTTTTATACTTACCGGCTGTTCCCATGTAATTCAACTATATAAGCATTCCTTTCTCCAAGGCCTCCATGACTTCTAATAATCAAGATCAGTGTACGACTACTGATAGCAATATTACCGCTGCCGGCTGCAGGTATTGCTCGGTCGAAATTACGCTCTGCTGTCTTCTCGTAAATCGCAATGGCGACGTGTAAAAAAAAGAATTGATGAAAAAGTTCAAAGAGAAATGGGGCCAAATAACATTACGCGCGTTACCTTACCAAGGTAGACAAGACGTACTTGAAGCGTACTATATTTATACAGTGTATATATGTACACACATATAGTAGAATCAACACGAGAGTTACGCACTGTTTCTCGCTATACGTTGTGTGGAAACGGAGGGTCGGTGGTTGATATGAAGTGCTTGAGCAGGACGAGCAGACGGTTCGCGTAATAGGGGCAATAGCTTATCCAGATTACTTTAAAATCCATGTGGATACTTTCTGTCATTCGTCTAAAGGTCTTCGGGTATAATGGGAAGGATTAAGGTGCCCTTATCAAGTTCTTCACTTATCATGGATAATTCCTCATTTATAGATATCAGGTGTATGTCCTCCCTCTACTGTGTTTGATGGTACTCTTAGAGGGGGACTGAGAGAGAGAGAGAGAGAGAGAGAGAGAGAGAGAGAGAGAGAGAGAGAGAGAGAGAGTTAGAGAATATAATCCTTCACTATCACAGAATGAGTGGGAAATCCAAGAGCGGATCGTAAGGGTAGTGACAGTTGACTGATGAAACCTCTCGACAACGTTCACCACTCGGCTCGTCTTGTAACCAGGAGCGTGGCCTTCGATCAAACGCAATCCCTGCGTTTCCTTTACGCGATATATATATATGTATATATATATATATATATACATATATGCGCTATACAGATAGGCATATAGATAGAGTATTCACTAGAGGGTACAGTTGTACCTGTGTATATATCTATATACAGGATCCCCTAGCGACAAGAAGGGATCTCGAAAGAAGCTCTTGGGAATCTCTTGAGAATCGAATAGACTCGGTAGAATCGCGAGGACTGAAAATCCAAAATCGAATCGACGGCTTAAAAGGGTGGAACTCGTAGCTGAAGCATCTAGAATGAACTTGTCACCGACCTTCGCCCTTTGGCCTGTACTGACTTTTAAGGGTAGTGGAACCACGATAGCATATATATATGAGGGAAGTCAGGGAGATGGAAATATACGAGTACAGGGGGTATGATATTGTCACAGGAAGATGGCGTCGGGACAACCTGTATACCTGAAGGCTGGATAGAAACGTTGTAGATGGGTTTCAAAAACGTTAACGGACGTCAGGATGTAACGAGAGCTGGTTCAGGATCCAATTATAGAATTTTCATCGGGACTCGTTTAGCCGTCGCTGGAGCCAATTCGTGTAGTAACGTTAAGATAAGCTTCCCCCGGGGCTTATTTGCGCGAATGACATTAGCGTGTAGAAATATACAGAATTTCACGTAAAACCTGTGGTACTACCTAGCTACGTAGCAACTCTCCCCTGCTACATTGGGTAGGTACAAATTCCGTGCAATGGGGCTTATAACGTAAGGGTGTCCCATGGCATGGGTAGCAGCACGCGGCGATGCCGACATTGCCCGGGTACATTGCGAGGGATGAAAGAGGCCAAGGGATCGTAGCTAGCCACACCCATATTCAATTTGCATTTAAATATTCAGGGGTTGAGATTTTCTACGTAGGATGTATACGAACTTATATGTAATATATATTTATATACTATCTATATATATAAGGGTTGGTATAGATATATACATAGTTATATAGTATATAACCGTAGACAGTATGGATACACCATCTCCTGGACGAAGCTTGAGGGAGAAACGAGAATCTGCTCCCAGCTTGAAACTTCGAACGAGATTCGATTTGGCTCGCGCAACCGAAAATTGAATCTCTTTGAGCTGCCGCAAAATTCCCATGAACTGTCAGGATCTATAAGGATGGATAGCACTATATGAATGAGATGGTAGACGGTGACTAGAATGATGATCTTTGTCAGTAATCCCAGGAAGCTGCAGGGAATAATTGATCATCCAATTCAAATGGACATATACGTCGATTATACAATCTATATTATACAACCTTGTATTAGCTACATGTAAAAAGAGATGGCATCATACCATAGGGCTGACTGTGGGCTCTAGTAATAGTCCCACTATATAACCAGACTCGATAGTAACGATTTGGGGATAAAACCGGGTAACGTGAATCCAGGATCGGATGGCAATTTCACGGTTCGACGCTCAGCCGACTAACAAACCGACCACTGGATATACATTCCGAGGTGTACGCTATATATACATTAGGTCCATACGTAACGGTGTAATGGTATCTACTATAATTTGCCAGCTATACTGCCATAGTATGCATAGTTAACCATCATAGGAAATATAAGCGTTGATTATGAAAATTACGTAGCAGTGGTAGCTCCTAAGTAGTTTGATTGGATATTATATTTAAAAAAAAAAAACGAAAAAAAAACGTGTAATTCGCATTATCAAATTATTAATTACAGACTCGGTAGGTAATAGTAGATATCTACTATGTCCACGGGACAGTAAGTCACACGTGTGTCACGATATGGCAAAGTGGACGACTTCAAAGTGGCCATGTTGCCTATCGAGTCTGCAAGTCGCGTTGGTACCTGTAGTGATACGATAAGCCTGGGGTTATTGGAAACGATACCGGGCAATTGGATCGGATCGAATAATAGCCAATTGGAAGGTAGATCCTCGTCGGGCGATGAATGATGTTTGACAGGATCGCGACGCCGGAAACCGAAACATGATTATAAAGCTCGAAGCATCGGGCATCCGTCATAGAAGATGAAGCATGGGAAACGAGATAGGACTTTGCCAAAGGGCTGGTAAAGGGTGTGGAATAGGGGTAGATTGGCACGAAAGCACTTCTCTCGGTACCAGATATGTACATATGTGATTACATAGGTGAATGCGAGTAGAGACCATTTATCTGAGAACAGTTCATTGGAAAATGATCGGATGTCACGTTTGTCAATAGGAAATCGATATCGATTAAGTTTGACCTTTGACGGTGCTTACGTTGAATTTTACGGTGGAAATCTGCGTTGCCGTGTCGAGGTTCACTTTCCCCTCGGGATATTTCGGGATTGCTGTATATATATACGTTACACTATATCCCTATACGGCTATAGGGACGTGGTATGTATACCTATGCCAATATAGGTGTCGATCCATATATATATAGACACACATCATCCATATGGATAGAGAGTAGGTACTGTTGCTAATTGGGATGCGTGACGTTCTGGGAAAGCCTGGATGTTCCCACGATATAAAAAACCAATTCAGTCTAAAATACATAGGTATAGTTGGACGCTACTGTGAGCTCACTTGATATTCCCGTAATACGTTGTGCCTATATGCTAGAAGATACAATGTATATAGGTATATACAGTCGGGAGTACACTTGTCCTTTTTTTTTTGGTTATTTCGCGGTATCACACAGAGCAAGATGAGTGATATCAGAAAACGGCTTTTGTACTTTTTTACTGTTTTAAAGGGTAACCGCATCCACCGTGCTTGAATGGAATTACGTAAGGGCGGTCGGACGTAAAAGAATTTTAAATGCAGTATTGTGGTGTTAAATAGATTCCTCGATAAAAATTCTATGGCCAGAGTATATGTATGGTGTTACTATATATATATAGTCTAATGTTCTATCGATGCTCTCCTGGCGGCTTGGTTAATCCGGCTAATTAGACTGGAAGCTGCCTAATTATCTCGTGGACCATTGTTCAAAGCATTTCTCTCGTTTTCTGATGTACAACCATGATTCATCGTCCGCGCATAAATCCCATGGTCGCTATTGGGTTTGTCGTTCCTTTCGATTCGCGACTCGGCCTCGATTCTGAATAATTTAAAATCGGCCAGTATGGCGTATCCACTACAGTAGCTTTGGGAACGTGATAAATCGCCAGTGTCAATCATAGTTTCATATCTCGAGATAGGGGCAGATGTAAGACTTTTGATATCGTGGGGGATGCCGGATAGCCACCCTATAGTGCTAGTAGTCTATGTAGTTTTCAGAACGTGACCAAAGCAATAAGAAGAAGGGCCGACGAGTGTAGGAGTGGGAGGAAGACAAGAAGGACGAAAAAGTAATGTGGAAAAATAGGAAAAGATAAAGAAAAGGTAGAATGACGAATGTATATATGAGCGAGCGCAGAAAACGGAAGACGTACACGGGAGACACACGAGGGAAAGAATGAGAGAAAAAAGGAATGTAGAAATAAAGAGAAATAGGAAAAAGAGATAGAAGAGGGTACGTGAAACAGTAGGAAAAAGTATGGCTACCGATCGATCGACCAACCGACTATCCAGTATCCAGCTAGGGGTGCGACGAATCGAGGCACCCCTTGGCGACGGCCACGTACGAGCCCCGTCGCAGGACAGCTTGATGGATGATACCTTTATGTCTCCGCCGTATATCTCGCCGCGGGATGCAGACACGTTGAGCGCGTAATGCATTTGCTCCTGCAGATTTGAGCTAGTGCATTTGAGACCACCTATCCTGCTAGTTCACTACATAGTATATAGATATATAAAGAAGTAATATGTACTAAGTACATTGTACTTATAGGATACATTAAAAAATTTTAGCTACACTCTAGCCACCCTTGGAAGCCATTTTGAAAATAAGAATTTTAGTTTACACGCATTATCCGAATCGAAATTTTTTTTTTCGCTGTACCTCGATTCTCTCCATAGTATTTCGAATGTACCTCGATAGTCTTTCGGTGCCTCGATTATACCTCGAAGTTCTTAACGATTTCAATTTCAACCTATTTTGAATCTCAATGTCCTACTATGATCTGTTTTAGAAAGGTTGAAAATAAATTGAAAAAATTTTTTATGAAATAATTTTTTTAAGTTTCCTACTTGCGCATACATACGTATTTGCCATTTGCTGTCATTTTCAAATTTGAAAAGTACCTGACATGAACTTATACATTCTTATGACAGCTTAAAGTTAACATGCAGGAATTTATTGAAAATCACGAGAAACGTGTTAATTTTTTTTTCGATTTTGGATTTCTTTCACGGAGCTCCTACGAGGTCCTTTTTCAAACCTCAAAATCAAAGATATAAAAATACGTGCCACGTATAAGGCCCAAAAGAGATCCTCAATTGCATGTAAATATATGCTCCCTAGTACCTTCCAAGTCCTACAGAACGTAGGACATCGAGAGACCACGAAGTAACAAAATTTGGACTAGGGTATGGTATATCCTACGCCGTAAAGAATATAGATACAGCGTATCGAGGACCTTCGTCGACCCGATCCAAGGTTATACCGATAGCTAGCGATACCCTTAAAGTGTCAAAGATAGGAAGGTAACTGGGACAGAGAGAACGATTTCAGTCCCGTTCGCCAGAACGTCGTATCGGTAGTCCAAGTCGTAGGGAAGGTCTGCCCTATCGGTGCTGTTAACCTTCGAGAAAAGCTTCGATCCAGGGTATAAGGTTTCCTATACTTGCTGGTGGTACTATTCTCCCCGACGATTTTCCCCGATAAGGCCATTATCCTGGGATACCGATGCCGCGGATAGGTTAAACTTCCGAAGTCTTCGACGGCACGGAGGGATGCTTAGTGCGGAAGTGGAAGGAGGAGGGTGGGGTGGTCTCGTGCGGGCTGGGTATCCTTACTGGCGAGAAGAGAGAAATAGGAGAGGGAGTCACGGGTTAAGGATAAAGGTGTATTCTGGAAGGATAGTGGCCGTAAGGGGAGGGTACGTGCCAGAAGGGGTGGGATAGAATTTTGTGCGGAGCATTAAAAGTTGCCAAAGTGCAAAGTTTCTTGGGATGATCCCGGCAACGGTCGTACATACAGTAGCAGCACGCTTAATCCCGTTACCTGCACAGCCAATTTTTCTGCCCTTTCCTGTGACGCCCCCCTATACACCCTGCCATTTACCAGTGTCTATCACGAGAACGACCCTGGGCTTCGTCTGTATCCAGACTATGGAAGACCATCGACTTTCCTTCATCCCCGATATCCTTCCGCCACTTGATATCCACCCCCACCACTTCCGCCACTTGGTAGCCACCCCCTTCCACGGTGCATACATATTTATCGTAGTCAATGTAGTTTCCCGTTGACGGGTAGACTGAGGAAATCCTGTACGGGTCTCGGGGCGTTGGACGGGTCGTCGGTGTTACTCATTGCCAACCAAGAGAATTCAGAGGGTTGGTTTTCATTCCGTGATCCCGGTAACCAGGTACGGGTCACGTTTCACAGTTGGCATACAGTCCGGTATCCACAGCAAATAATAACAGGTCACACCTCGTGATATTGAAATAAACAACGACGTCGTTTTCAGGACGACGCTAACGCTCGCTGGTCGGTAAGGGAGAAAACATAAAAGGGTTACAAGCTGGTAGCAGCTGGAGAGACATCTAATTAAGGTATACAGCGACGGGCGTTCGCTCTTTCTGACGTCTTATTTAGCTGCCCCTAGGTAAATAATTAAGGGGGAAAAAAATATAAAGAAAGTTAGGGGGTGTAAGTCGAACATCAGAAAAAAGTAACAAGGGTCGTAACTAAGAATCCCTAAGGTTGTAGGTGGTAACGTGCGATACTTAGAACGCCAGCACGTAGACCAAGATTATGCCATCGGGTAATTCGTATAGGGAGAGCTTGAGGGGTTAACCAGGGGATGCGCGTCGAGATGAAGTTGGAGAATATTAGATACCGTGATATCAGACTACAAGGGGTGGCCTCTCTCTAAGGCTAAGCAAGTAAACTGGATTAGTTAGCATTTCGAGTTAGGCAGAGTTCGCTGCACACTTTGATACATAATTATTACTCGTTGTTCCTGGCTGAGCTATGACGACACAAGCGACCAGTCAGATAATGAGAGTATAAGAGAGTATACGCTATGTCTACGTAACAGTGGGTAAAGTTCTAATGGATACCTGATAAGCAAGAGAATATGACTCTGGTGTACTAAAGAGTCGATATAACGAGGGTGTGCCTTAAGATGTACATAGGGAAGGAGAGGAACAAGAGAGTAAGTCAGTAGCTAAGTAGGTACTACGAAGTAAAAGGAAGGCCCAATCAGCGAGCCCGTGCAATTTAAAAAGTTTCGTCTCGCGCTCAAATTGATAAATCGCGAAAGAGCACTTTTTTGCTAGGAGGCGCAATCAGCGATAATCCAGTTTCACGGGGACGGTAATAACGATAATAGCGCTGGCTCGCGAAAACACCAGGCATTCTCTTCCGCCGACTTTTCTGCTGCTGCCGCTACTGCCGTTGCACAGCAGACACCGACGGCTACGTTAAGTCGAATTTGTCGAGGGAGTAGATGTTTTTTTTCCTACCCTTAAGAGAGTCCACGTTCACCGGTAGGGGGTGCGTCAGAGTTGCACGCACTATATCCACAGGCAGGTATCTAATGCATGATATAGAAGGGTGCAGGGATAAGGGCTCGAAGACGGTTCGGGTATTAACGTCATCCCTTGCTGAAGATTGATGGAGCTATCCTGACAGGAGCACCCCTTCGTCCTGTTTGTATCCCTAGGTTCCTGACGCCCACTCTCCTCGACTACTTCCACCGCTTGCTGGGAGCTGCTTTGGCCCTTCTAAAAACTACCCCTCGTGGCCACCCTCGCGGATCACTAAAAAAGACCGCCGTCGCCCGTATAAATGGTTATAGGTAGTCGCAATATTTATCACTAGCCAGTGCCGGCTTCTGCTCCAGCTTTGCCCTTCGCTTACCGGGATGCTGGGGTTGCTGCTGCTGTTGCTAGTGGCTACTATCGCCAGTGTATCAGGGCAGCATCGGTGCTCGGGAGGATCCGTTTGTGGTGGTGGGTTGTTTGGAAAAATAAAAAAAATTGGAGCACGGAAATGCACTACCCATTAATTTCCGGAGGATCGGACGGAGCTCACAGGAAAGCCATGACTCCCCGAGGAGCGGCGCTTTATCGGGCTTGGTAATAATCGATTGGTTTTGACTAATTTCAAAGTAATTAAGAGGAACGTTTCGTGGGTAGGGGGTGCACCTCGGGAATTAGTGAAGGGAAAAAATATTTTAATTCTTTTACGCAGTTTACACGATATCGGCCGTCCCCTTGTATATACATATCTAGGAAACGTTAATTAACCAAATTTTAGTAAAGAATTTAAACTCGCTACCGTTTAATCCATTTTAAGAAATATCATGTATGCTTGAGAATTTAGGCCTGGTCTACCCTTATTACGTTATCGCCGAGAACATAAAGATCCATGAAAATTCACGTGGCAGAAAATCTCCCGAAATTTGTATCCACGGTAAACAAGGGACAATCCAGTATGACTTAGAGTCTCTTCTGTGGTCCCGCGTCTGTATATATGTATATTCTAACAGCATCATCCCCCCTGTGCTGGAATCCATCCATTTACTTCTCATTCTCCGTATATCTTCACACACACCTTCACATTCTTACACCCTCGTAGCTAAATCCGCTATATATAGTATAATAATACCTTGACATAGGGATGATAACCGGCCGGGCAAATACCGCAAACAGGTTAATAGGATCCCTGGAAACAAGAGCCGAGGCAGCTTTCACCCTGATTCCCTCTATGGCGACCAGCATGAGCACTTATGTTTAGGAAGGGCAAAACAAAATGGACCAAGACGGGTCTCCGTTTGATTAGGAAAAGGATAGCTCGGATGGTTAGGTCCACGAGCAAGGACATGATATTTTAGGGATGGGAAACCAAGCAGTTTTTAATGGCAAAAAAACGTAGTCAAACACGAAGGTATGGAGTAAAAGTTTCGGTTTGTTTGCCTTCTTTCAGTATTTGCTTCGATCGCTCGTTTAACCACATTTTTCTCTAAGGAAATGGAAATGGTATTGTGTCAACTAGAAAAGAAAGTTCACGATAGAATAAGTGAATTATTTAATTATACATTTAAGTGTGAAAATGAGAACGAGAATTGTGGAGAAGAAAAGCGAGAGAGAGGAAGTAAGAAATAGAAAGTGAGTGAGTGAAAGAGCAATGGCAGGAAGGCATGGAATTTATCATTTTAGAGTTGAAGTGCCGTAACGGCGACAAGGCTGAAATTGCAGTATTTGGGAGTCGAGTGGCGGCTCGAGAGGAGAGGAATGGAGTGGAGATTGGAGAGTCGTGAGAGAGAGGGAGAGAGAGTCGAAGGAGAGGGATCAGGGAGTGAGTAAGATAGAAAAGGGAGTACAAAGTGCGAGCTCTAGTGAGAGATACTGTGGTAAAAGGGAGAGCGTCAAAGAGATATACATATATATATATATATAAAGAGAGAGAGAGAGAGAGAGAGAGAGAGAGAGAGAGAGAGAGAGAAAAGGAGTGTAAGAGAAGGAGAGACAAAGAGAAAGCTCCGATCGCAATGGACGATTCGTGGTAGCCACTCACGCTCCTATTGCTGACAGTAGTCCCGTTCCGTTCCTATTCAGCCAGCCTTCCTGACTACAGCTCTACCTATACTCTACCGCACTGCGACAATTCGATAGCTGGATCCCACCGGTCCTCGACCCCGTCTTTACCAAAATCCTCCTACGACCCTCCTTCGTTCTAGACCTAAACGTGCCCACGCATACGTTTCCCGTACTCCTGATCAATCCTCCAGGACCTTTCTTCCCTCTTTTCCATCCAGCCTCTCGTACACAGAGATCTTGCCTAGAGGACTTTACACAGTCAAATCGTTCGAGAAGTTAGCATGTAACGATATCAGCTTACCTTAGCTACTAAGGTATGTACATACGTGAAGGATGGAGAGCAACGGCGACGAGACTGAGGGAACAAATTCTCCGAGTTAGAGAAATGAAGGTACCCCCTCAAGGCTTTCTGGAAAGTCCAAAACAAGAGAAGTTCAGCTGTACCTGACGTAGGTACGTTTTGCCCTTGTACTCCAGACAAAGAGAACCTCTAGGTCGCTTAACGCAACAGGAGTGAAACATTATCCGAACTGTGATTGCTATACAGCAGACTCTTCGCCAGTTCCCGTATGCCTGGTATATCTCTACTCATCTTCAGTGGAGTACCTATAACTTAGTAGGTATCAAAAGGATCGTAACAACCTTCAACCATTCCCCACTGTCACCTTCTGAAATCCCATCTACGTGCGTGCGTGCAGGGAGCATGGGAGAGCGCGGCAGCACCAGAGTGTACACAAACGAGGAGAAGGACAAAAAGGACGAGGATGTCGTAGACATCGTGACGCCCGCTGACAGCATCCATTAGAAGCAGTTTACTCTCGTCCTTGGGGGGCTGCTATCCGCTACTTACGTTACCTAGGATCCACTCCTATTCCGTCATCCCTGGTACTTTGGGAGCTTGGAAACTTATTCCCAGGACAATTACACCGAGCCAAATCCTTCTCAGGTACTGGCCATTCGTATCCAGTGTGCATGGTAACAAGGGTAGGTACCTGGCAACGTTACCCAGGACCTAGGTGGATGTACCCTTAAAAAGTTTAGGTCGAGAAGTGTCTTCAAATCCCGTGGCAGCGTCCACGATTTACTTGTGACGTACGGGCTGAGCTTTTTCAGCGGCGGAATAGTCACATGTGTGGAGGATGCTTGGGTGTACCTAGCAGAAGTCAGAGTGTGCCGGCACTTCCGTCGACGTAAACGTGTACGTCGTCGACGACGGTGACTATTTAGCTTGGCCGCGTTGAGCCAAATCCTTTAAGCCAATTTACGCACCTAACTCGGCACCCTTATCCCTCTGACGATAGTAATGACGAAAGAACGCTGCTGACACTAAGCGCCCGGACTCATCGCTTCTGCAAGATCCTTTCACCCCAGACTTCATCCTCGGCCTCCTTCGCCGGTCTATATTCCTTATCCCCAAACCCTACCCGGGACTCACCCATACCATATTCCTTCGGTGAGAAAACCCTTTTTTCCTCCTTTCTTCGTCATTCCCTTCCACTTGTCCTTTTTCCACCCGGGACTTCCTCCGTGTCTCCTAGAACGTCTTGGGCTATTAAGAAAAACCAGGACGGGGCGACAGGGGTACGTCGAGATCCTCTATTAATCTTCCACGTCGTCCCCGAGTCTGGTTGACGGGTTTCCCAGGATCGCGAAGAAGTGACAGAAAGATGAGAGAGGGCGAGAGACAAAAGCAAGAGTAGAAAGGGTGTCGTGGGCATACGCGCGGAGAAAGTCTTGCAGAAAAAAAATGTTCCAGTCATTCGAGAGAAAGTTCGAAAATCTCCAAAAACCTCGTACAATTTATTCCTAGGCTTAGGTCTGATCTCCACCTAGAAACAGAATCTCCCAGTCTTCCCCACAGCCGAAGGGGTTTTCGTTTAAATTATTAAGGGCTCCTCACAGCCGCAAGTATGCCACTAAAATGCAAACTGGATAGACCGGAAGTTTCGTAGTATCGTGTCCAATAGCTACTTGGGACTATATACATAAAGGGTCGTGTGTACATAGTCTATAGGAGCCAGCATCGGTAAACCGTAAACACCCCTTAAACGGCCGATTAATCCTCCCTCTTGAACTGGCATAGTATCGCTCTATGCTTCGCTCTGCCTTCAATAATTTGTATCTCAAGCATCCAAAACAATTTTGATACCGAATGCATCCACCTGACGCTACACGCGTGTACGCGACTTAAATCGATTCCCAGAGGAAGAACAACCGTCCGGACGTAGGACGCGCATAAATTCCCAGGAAATACGTAAACGCTATAGCCAACTGAAACAGTGGAATATGGGGAATAGAGAGATCATAGGCAGAGGGAAACTAGCGCCGTCCTAACCAGCCGACTGCATATCAATTTCCATGGGCGGCTGACGAGTAGCACGCGCATAATGCAGCATAACGAGGCGTAACGTGCAGCCAAGTCACATGTTCAGGACGCGTGTTCGGCTAACCGAACCCCATAATAACAAGCGGTACTATGTGAGAGAGCGAAGGGAAAGAGAATAAGAGAGAGAGAGAGAGAGAGAGAGAGTAGGAGACAAAGAGAGGAACAGAGATAGAGCAATGGGTGAGTGAGGGAGAGAGTCATGCCTCTCGGTATGGTAACTTCGTAACTTCTAGCAGTAGTACACGGGGCAGGCCATGTGCTGGCTGGCTCCGTACAGCCGTCAGTGAAGGCGTCGGGACGCGGGGCGTCGCTCCAACCCGAGCAACACACCACACCCTCGGAAGGGCTGCGGATCGATAGGCAACCCTCTGCGAAACTCGGCGAGAGCGCGAGCTCGAGGTATAGGAGGAGACGAGTAGTAGGTGTACCAGAGGATGAGGTGGAGGTGGAAGCGAAGGTGGAAGTAGAAGGCGCAGGGTACGCGGATGATGTAAGAGCTGAAGGAGGGAGAGACAAATTGCCCGAGATCTCCCGTCGCTGAGGAGGAGCTGCCGCTACTGATTTTACTTCTGGTTCTGATCCTGGTTCTTCTCCACTGGTTCCTGCTTCTGCTTCCTCGGCTTTCTACCTGCCACTGACAAGCGCACGGCATTTCTTACAACTGACAATTTGAGGATTCCTCCGATCCCCGCTCGAATCCAACCCTCGGCCGCTGCTTCTATTTGCTCGGTTTTTTTTTCAATTGCACTTCGAGTCTTGGCTTTCTCTTGATTTCTTGCACTTTTTCTTCTAGCGAGCGAATAAATATATTTTTTTATCCATCATCCTTGCTCCTTGTGACACGAGCAGTTTACTCAAGTCCAAGCGAAACGACACGTGGCTCGCCAGTATGTATCGTTACCACGTGTACAATGTACATACATTATATACATGGTATATGGTATCTGTATGTGGTATACGTGAAATAAGCTTTTTTTATAACAGCATTACGTAGCAACGTTAATCCACCTACTTAGCTATATTCAGATTCCCTTTTGCCAGCATTTTAAACCGTATCGGGATAAGCGCCGACTGGGATTTAATCTCCAACGCGAAATATACGGAACGAACGATTGAGGTGCGTCACTACAGTGTCGTTAAGTGTACCTGGTTGGCTTCAATGGGCGTCGCTGAAAATATACTCTTTGAATTTTCAAACGGGACTAGGGGACCGAGCGATTCTCTAGACGATAAACAGCGAGTAGGAGAGGGTGGGCGGAAAGTGGGTGAAAGGTGAAAGGGGAGGAGTATACGTGCCATTCAAAAAGATTACGCACCTTCAAAACCATTTCATTTCGTATACCCCTCGTTTACGAGGTAGAGTTTCCCCTGTACAAGACGACGTAAGAGAAAGTGGTCGTGAGAGAGCAACGGAGAGAGGGAACGGCAAGAGAATGCCGAGTGCGAGCGAGAGGGAATGAAACTCGAAACACACGAGTTTCTGCCGTGGAGTTGGCAGACGCGGGTTGCGACTTCAGATAGGAGAGTAGAATAGAGGGAAGCGCGTGCAGCTCTATGGCTCCCTGGAGCCGCGTATCTCTGCGGATATATCCCGCGGGACGAATCTCGGACCGACCTGACCCCAACGAGTCCCGCCACTACACTCCAGGTACCCGGGGTATTTCCGCGAGGTGGAACAGTCCTGAAGAGGAGCAAGGGTGTCGGAGTCATTTTGATACGGGGAATCAAGTCGCTCGAGGGGCAGCGAAAGGGTTGTCGCGAAATCAAAGGAACAATAGAATTGTGACTTGGGGAAGCTCCTAAGGGATGACAAGAGGTCGCGAGGTAAAGTTAGGAACAGTAGACGGGAAGCTGTGGATTGAATCAGACGAAAGCATTAGGTCGGGAGCAATCAATTAACTGGGATTTATATTTTTGATTTCAGAGAGAACTTTCCTTTCTGGAAGGGTTCAGCGCCATCGGCTACAAGGGATTGACTTCGGTAGCACTTGGAAACGTGCACGGATCGCAAAATCGGCAAGCTACCCTCGATGGTGAGTTAAGTCCTATCCGTAAAGCCTACTCGGCCCTGTGATCAATTCGCTTGGGCGAAAGCGCAGCTTTCGAATGCCTAATTAAAATTTACGCCCCTGACCCTTCGCCCCTTCTTGCCCCTTGAAAAACGAAGAGCTGCTTACTTCCCTTCGTTTCGACTTATCAATGCCTCTGTACGTTTCACGATTATCTGCCCCAACCTACGTATCCGCTTAGCTATTGGGGGATACTGGATCAACTGGATGGTTATTATCTTTATTGAAAACGAGACCAGCTGAGTATTTAAATATTACTGAAAATTTCATGCGTAACACGATACTTACGAGTCACGCGTATCGGGTAATGATCAGCCACGTGGTAATTGCTGGAAGGTCCAGTTATCGGCGTGCGTAGTCTGCCATCGAAATCAGGATAGAGTATTTTCGCTAGAGTGACTGCCAGTCCGGCGGGGTTTTGTGGCAGCGCTAGAAAAAAAATAAAATAAAATAATAAAAGGGAATTGGAGTCAGAAATAGCCAATTGAGAAGGTTTTTTTATTTTTATTCTCACCACTAAATTGCAATTTCCTTTTACACAAGATTTTTACTTTGATACATAGTTGCGGACTATACAAGGTACACGTCACAACCACAATCTCCCCGTCCCTCGCCTAAAAAAAAAGAAAATAAAAAAATAATGAAATTGAAAGTCTCCCGCATATCAGGTTTTAAAAGGTCCTCAAAAAATTTTATTAAAAAAAAGAATATCTTCATATCCCAAATACCTACGTGCCTTAAAAAAAGACTTGTTATCCCAATCGATTCTCGTAAGGCAAGGGAGCGTCGTGGTAAAAAACAACTAAATTGCCCCAGGCTGAAAGAGGATATCCAAAAGGTTCGATGAGTTACAGCCAGAGTTGCTCCCGGATATTTTCGATCCGTCTTTCAAAAATCGAAGGATCCATCATTATTTGCGGAAGTAGCGTACTCGCTCCGTGCAGGTTTGAAGTGTCGTATCTCAGCCAGAAATACAGTGATGCCCATGCTCGAGTTTGAGCATCTTCCTGAGAGCTCATGTACGTTCTCGCATTCGTGAGATTCTGCCAGAGTTTTCTCAACAGACAATACGTATACAATGGAAGAGAAAAGCGAACCGGAAACAGGATAGATAAAAGCGACAGGTAGACAGAGTCATCCAAGAAGCAAGAAATACGTATTCAAATGTGTGTATATATATATATATATATACATGTGTAGATACTGTACATACTGTATAGTAATACCGTACAATGCATCAGTGGATAACATTATAAGGAAGTCGTGGCATTTATTAGCATCAACTTTGTTTACGGATCAAAGAGAGACACCAGGTACAAATCCATAGTCATACGTCGGAGAGAATTACTGTAGGGGAGGTTCGTAATACGTAAAAGGGGTGGACGACGATAAGAGTGAAAAAGAAGTAGAAATGCCGAGGGTCGCGAGAGGGTGATTCATTTCGGACGCGTGGGATCGGACTTTCGCAGGTTGTAGCAATTTGTAAGCATTTTGTCCCGCACCGGAAGTGATCCGTGTAACCCCACCGGGATATTATGTATAACTGGCGAGCATAGTAGATTCGCCCGTAGGCAAGAGTATGAACGGGATAGAGGGAATATATATATTTATATACCTACATAGGTTCACATAGCACAGGGGGTTACGCTAGAACGTCGCTGCTCATGGTGTCGGTGGACGAAGAGGTTCGAAGAGGGATAAAGGGAGTTCGGTGGAAAAGAGATATAGATAGCAGTGGTTTGGATAGAAGGGATATGGAGGGTGGTGGACTGGTTCGAATGCCACGTGATGGATTGCCCGGCAAACGAGGCCCAACCGTATGAAATTGACCAGTGAGCTAGAATCATTCGATTCTGCTTTTTTTCCTCCCCAATGCTCCCTGCACTTATTTTTTTCATTTTTTTTTCTAGCCACCCCCTAAATTCACCCCTAAAAATCATACTCGGCTCAGTCAGTTCTGCGTTACCCATATACACAATAATCGTTTGGTTATTATCTTTATTTATGGAACGTCCTCCGCTTATCATTTTCTCACTTACACCCGGTGAGGTATAAGGGACAGCCCGAGGGAGAGAGAAGGACGGAGATAGGACTAGAATCTATGGGATCCATGTGCCGATATCGCCAAGGGATTCCTGGCGTATCTTGCGCGCTTATACCCGGCAAAATTCCTCTGAGAGAGATCGACAGTGCACGGACACTCCGTAGGATTCCCCTGTAGCCGGCGTGTCCGTTTGCTGCCCGCAAGGATTTCATTTCCGCGCCTTTGTCCAGAAGCCATGCGTTTTGCGAAGTTTTACTCTCTGGAACGTTTTCTTACGGTGATATGATTTTCCGGGTTCCCATGTCACTTCCATTATCCTCGTTTCCTTGCACGCTTTCTATGAAAATAATAAGCGTACAGAGGCGCGCGAGTACAGAGACATCTGGTGTTTACGTTCAGAAACGAGACTGTGAGATGGTCGGGATTTATTTTGAGCAGGTAGTTGGTGTAGGTAGGTGTCTGGTTTATGCCGGGTCGATATCCTGGGTATTTCATTGCTGCACCTACGGGAAAGGCCTAGCTGGTCTAGACGAGCGGTGAGAGAAGCAAGAAGGTTTGACCGAATGAGAAACAAGGACGTCGTCTATGTAGCAGCGCGATAACAGTCTGCTGAAGTTTACAACGGGTGTAAAGTTAGTAAGCTTGGAACGGAAGCGAATGGAGACTCGAGAGAGAGGAGTAATGGATGCTGGTACGAGATAGCGAGAGAGTAAGTAGCATCTCGAGGAGCTAAGGAAAGAGTTTGATAGCGAGGGGACGATGATGGTAAAAGAGGAAAAAAGTGCAGCAGTGAATACTTATCAATGCGAGGGAGAATTTCGCGGCAGAACGTTCTCGTAAAATAGAATCGGAATTGACTCCAGTGGTATGGTATACCTACTGCGGAAGTGGTTGCAGTTCGCCTTATGTTCCCGGTAATTGACATTCTCCTGAGGAATCGACGAGTCGGCACGTATAAGGGATGACTAGGATGGTAAAGGATGAAATCGCGGGATTCTCATTCCGAGCGTGTTAGCGAACCTGTCCGAGACAGGGGATGCTTAACCAACCGGGACACACTGTGGGGATATAGGGTGATAGACTGAGGGATGAGGAGGTTCAGGACGCCCGAGATCTTCAATAAGACATTCTGTACAATACAGTTGGAAAGTAGTAGGCCCGACTAGGGAAGCCCGCGAAAAGATAATGGCGGGTAATTTAAACCGCGAAATAATGAGATCAGATTTCACGTGGTGGAGTCGAAGCGCGGCAAAACAGGCAAGTCCTCGAACGGGGTCACGAGTGAAAGGGATGAAAGAAAGGGTAGATTGGCGGAGGTGGGGGAAAAAAAAAAAACAATGAAAGTAAAAAGGGAAGGGGAATCTTATGGGATCGCGTCGGGAAAGGATGAGTCACAAGAAAAGCCAAGCTTGGGAAAAATATAAGAGAAACCAGCAGGGAAAGGATAGCCGGAGCATCTCGTCCCTTTATCTCAAGGGTTGTTTTTTCCGCATCTTACCTTCTTCACGAGCACAAGCGCACCGGGCGGCCATCTTTAATTACACCCACTTAAGTCGAGCCGGTGCTATCTCGCCGAACCCGCCCAGCGGTAGCCGCGTGCCGTCTAAGGGCTGCCAGGACCGGGAATTCACGGCCAAGGGTCTCCGCAGTGGGTTGCGAGGATCTCAACCCAACTGGAAGCTCCTAAAGGGAGTTCTGTGGCTGGTATAAGGGAAGGGTGAGAATAAAAAGAAAAAGGGAGGAAGAAAGGGTCGAAGGTCTGTAGAGAGGCCGAGAAGAAAGGGATTCCGGGAGTGGCGCGAAGGGCAGCGACGCTAATTGTAACCGTCGGTGGGTTTGCTTAAAAAGCCCAGAGCGGCTGTTCCGCGATTACACTCTGCCATTTTTTTTACCAACCCCTACCACCTCCAGACCCTTCCGACTACCTAGGAACCAGAAGCCGAATTACCTCTCGGCCGACCTCTTACTAGTTTTCTCTTCATTTTCCCTACTTTTCTACTTACGCAACTCTCTCCCTCGCCCTTACCCGTCATCCCCTACGAGCCCACCCTCCTATCGCCCTTGTTCCTAGCAATGACCCTAACGAGGGCTCGTTTACTCATCGGCTCGCCAGGACGATCTCCAGAGCACCAGGATCCGTGCCGACTACCAATCTAATTCCTAACTAATTTCGTTATCACACAACATCACCCCTCGTTCTCCTGGCAACCAATCCGACCCAGGCTACTCCCGGGGATTTCGGGGATAAGTTCCAATGTCCCAAGGATGTCTTCGAATGCATATCCATTTTTGCAAAGGACTTCCAAACGACAAGAACCTATTACAAAATGATTCTGAAACTGGAGATATAAACACGCGAGGAAAGGTGACCCGAAGATGAGGTTAGGTGCGACATGGTAGGTGAGTGGATGGCGGCGGCATTTATGGGGTTGCCTATAGCAGTAAACCGTACGATTTGATGGGAGCCAATACATTTGAGCTTATCACCTTATCGCCAATGGGTATACCCAGCAAGCAATCCTCCATCCCCTCATCCCTCGAGTCATCCCTTCTCTCGACGCCGCCATAAAATACAGAATAAACCCTCACCATCCCCCTCTGCCAGATCCAACACCCTCTTCGCTCATCTCTCTCATCCCCTTCAATACCGGTGCCACACATTGAACACGCATGCACACTGTATACGCATATATATATACATACGCCTATGCAAGTGCACATATCGATATACACATAATTTCTACGTCACGCATGTAAACACGTGCGTTTCTACGCGACGGCCACACGTGAATACCCACACACACGTTGCACGCGTGACCACCTATTTAACACGGACTCTCCTGCCCGCACGAGCACGCTGCTATTTACAATTGGCTGCTCCGCAAATATAAATATAAATATTTAACGAGGTTATCCGAATGCAAATAAAATTCACTAATTTATTACCGGGTGGACGCTGCTGAATGGGATGCAAATTGTAAAACGTTGATTGGCTGTGGTGCGCATCCTTCCGCCATGGCCAGTAGACTTTTAGTTATTGTACACGTATCCACTGCTACGGATACGTATATACTGGTATCGTGTGTCAAGTATGTTCGTCGATATTTCTTTTATTTTTAAATTTCGCATATCTTTATTATTCGAGAGAACGGGCTTCCGTTACATCGCGCAAGCAATAATAATTCCTCAACAAAATTTTGATATCAAGGTACAAAGGAGACATTTGCCCAGAATTTATCTTGAGTGAAATGGATTTTCCAAGCGGTACAGTTGATGGGGATGATACTCATACAGTGGAAGCGGAAATGATTCCAGGGAAGAGATCTTCCAAGCAAGAAGAATCGAAGGGAGTTTCATCGTCTCCGATTGACAGGGCGTCGAGTACCTCCAGTGTTTACACGCCCTTGGGGATGACTGAGGGTATCATGGCTTGAAAGTCACCCCCCCTCCCTCGATCTCTTCAAGTCATTCAGCCATGGACCACCCTCCATCCTTCTGTCTGCATATTGGAAAAATAACATCTCGTATCCTGGTCGTCTTACGATCCGCCCCCCCCCCCCC
>NW_014332881.1:1053075-1164101 GCF_000341935.2 Cephus cinctus
CCCTACAGCCACCATCCTAACCAACTATCCTACCCTTCAGTTTATCCCATCGACCCCCGCTACCCTATATCCTTACTAGCAACCCCATCAACCTCCAGCTCTTTTCTCTATGTCGAAGATATTGTTTTAAAGCGGAAAGTTCTCCCCTGTGTACAGTATAAAGGCGCGACACTGAGATTTCGCGAAAATTGCCAGACGCCGTTTACCCCGAGCGACATGAACTAAAAGAGACAGAGATATAGCATATACAGACATATAACACCCAGGTGTGAAATTTGGAACTCATTCCCCAGTGTAATAAGTTAGATACTTATAAATCAGGGTTTATAATACTGAGATACAATTGAGTGGTTTACTTTCTATGGGTATTATGTGCGATAGCATTGTTCCTTGTGGGGTTTTAAAAAAAGGGGACATACGTGGCTCTGCGTGTGTATATACATATATACAGAAACAAGTCGTCCCTGCGAATAGGATACTCGTAGAAGGTGCTTTCCTCCAGAGTCCCATAGAAATCCTCGTCATGGTTATGACTCTTTTTGTTAGGATGCCACCAGTTGTTATTGTGGGTTTTAACGTAGGCAAGCTCTCCGCGAGAATATCATCCGCCTGGTGCAGGAGTCCCGTGTCACACTTATGCGTATTCGCCAAGCACGTATATACCTACGTCAAACGCCCCGCGTATTCCTGAAAACCTATGGGAAATCTCCTGCCATCCGGGACACGTGAGTCTCATTTATCCTGGCCGGAGAGCCGTGACTATTATTCTCCGACCAATCAGCCCCGTTTTATCCTTCGCCGCCATTTTCCCACAAATTTCCATGCCAAATAAGATAGCCGAAAAAAAGCTGGCGAAGATCTTTTAATCTGACACGTTCAAAAATTTCTTATCCTTATCAGAGATACCAGCTGGATATTTAGCATTACGAAGTGGATGCCGGTACATGCTTGTCCATATATTTTTCTTTGATGCACTGTAATATACGGGTCACTCGCTGAATATCCTATTACGCGAACAAGAAGACACGGGGTAGTTATTAGTCGATGCTGTGAAGCCAAGATGTCTGTTTATCAGACTCGTGGACGAGGGAGGGATGAACGTTGTCGCAGCATTAACAAACCGTTGTTTTGCGAGGTTTTTTTTAATGGCAGATCCCCCCACTCGGAAAACTTTCGTCGTGTAGCCGTGACTCTGCATCTTTTCCTCCCGCCTTAATCCCGAGTCCACATTATTTTCCATTTTCTTTCATCCCTTCACGACGTCGCTACTCCCTGGGGTGGCTCCGCTCCCAGGGTGGCTCTTTCACGGGAAAAAGCTTCAGTAGACGAGCTCTCGACATTTCAAGCGTAGAATTCGAATCTTTCAATATTTTTCTTATTTATTTCTTCCTTTTATCCCCTGGTCCCGCATCCCCTAACCACCCCCTTTTCCATACGTCCTATCGTACACTTCCTCTTTAGCTCTTACGTACGCCCCTGTCGACTTTCAAGAGTCCCCGGGACCTTGGACGTTGATGAACCCTTAGCATCTTCACAACAACTTCCATTATTGGTCCAGCATCTCGAAACTCACGGACGAATAATCGAATGTAGTTATTAATATTCCATGGTTGTATGAGATGAAGAGAGTATAGAAAGGCATAATAGTATCGATACCGGGTACGTGGAATCTCTATGGTGTATAAGGTTTTCCTTTCACGGACGAACTAATCCCGTGCCATCACCCGGAGGTTATTCCAAAATCAAATCTTTTCGGGCAGAACGAGAAACGGAATGGCCTCTAAAAAAGTTTTAAGAGTAAACCGCCGCGCCTCAGGGCTGAGCCAGCTACGAAGTCGAGTCCGATCACGTAGACTCATCTCGGTCATAAAACAACCCTCTACTAGCTCCCCGCTATGTACAACTCTCGCTATATACATACAGCCGCACGTGAGCTATATAGACACAATAGGGGGATGAAAATGTACAGTCACTGCGTAACGTACTAAGAGCATCCCCTATACACTCTGCTATCCTCGTACGGGACGATCCTGCGAATTTCCTAGATAATCCTGAGCTCTTGAGGGAGATTCCAAGGGACATGATATCTACTTTGTCCATGAGGGATGATAGGAATGGCTGCTTTTATTATAACAAAAGAGAATAGCAAGGCCCACCTGGCAGCAGACTCGAGTTCCTGTTCCTATGCGAATCCGAACGCTAGCACGCGAAGCTAAACTTAGGGTAAGTATATAAAGGTAGCGACAGATAGGAAATATGGCTTTCGGATGGTACAGGGTTGGTGTAAAGGGGTTGAAGTAGCACAGTAGAGAGTATAAATCTACTGGTCGAGAACTCGGTAAGACAGTGGCAGTAGAGGGAACCGTAGTAACCAGCAAGGGTGGTAGATAGTTTGGTATTTAAATGTTAGGACACCCCTTCGTTCTGCCACAGCAAATGAACTCGAAGAGAAAGCAAGAGAGAGATATAAAACACAACCCGTATACCATAGGCATTGCAGAGATAGGAGTAACGCCAGTAAGCTTAGGACAAGTAGAGGATAGATAGAAAATGGAAGAAAGGGATGGTCGAGTTGGAAGGTACTTTCCAGCAGTCTCCTAAATATAAGAGCCTACCAGCAGCAACGTCAGGTACCCGTGATGGTGGTAGGACTGGAAACCCCTCCAGGGCTGGTAATTTAAGGGAAACAACAGAATTCGTAGACGCAACGGTCACCCTAGTAAAGGGCTAGAGAAGATCCAAAGATTATTACCTAGTTAGACCAGGTGACAACGACGAAGTAGAAAGTTACCCTATAGGTCAGCCAGGCTTAGGGATAAAAAATCATATTTTTTGTCTACATAGCATCAAGGGTTCTTAACCTCATCGACCGTATACCAACCAAGAATACTCTTTAGTGGTAGCATTCTTATTCTCTAGGTCGCTTCTACCCTTATCAGAAGTTCACCCCTGCCGTGGAAGTCCTCTTTGGCGATAAAGACGCGGCCGCTTTAACCACCCTAATGGTACGACTGGGATCCTGTACCACTGTACTACCGTGGCGCTGTATAGCCCAGCCCTGTACAGGATAGGTATCTTACCTATCCCGTGGCTCGTTGCACGATGTAGACATTTTTCGGCTCGTTTCATTCTAATAGTCCTTTCGCTTAGCGTGCCCGGTTCCTCGCTCGATACACACCCTCTAACTATATATATACCCCTTAGCTAGCCCAGTAGAAGGGTTTCTGGAGAGTGAGGTACCAATGTAAAGAGTGTATACATATATATATATATATAGTATATACATATATATACACATAGTGCAGTACACCGGAACGTATATAGATATAGTGAAAGAAGGTAAAACCTCATAGGGGTTGGAAAACCTTCAGGATGTTCAGACCAAGCACAGATATGGATATGCATATCCGGCATCCTAAAGCTCCCAGCTTAATTTATAGGCTCTCACGAAGCTTTTCAGCCATAATCTTTTAGAAGGGCCTACTATATATCCTTTTAACTTTGGATGGCCGCGCTGTGTGCGCACATATGTACCTTTATGTATTACGCTGTGCTGTTAGGGATAAAAGTCGAATCGCGTCACTTCCTCCGTGCAAGGATCGATCCACAGTGATACGTAGGCCGGGTGTCCACGTATTTCCAGCATTGTCAGCAAACAATGAAACGGTTACGGGGCGTGTTAACGGCGTCTATTGTCTCGCCGTCGTGACAGGGCAAAACGTTAGCGGACAATGCGCCTCCGTACGGTAGACTGGAGTAAAGTCGTATGGTCCCTATATACTAGTTACGACCTCAGCACCCTCTTTACAAACCCTTCCATCCACTTCTTCGTCGAATACTTTCTCTCTCTTTTTTTTTCTAGACTCGCCTTCTCTTTTCACGTCTTTTTCCAACATCTCCTCACGTGTGAGTTATCGTTGTACGTAATTCGCGCTGGATATGCCGGAGGACGTAGACACGTATGTTCCGCCCTGTAAAATAACTGCTGTGAAATGAAAAACTATCTTGCTTCTCTCTCGCTCTGTATGGTCAGACAGAAAGCTGAAGTCCCGCCGGAACTTTTCTACCGGAAATAAATCTATTTCAAACTCAACGCGACAGGAATTTTAGCTCGTGAATAAAGAAACATTTTAAACTCGATAATTAGCAGGTGCTCCGGGAAGAGAGACAGTCTGTGGTGGATGATGGGGAATTTTGCATTGAGAAAAAAAATTCGAGAGAAAGTTTATAATATACGATATTTGTATTTATATGTAATAAAAATTTATTTAGCTACTTACTCGTCGCACCGGATACAGCTGACTGGCAAACACGTTACGATTATCGATTGAGTTTTTATTTCATTGAATTGTTTTTTTTTTCAATTCCTCCCCTTGTTTTATCGCTCGCTCTATTTTTTCTCTGAAATTTTATAAAGTTTTACTTTTTTCATAGTTACCATCATTTATATATGTTTCACTGTTTTACTCTAGCAAACCCACTACCGCGGACTGTCTCTTTGACTTAGTCTCCCACTCCCGTATTACCCTCGTTCTGTCCTCATAAAGCGGAGGTTGTAAAGCCGCGAGTTCCGCCATTCCTCGCTGGAGACACGTATTTGTTTGTTTGCCTGCTTAAGTTTCGAAGCAATCAAGCGCCAGCGCGACGAGCGTCCTTACGTTCCGTCCGTGGTTGTAAGATTTCACGGAAAGCTGGAGAGCCGCGACGGAATTGAGTTGCTGGGAAACCCTACCTGTTTCCGGAGAAGGGAATCGAGACTTTACGAAACCTCCGTTGCAATTTCGCACCGCGTGACCGAACCCTTTAATACGTCGCGTTCTACAAATTACTTCGTCTCTCTTGCTCGACAAATCCTACCTTAATTGATACACACTGCGCCACGATTTGTCGGAGCGCAACAAATGCTCCCGGTACTCTCGCCCTTTTGATCTGCCACGTCTGTATACATACAAATTAATTTAGATAATCAAATACAAATATTATACGCTATGCTTATCAGCCTTGTAAATATCAATGAAAATATATTAATTTATTATACAACTTTACAAAAGTCAGTAGAAATTTGACTGGGCAAGTCAACACTTTTTCATACCACAATGACTCTGAGACATCCTGCATAGTTACTAATTTTTGGATCGTTAATACTGATTACTAATAACTATAGTGTCATTGACCAATGACCGTCAATAAATGTCGCTGCTTAATTTTTAGGGAATAAAAAATTAAATATTAAGAATCAATGCACAGCATATATCAATAATCCCAATTTAATTAATCACCTGAAGGCTATACGGTTAGAACAGGTAGCTCCAAGTATGAATAATCATTATAGATCGAAAGGTCGTATTAGGTGTAGAAGCCTTTTCTATGCGTGCAGCATCCATAATGGACCATATCAGCACATGATAAAATTTCTAGAAAAGTATATCAGGTGAGAGGGTTGAAGTACTTTGGGATATGGATACGTCAGTTTATTTATGCGTATTTGTCCGATATATGGTAGGATTAACGTTATTGGGAAAATGGCCGATGTCTCTGGTCGGGACGGAGGGAGTGAAACAAAATATATTGATATTGCGGTCGGCTTGAGTCTCGCTTGGCCCCGATCTGTCACACAAATCACCCTGGTCTTCCATACCACCACGAACCAAGCAGCCTACCTCTGGTGTTTCGCTCCTTTCCAGTTTCCATACGATACCCAGCCACGACCTTTGCTCTGCCCTCGATCTACCCTTACCCACATACTCGTAGACCGCAGCGTGTATCCCAGCTCAATCGACTATTTTATATCGTACATACCTTACCAAGGTAAGATGTACCTAGGTTCCTAGCCTAGGGTTGGTATTCGGACTCGTTGATGGGATGAAATCGCATCGCGCGAAAACGACGTCTATAGGGTACGGAAACTAAGTCAGTGAAGTAATTAACCTATACGAGCACAGAGAATCTCCTCGTAAAGTCAAGGGATGGAGGATCGAGAGGGTGGAGGTCTCGCCTACAGCCGCTTGGTTAAATCTTTCCAATACTCCATCAGTCAAGTAGTATACCATAGTACGTAGTATAGATACTCATTGGATCGATACTATATTTTCCAGTAACAGGATCCAGAGCGACGAGGATGGGAACCGTATAAAATTGAGTGGAGAATATTCGTAGGGTGAGGTTAGGAATCCATTGTGCTCGACACGACGTACATGAATCCGCGTTCGTCGACGTCTTTTCCGCCATTAGGCCGACGCGTGCGTGAAAGCCAGTGGAAGTCGGTGAAAGGCGAGATGAAACGTAGAAAAGTATATACGAGCATACGGTATACGTATCTGTAACAGATGAATAAAGGAGCGAGGGTAAAGAGCAGAAAAGAGTAAGAGGGACAAAGAATGGAAAAAAGTTATAGCGAGCGCGAAGAAGAAAGGCATTTTCTGCCAGGATCCTGTAGCGCCGAATGGAGATTCCCCGAAGCTTTCTAATTTTCCAGCATCCCAGAGAGCGATACTTGGCGAAACCAATCGACCAGCCTCGTATCCTGGCTCTCGAGTCTTCGAGTCTGGATATAAATCATGTGGATTCACCTTCTGGATAACGTTTCACGGAGGAGATGCTCCAGATACACTGGATGACTTTTATTGCACAGGAATATTAAAGCATCGCCGACGACTTCGAACCCACTACCACCCTCCAACCACCACCTTCTTTCTATTGAAGCAATAACGCGCAATTTACGGGGTCAACAGTTTGGCTTCGCATAAGGTACGACCGAGCCAAACTGGCACGAGGGAGAGAGAGAGAGAGAACAGAGACTTGGCGGCCATTTTTCAATCTTAAACGGCAACGAAGCTTCTGCCTATTGTCGAAGTATCCTCCTGGCTTTACTTCTTTTCCATCCTTACCCTCTATACTGTCTCATCCTTCGACTAGTATACAGTTATAGGGATCTTACGTCCTTCTCGCTCTACCCGTGAGCAACGCTGGCCTGTAAGTTTCTCTTTCACTCTTACTCTCTCTTCATCCCTCTTGCCGAAGCACGTGTTCGTTCCATGGGCAGTCGGCCAGCGTATTGATTATCGTGCTTTCCATTGGCAGTATTATACATCAAAGCATTGCGTAATCCGGCAATAAGTGGAAGCGAGTGAAGCAGCAAAGCCCGTAGGAAGTGGTAAGGCTGGAAGTAAAAGTGGAATGGAATGACAAGACAAAGCATAAGTTTCCACTGTTAGCTACGTGGTTACACGCGAGGCGCAAAGGGAAGCAATGCCGAGTCGACGCCGGGAATTGAGAAGTAATTTATGTACGGCGGGACGTCGGGACGCCCGAAAGCACCAGAAGGCAAAGGGAGGATGTGACGCCGAGGAAGAGAAAACGTGGCTGGATCGACTCTAGCTGTTTCTCTTGCTTCTTTCTCTTGACGTCCTTTTTCTTTTCGTTACAAGTCACTCGTCACGAAACGGCCGGGTAAAATTGTCACTGACGATAATTGGATTAAACGTAACGGCAAAGGGTAGGCGTCGCGACGGCTGTGTCGATTTTTAGAATTTCGTCGAACGGCTGTCGACGAGTACCTTTTTCTTGTGAATTCGCTGAACTTCGCTGTGGCGCGGCTGAGCGATCAACGGTGATGAAGAAAATGGGTCGAGGAACGGATCTGAAGAGTGTGTCTGAGGCTGGACGAAGGGCGTCGTCGGAATCAGAACGCGAAATGAGGGAGGAGCGGAGAATGAGAGGCTGAAAAGTTCCCGTTATGGCTGGACCGAGCGAACAAAAGAACGATGATGAATCGTGGTTTGATGACAGCAAGAAACTACTAACGCAGCAGGGTTGCAACTACCCGGTAGGTTCTCTTACCTTGGTTCACCCGACGGATGGCCGCCATTGCTACTAGCTACAGAAAAGGGGATGAAGTTAAGATTCTTCTAGAAGAGTTTAAAAATTTCGAGGCTATAACTCTAGAAAAGCATACCGCGCTCAAATGCACCAGTAAAATTTACAAGTCATATTTTACATTTTTAATCCAAAAATTGCTCGTGCCAAACATTTTTCAAATTGCGAAATGTCAAAAAGGAAATGCGCTAATGAATCATTTGGATAGCTAAAATATATGTAAAGTTTTAATATCATTAATAATAAAGGGTGCAAAATAATTCATTCAACAGAGGCCGCGTCTAGTTACATTCGGGTTACCAGTATGTCTGTCTCTCTCGTATCCATATAAAATCACGTGAGTTCGTCTCTCTTGCACTCGCAGAAGGCATAGCTAATTCGAAAATGTCCGATTTTACACTTTCTGTGAATGAGAGTATTTTGATACGCTTCTCCCAATGGTTGTTGGCGCGTGACGTATCGAAGGGCATAGGAATACGTTACATTCTTTTGACTCTACAGTGCATAATCAACTTTCACATGACAGCTGTCAAACCGCACGGGCACAATTGAACTTTACAACCCTGTATATGCCTAGGTACGTTATTAGCCGTCCAAAGAGAATTGCTTGCGTTCCAAGTGGAACGGTTTGAAAGTCGAAGTAAATCCTGTAGAGTATTTGTCGAGGTATACAAGTAAAAGGGCACACCCCGTATATACGTATATGCGGTCTATTCGATGATAAATTCATTTATCCATCCCCTTGAGCGTCGGCTCGCTCTCACTTTTACTCGACGCCAACGCAAAGAGAGAAACGTTTCCATTTAACCGAAGCTTTTCAATTATAAAGTATTTCCCTCCAGTCCTCGGTTAAAGCGGCCGCCCTTGATTTTCCTACCCCTTTACCCAAGAGCTGCTACCACCACCTTTACCAATGCCAACCGCCAACCACCAACCACCATTACCACCTTTCGTCTCTGCCTTCAACTCCATTTTCAAGTGGCGCTGTGAGGAGTGTCTAGGACGACGGTGAAGTCACTGCAGTGTTCTCACTTCCTGGTAAAAGCGTGCGCAAATCCCAGCCCAGTGACGCCTCCGCGACGTCGGAAAATCCTGGAATTTCAAATCGATTGGGAACTTCCTGAGAGACTGGATATTCAACTAACCACTTGTCGTTCCAAGGAAACCGACGGAACAGAACCAAACTGGACGCCCCGGAGTCTCCTCCGGGATCTTGCAGACGTTGAAAATTTCAACCCCTAATATATATATATATGTACTACGGATGCCAGTATATACGATCGCATCCACTACGTGTCTATCGTTCTTTGGTCTTCTAGGGGATGGTTTCACTGTAGCTACCTATAGAGAAGAGGGCCCGTCCTGAAAGTGGCTCGCGATCAATGCGAGAGCGAGCAACCCCTTTCGTTGCGACGCGCTCTACCTACCCTCTTGCACTCCCTTTACTTATACTGGTTTACTTATCTATTTTTCTGGGGGGTTCCTGTCTGTCTTCACGGAGACATAGGAAACTTCTTTACTATCCTACCTGCCTCTCGCTTTGGACTTTCTTCACTTTTCTGCTATCATTCCTTACGGTACTCCCTCGTACGAGACGCTCCCTATACAACCAAGCAGGGACTGAGACAGTGTGTAAAAAGATGGCAGAAGGGTAGGTACTCCTACTGAGAGACTGACTCCTGCTAAGGACGTATAAGGTATCAACCACACTCTTCATCGAGTTCCCGTGAGACGCCTGGCCGCTAGTAGCTGTGTCTGATATCCTGTCCCGCGAAATCAGGAAGCAAACCTATTTACAAGGTGACTCGAGCGAGGACGAACATTTTAAGAATCCACGAGCCTCTATCACCACTCTTAATTCCAGAGATTCCCAGCGGGCCGCTTCGCACCAGGCTTCTTCTAAAATATTTCCTGAAATCAAGGATGCGCCAGTTTCATGACAGTACCGGAAGTTTGTTAAAAATCAAGAAACAGACATAAAACCAAAAATATAATCTCACCTAGTGCGGACAATGGTCGCTCTTTTCGTCTCTGATCCACAAGAGTGCAGACCGTTTGTGTTGGTCCACTCGGTGATAAACGAAATTACATCAGAAACGGTTCACCCAATCATCCCATCATCCCTTACTATAGATACTTCACCCTGAAGCACCCATTTTCAACCTTCCGCACAGGATCCCATCTAGATACCACTTCGTTCCACGTCCAATTGCCGATCTTGTTATTTTTCCCAGAAATGAAGCGCAAGATCCCTGTGGAAAATTGTACCGATAAATGTTCCAGGAAACGTTGCGTGGCCATCTTGGTACGATTAAGAACACCGCTCTCGACCGGAAGGCATAAGGACGCGTGGTTATATCGAAGAAAGTTGCAATTTTGCAAATTCTTACCAACCCCCAGGGTACCAGCGTCAGACGTCGATACTCTCAAGAGCCAAGGCGGACGGTATCCACAAAGTAGGGTAAGTACGTCGTCATATGAGGCTGAGCTGTGGTAAGCTGAGGTAAGTAATCCAGCAAAGAAAACGTCTTTGGTCTCTCGTTGAAGCTTCCAGACTTTGCCGTGTGTCGCTGCCGTCGTTTCTACTGCAGCATATAGTCCTCCAATAACGACAAGATAAAGGGACACGTTATCCATATATTAACCCGAAGAAAGAATCTGAAAGACGAAGAGAATCATTCTTATAGCTGGACCCACAAGTGTAGCATTAAAAGAAGAACAGGAGGAGGAAGAAGAAAAAGCCCCAGAGCTACGTAAGGGATAAAGGCTGCTTCGGTGTCCCAGGCTATGATTGTCCAAACGCAATTCTTGTCTGAACGATACAAAATCAAGAATTGTGTAGGGACATCAGCGCTTGGGGCGGGAATCAACGAAATCCGGTGATCCTGCAATCTTCGTGAAGGGAAATGAAATATGACAAAAAACACGAGAGGCGTGGACAATAGAGAAATAAGAATGGATCTGTATTAGAATCGTAACTTGTAAATATAAAGGAAATCTTGTGCAGTTTGTGATTTCCTACGAGACTCTTTACTATCCGTAGCCATGATTATCATCGTATACATATATATATAACAGTAGATGGAGAGATTCTCAGTATATCCTAAGCAATAAAAGAAACTATCTTTATTCCAGGAATACAAAACTGCATCAAAATATTCTCATGAATTTTCTTTCATAGGAATACCTATGCATCCCCAGCTATACTGGTAATGTCTGCATCACATGCATACCTACTTACACGTACATCACCGTAGGAGTACGTACTACGAAAAATAAGCGAGGAAACAGGAAAAAGGAGGAAAGATAAAAAAAGCGAATGGAGAAAGAAAACGTTAAAAAAAATTGTAAAGAACAAACGGCGTGGTCAGCAGGATCTTTCTGCCTTGAACGGAATCAGAAGCCATTCTTCCCATGTCCGCTCTCTCAATCCCCGTCGATACAGCTCCACCCCACCCTGCCTCCGGTGGACCGATAAAACGAAAGAAAAGCAGAAGAACGAATGAACTCGGTTAGAGAGAGAGGAAAAGAAAGGGAAGACACGAACCGCTGAAAAATGACCGTCCGGACATTACCGGATTTCAATATCCTGGAATAGTGAGGTTAGGTACAAGACACGGGATAATATCGGTGCATTAGGTAAATACTAAGAGCAGAAGGGGTAGACGAAGTGGTGAAACTCGAAGGAAAGATGGCCGGTAGAAGGTAGACATTTTTCGTTAGCGTGAATAGAGGTAAGGATATTTGAATAAATAAAAAAAGAAGGGAAAAAATGGATACAGGCATAGAGCATGTGTTAGGGGAATAAAATGAAGTAAGACTAGCGAAAGTAGCAGGAGGGTTAAGATGGAGGTTGCATTAGCAAGCCGAAGGGTGGATATGGATACGTATGTGCTTATAGGTACAATAGGTACGTGTGTACGTGGCATAGATACACCGGATACATTATGCATCCCGGATTTTATACGATATAATGTACTTGTTAGCTGCTACCTATGCATGTACGCAGGAGCGAGCTCCGGGTGAAGTGTCCCGAGAAAAATTGCTCGCCCAAGGGGCTCGTAGGAGGTCGGGCTTAGGGTGTTATAGGTAGAAGAAGGATCGCAACAGGAGAGTGAGTCGTCTAGAGAAGAGGAAAGAGGAGGTTACGGATTTTGAGGGATCTTACTTGGTGCGCCAGGAGACTTCGGGTCGCGTATCGTGATCCGTTACGTGACCCGAAAAGATCGACCTCAAAGTTTCCACGATTATGGCTTCTGGTATTTTTCCTAGTAGCGTCCTGAGATGGTATTTGGATTCGTATTTATTTTAACCTACCAGTTGCATCCTATGAAAATAGGCATTTCAAGTGCATGCCGTATCTGGATCATGTGTTTTATATATTTCAATTGTATTTCTGTACCAAATTATTCTTGATGGAATTATGAGAAGAGATTGAGTGATAGGTACCAGGCACCATTGCCGTGGTTTATTGAATACTCGAGTAATTTATAAATTTAAGTGATTGTAAAAGTTAACGAAAATTTCAACTAACGAAATTAGTCACTCAATACCAGTCCGCAATTAGATTCCACTAACCGAGTTAAACGTCAGACAATTAGCCCCAACGATAGTCTGTACCACTTCAGGTGGAGCCGCCTGTTTTCCACGTACAATTATAATCCCCTGGCACGTTTTCTTTTTGTCGTTATTTCAGGTTACCCGAAATTTTTAATGCTGACATCAAAAGAAATACAGCAAAGACTCTCATAGCTTTTTAATACGAAAACATGTTAGCTAAGCGAAATACAAAATGTACTCAGAACGGCCCTGGCGGTTTCCCTTGTCCCGAACCCGTGATCAGTGAGAATGTTCAGGTGTCCCAATCCCCGGTCTTTCGTAAGTCAAGACAATGTAAGCTGTGAGGGCTCCATTGTGATCTTGAACAGGGACTGAGCTAAAAATAGATAATTTAATAAATTCGTTACTTCAGGTACGTACGTGCTACACTATTTTCTCTTTTGTTGGTACTTCGAGAGAATACATAAGTAAGGATATATAAGTAGCATTAGAAGCAGAAAGGGATGTTAGAAACATGGAGGAAAAGAAGGTTAGCATTAAAAATCAGGGTTCAAACGAATCGTGATATTGGGAAAAGTGCAGAGTTTTCTGCTGAGCAAGAAGAGGAGGTCTGGAAGAAGAGGATGAGGCTCGATTCCAGGCACTTAGAGGTCTGCTCGTCAGACACGATGATGATGTATGGCTCTCAGCGATGGAGGGCGCTGTAGCGCTTCTAGCAGGCGCCGAGTAAACTGGTCTTACCCTGAGGTTATCTCCGTCCTGGTCTTTCCCTTTCTCGAACTCGCTTCATCATCTCTCTCTAATTCCTCGACGTACCGATATTTGTTCTCCGTCAGTGAACCGGCAGACACTTTTTGCTTCAATTCCTGGGCATACATCTTTCTGAAAGATAAGACCAATATTCGTTACAATAAACAGCTCTCGGTACAACCTCACTTCGGGTATATAATCTCGCGCTACTTTCCTATCGGGAATAGTTACTGATGATGAATGAAGGTTTATGAATTTTTTAAATTTTCAAAGAAAAATACGTAAACGATCATAAGAGTAGAAAATAAGGATCAAATAGCACGAGAACGACGTAAGAATATTACGTAGAGGATATCCTTCCTGCGAGGAAGGATGATAAGGTAAGCCATGTCTACGCCATAGTATAATAATACTTTGCCCTTGTTCTAATATAGATCCAAGTGAAGGTCCGAGCAATATGCGAGATATTGTGGACACTGGTCCCACGTTCCCTTATATATAGCCGTGCTGAAAGTCATAGGTACGGTACCTTGGCATCCTGGTGTTTGTCTAAGGATATAAGAGGAAGAAGGACTCGTGTATACTTTTCTCTCATTTTTTTTCTCTCTCTCTCTCTCTCCCACTACTTAATCCTATCCTACACTGTACGTCACTTGGCGAGTCAAGGCTAACCCTCAGAACAGCTTTCCCTTGCAAGGAAGAATACCTATTTCATATCTGAAGCGCAAGGAAGCACATATGCGGAGAATGGGAGTCAGGGTGTCCTGGCGTTACGTGTGCAGAGAGCGAAATAAGCGTATAATACTGAGAAGGGCTTTCCTGCGATTGTCCGAAAATGGCAGCGACATCAGAGCCAATGGCGGAGGCGCAAACTGCCCGAATATTGGCAGCGTGCCAGATGAATCGTCGAGGATTTCCAAAGGGGATCAGTAGATGAACGAGAGAGCCTCAAGAAGCAGATTCAATTAAAGAATCCTACTTTACCTGCCAAATAATAATATATATATAGATACTTATATATACAAGTCTTCTACCAAATATAAAGAGTTAAAAGAATATGTTGCACCTTCTTTTACCTAGTGTTTGTCTATATCCTTATTCACTCCTGGCTTGTAACGCTTTGTAACCCCGAATACCTACGCCCTTTCGACGCATCTACGACTATGCGCACTGGGCGATTTCCGTTTCCGACTGGCCGCATTACATGCGCTCGATGAATGCCGGATGATAGGACAGGGCTCAGTCGGGTTAGCTGGAACAGAATGGAATAGGATAAGCTCGAGTGAGGAGAATGCGATTGGCCCGTGATATTCCACCTGCTTATCTGTGCGGTATACGAAATATCAATATAGCTATTCACTTATGTACTCAATACACAAGTACATAGACGGACGAAGAAGACTGGTCACAATTACATACGTACAAAGTAATTCCCAAACATCGTGCAGCCGCAAGCATTGAAACAAGCTAGGTTTCTGATTTGCCAATGATCCTCATACGTGTCCCACTGGAGTTCTATGGGAGAATCTCGTCCATAGACACTGGTGCCGTATTAGAGGAGCATTCACGAAGCGCCATTTCAGTCGGAAGTTTTCTGCTGGGTGGCCAGGTGTTGAGACACGGACTGTAAGCGATATAGATTGTCAAAGTTCGGCGAAACTGTTAGCCACAGGAACGGAGTTTCCGAGGGTAACTTTCATCCCTCTCGTACTCACCAGCACCATCCCCATTGCTACCACATTGACAGTGGCCCTATCCACTGCTACCACCACCACCGTGGAATGTGGCGCAGCCCTTTTCCTGATGGAAGTTATCGGTGCCAGGTTTCTCCATCCGACGTCGCTACTCAAGTCCAATAGAAGATCCTGTTCCCATGTATAGGTTAAAGTGTCCCGCGCAGCATCGCTCCGATGGAAACAGCCCTAACGGGCGAGTATGCTTTATTTTAACGACCTCATAGACGTTGAAGCGATTTATCAATTCATCTCGCAAGGCTAACGCGATTCCCCGTGGGATAAAGGTCAACGACGTGACGTCGCGTCGTCTAGTGTCCCTCGAGAGGAACGGAAACGGATATTCGTATCGCATAGTTTACAGAACGATAAAAATCCACGTAAAACGACCGTAAAGTTATCCCCGCAGGAGTTATGGCTCTATATACGGGTTATCGGAGGATAGACACAGGTGCGGACGGATCGTAATGCCATTTTGCAATGCCACGCTGCGAGGGACAGAACTGACTCAGCCGCCTAGCGGCTGATATGCGAAACAACCGTGTAAGCCTGTGGCGTAAGAGCGCGATTCTTGAGGGCGCCATTCTTTTTCGGCCAACTAAGATCGAGGATGCGAGGAGAGGATCGTGCAAATACATAAAGGGAGAAAATATTGTGCGTAGGCGGGAGGCGAGGACGATTGCGAGGATCAGAGGGAGAAAAAGAAGAAGAAGAAGAGTGGATTGAGAAAAAGAGCCTGGATACTTTTGGAACGAGGAGAGGCTGGAGGGTCCATCTTTATTCTTTATTAGATTCCACCCTTTTTTTCCTGCTCCTCTATCCCTCGGGCTAGGAGGGCTCTGCGAGGGCGATAGAGGCTACATATAGAGAGAGCCGAAGATCGTGGAGACGAGGAGACGAGTAGAATGCTTCTGCATTTTTGTATAAGCGCGTTACGCCGCGAATGTGCCAGGGGTTTGGTCCATTTCTGGCAAATGGACATCCAGGATCTAATAAAGAAACTTGGGAACATCTAGCAGCCCTTGCTTCACCCTCGCCGTCTTTCGACCTTCCGAACCGCGTCTCGTGGTTCATGCTTCCTGCCACGGCACCCACTACCGAGGAAAAGACCCTGCAAGGGACACTTATATAACCGTAGAACTCAGTAGGGAATGTTAGATAGTGGAACGAAAGGGGTTTAGCGTCCTTCGGTATTAGATTTCAGCCTGTTGGCAAATGGAACGTTCAGTCGTTGAAATAAAAAAAAGAAAATACAAGAAAGAAAAAAAGCACGATGATTGCTAGAAAACTTCAGGAGGAATTATTTAAAGGTTCATTACTACCCGTTCGAGAGTTCACTTAGTTCATGAATGAGAAACAAAGGATTTTCCCTAAAGAAGCCAATGGAAAGCTGGCAAAGGTTCATAGTTTCACGAAAGTCGCGTGTCGCTTTCCAAGAGCAGGAGAGACGAAATAAGTTTGTGAATTCTGGAAGGATGAAAGTCTCGACGGAGCGTGGAGTAGATAACTGCCAGTGTAGGTTGGGCAAAGGAGTCTAGAGTAAGAAGACGTTGGAGATGAGGACGTGAGAAAAGAGAGGGAGGTTTGGAGGGGGATCAAAAGAAGGAGTTCTAGGTCCGTCCGATGACTGGCTGGTTTCTGAATCCTGGCTGCTTAGCTCACTGGCTTCCCTGCTAGCTATCCCGGCTCGTTGGCTGGCTGGCCGGTTTGGCTGGCTGGCAGACAAATTGTGAGAATTTCAATGCGGCACGGCGACATACGCCGAGCGAACAAATGAAGAAATAAAAGCAGCCCCGTTTCGCTCAGACACAGGGAATAACGTGAGCGCAACAGCGACAGGCTACTATATATGTATATATTCCTCCGAAGCGAGCGGACTCTGCTTATGGGAAATAAAAAATATTTCCCAGCAGAGTAGCATGGAGGCAGCAAACACGGATGGAAAATAGAGACGAATACCATACGCTTCCGGCGATATGACTGTAGGTATGTATGTTGTGCTGTAAAATGTCGAGGACGAGAGAGAAACTAGAAGGAAATCATAGAGGATTGGCAGAAAGCGAGAGAGCAGTGCGTTAGGTAGGAGCTTAATAAAGAGGGAAACAGGAGAAATCCGTAAGCGACTGTACGCAGGGTGAGAAGTCTGGCTAGGGTGGAAAGGTATAGGGAAAAAGTATAAGGCAGTGAAAAGGAAGAGTATAGGAAGTTGGGTTGGCAGTACTGGTGCCTACGTAGGAAGCTAGGGGTACCTACTGTATTTCCGGGAATAAGTTTCGTTCGAGTGGCGAATTCGTGCATGGTCGTCGAGGAGACGCGAATAAGAGCGGGATGGGATCATAGAGTGGAGTAAGGGACGCGGGAGCACAGGGCAGAAGGAGAAAGGAGTGGCTGGATAAGGTAAGAGAGTAGTAAGTATGGGTGCCGGGCGGTTGAACGAGGGAACGATGGTACGGGGTCGTGGATGCTGAGGGGTTACGAAGTTTTGCAGATATTGAATATCTCGGACCATCAATCATCCCGGCGCAGCAATATCCGAAAGTATTGCCTTATACTCGTAGGTATAGCAGGACCGATTTATAGGTAGAACCTGTCCTGTGCTCGGCACACGTTCTTCCTTTGATCCTGATCCGTCACCGATCCTCTTCATCCTGAACTCGGCTACGGAGCAAGGATCTTATTCCACCTTAACCAAAATATCTCACAAAACACGCCTACCATCTCCGTGGTGCTCGGAGTACGTTTTTTTCTCTCTTGTTTTTCTTCTTCTTTCTTCTACCTTTTCTCCTATCCTTCATTCCTCCCGGGTCGACACCGGGGTAACGAGTGCCTGGCAGAGAGATTCAGCAATTGTTTTTTCAAGCAAAACTAGCAGGATCCCCTCTGGAGCTATTAGGCTCGACGAGGGTTCTGAGTTCTTCACACTTCGCCAGAGTGGGAAAACGCACGAGAGGGATAAACGGGAGAGAGAGCAGAGAAGTGTAAAAGGCGTGTAGAAGGATGGGAGTGCCAAGTGAGATGACGAGGAGGAAGCAACGTCCAAAGAGGGAAGAAGGATCCCCTTATGATGATTACGATAGGCTTTCCATCCCATCCCAGCATCCCAGTTTCTCGAGTATCATCATCTCTAGAGTCTTCTAGCTACGAACTGCGGGTTCACGGCTTTACAGACCAACCCTATAACACCGTTATCTCCTCAACACCCCAACCTGAGCGAAGTTGACACCCTTATATTTTTAAGCGGTATTCGTCAAAGGCCCGGTGAGTGAGAGTTTACTACTTGGACGGAACGGCTATAGTCCTTTTACTTTCCTAGGAAACAGACCACCCCGAAAAGCACTGGTCAACTCCTGGTGCCTGACCACTCCTTGGGGAGCTTTCGGAAGTAATTTCCCGGCTCCCAAAATTACTCCGGAGCATCCCACCAAGTATATTATACTAGAGGCGGTCGAGCTTACCTTTTCCCTGCACCCCATCAAACCCATTTTCCTCTTTGACTTTGGTCAACCTTTATGGAGTGTACCCTCTATTACGACATTAACGCAGCGTCTCGTAGATAAGGCAGTAACGGTGAACAGTTCCGGCTTGATATCGGGTGTCCGCGTTCAGATCTGAAACAATATTGATTCTTCTGATGAAGGAATTAATTAATTTTCTAAAACTTGGTAATTTCAAGGGAAGCCAAAGTACAGAGTATTGGTTAAGTTAGTTTCCAGGGGTGGGTTGTTAGGATGGTATTAGACCGGGTTAACCCCGGGGATAAGCGGTAGAAACGCCAATGAAAGGGAGAGGCCGAAAGTAAGAGCGACTCTGCGCCAATGCGGCCGGATGAAGTCGTTAACTCGAGTATGTACCCACTCGCTGCGGAATTGGAAGGGCCAGGCATCAAAATGAAAATTAAACTGATAGCACCTATGCATCTAGAGTCTTTGGCGGCAGTAAGTTGGTATCTATATCTCATATTTAGTTCACAAATTTACTATCTCTTCATTCCACAGCTATTTGTGGGACTGATAGAACCTGGATCCGATAACGAAACAATAACCAGTACCTCTTCATTGAGCACTCCAGTGGTTAATCACAACTGTTAACCAAAATCTTACAAGTTAGGTTAGTCAGTTGATTCCTGGAGGAAGGAGGCTTCTGGAATTGTACAAGATAGACCATCTTGTCTCCGGTCATCGTGGTAAACCGAGTATATCGATCCTTACGGTAAAGGAGGGACCGGATCACGAACCGATAGGATCAATGATCTATCCAGGGGCTTTTGGCAAACGTTGGTAACCGTTAACGTACCTAACCTAACTTCGATAGCTATATTGATAGCCACGGACGATGGAGTCACGTGGCTGGGCTCGATGGCTGCTCTATGCTGGATGATGACTGGCTGGCTGGCTAGCAAGCAAGTAGGTAGAATGGCGATATACACGAACCAATGCGTTATACGCCTCCTGCCGCAACATGCGGTCGCATTAAAACAACCTGTTACCCAGCACGCGCTCTACCGTTAGCTCGTAAGTTAGGGAAGACGGATGCTGGATAGAAAACCGCAGGAAACTCGGTAATCGCATAGATTCGATCCTCTCCAGAGAGTGTGGACCGATGAGAAAGGATGCTGAGGGAAAAAAAAAGAAACAAATATAGTAGCAACCTATCTACTGGTAGGAACGGGGTTGATATAGAGAAAGGGGAGAGTATCAGGTCTTTGTAAGGATTCGGATAATAAATGGGCGATAGAGCATAAACGATGGAATCCCCGTTGAAAAGAGGAACTTTTAGGGAAACCGCGTGTAAATGTAAAGTGAGGCATTCACCGTTTCACCCTTTCCTGGTGAAAGGGTGAAACGTTTCCTGGTACGTATAGGTTTCAATGCTAAGGAGACAAAGGGTAGTTAAAGTCCCGCCCGGTTTTATTGGTTAAGGTACTCTCGACTAGCCGAAGGTATAGACCTGATCCTCATAGAACTAGTAGCCTAGCAACACCCTTGGTCTTCTTACCACCTTCTACTTACTCATGCACCGCCCATCCCTATCACCTCCTTAGATTTCAATTTGCCTTATCTTTGGTATCTGCGTTACTCTCTACCTCAGCCACTGTGATACATCTCCTCTCCCTTAATAGGTGTCTTGGCTAGGATGCGAAACCTGAGGGATAACCCGGGAGAACCAGAAGGTCGTCTACAACGCGATCGATCCTTCGCCAGAAGAACTTTCTTCGGCCCTTTGGACAAGAGAACCATTCTCGATTCATCTCAAACTCGCAACCCACCCGCCCTATCAAGACCTTTTGTTACTTTCTATCTGCACCCCTGCAAACTTGTCTAGTGCGCCTGGTCCTTTTTTTTATGTCTCCTGCAACACTACTCAGACAAAATGCAATAGAGGCTAATAGAGGCCAGGAATGTAAGTGGCTACGCGGAAAGAAACAGGCCGCCCGTGGTGGGATTGTCGGCGCAGGCAAAAAGGAAAGAGCATCTACGGGGTGCCCTTACGGCCACGGAGAAGATGCTTAGGTAGGGTGACTCGACTGGCTTTATAATAAAGTCTAAATATTGTCCCAGGCATTCTTGGCTCCAGGGTCTGCCTGTTGTCAAGGCAGGAGAGTTAATATCCAAGATTAGCATTATTTATTGCCCTCTTGCCGAATGTCTTTCCCTGTCGTCATTCTCTCGCTCTTCGCTCCCCTTCTTCGTCTTCTTGGAAGTTTTCATTCCTTCTCTTGTATCTCATGTACTTCCTCCTTTGAATTCCTTCTCTTCGAGACCCCTCATACCTCCCACGGACTTTCTTACTGGAACGGAGTTACATTACGGTCCTTCGATATTGACGCCCCAGGCCACCTTTCGATACTCCGTCGACATCTTGAATTCGCGTGCATCTGCGACGCATTTTCCGAGAATAAAATGACTTGCTGCGACCCTTCTCTGATTCTGGCACAGCTACCTATAGGTAGATTGAACTCGTACCTATTTCCGAACCCCGTGAGATATCGTGCTCGTGACTCGAACCATTCGTTTCCTCACGTTAATTTACGTGCTTCTGGACGATGAAAAAGTAGCAGGAAATTGCGAAATTGATGGCGTGCGAAATTTTCACCATTTTTCGCCCACTTTGCGCAGCTTCGCCGACAATGCCATTGTGATAATATCGAGAGGTCGGAGGGAAGAAAAGCGAGGTAAAAAATCATTCCGAGTAATTATATTTCATTGATTTTAGTAAATATTTGAAGCAGAACTCACTTTTATAAATCAAAGACGAATTTCGAGTAGGATCGCATTTTTCATAATAAAAAAAACGTATGATATTCACCTCGGGTGAAAAATTCTCATAAAAATCCATGGTGATATAGAAGCAGGAAAAGTGAGGGTAACACCAGTCCCTTTTAAAACCACCCTCCAAAATTGTCCTTCAGGGTTCACTTTTCCTCATTCAACCATCAACATCCCCGTCGTTGGGATCCCAAAATGTGCCACAGCGATTTCTGAAAATTGCACAAAAAGACAAGAGTGTTTCGGATTTTGCAAGAGTCTGAGTAGGGTAGTGACACAACACCACCTCGAAACGATAATATTTACCTCGTCGACTACGGCGCCTCAGCCCCAGTTTGATATACGGCGCCCAAGGCAATCCCACGTCAAATTCTACGTGACGTTCGACGAAAGACAAGAAGCCCACTATTCCCACGGGGGTCGTAAGCTTTTCGAAAATGTGTTTCCTGATTCGCACGTACCGATTAGTGAGAGAAACGAAATTGACGGATACGAAAGAGAATTCTATGAACATAAAAAGGTGTTCATAACAAAGAGCCAAGAGGTACTTGGCAAGGATTACCTCTGGCGCGAAATTCAAAGTGTTGAATGGTAGACAGCATTAAATAAATAAAAAAAAAATAAAAAATGAAAACAAAGAAAGATTCTCTAATGGCTATCTAATGCTTCGGACAGTTTATAACGTAAGTCATGTCGGCTTGCGGTTTATTATAATGAGGCCACAGGGTAGCTTTACACGGGACTCTGGCACAGAGCCTGGCGATATAACTAGTTTTCGTTTCGCAGCCCGTATGTCTTTCAGTAGTACGCATTCTCCGGATTCAATTAGTTGGCCATGACTAACACCAAGGGTCGCGTGGGTGCAGGACATTCCTAAAGAAATGCGTCGAACTTACCTGTAACGAAAAGGACATTAATTTATTACACTATTTCAAAATGTAGTATAATTGATGATATTCAATTCGCATGTCCATTAAAAGTGTATAAGGATCTCCCCACGTAGTAGGTTTTTGGCAACAAATTAATTGCCAGGGCTGGTGCCAGCCATAGTAATGGCATCCGATCAAAGGGATCGAATGGTTCCTTACCTAGACTATGTGCATCCCTACGGCAAATTCACTGACTGAATCTACATAGACGTAATAGGTATATGCACCCATACACATCTCCGTGTAGCCGAATGCAGTAAGGGCTGTAGTGCGCGCGAAATGGATTCGATGTGGCACGTTAATTAAACTTAAAGTTACTTCCCGGTCGATCCCCGTCCACGTAGGTAGCGGCAGCTGCCAAAAGTATTATAGAAACTCGACGCGTTCTAAATACACACAGCTGCAAAAGTTCCTCAGGACTTGGTTGGTATCTACAGTAGTATTGGCGGCATGGCTGTACGACAGACTCGTCTTTCTTCTGTGTGTCATAGTGACAGTAGTAGTAGTGGCATGCCAGAACCAGACCACCCCCTCTAACGTACCTAACTACCCTCCATTTCCTTGTCCTCCAACCACTCTGCCCTATACGTAAAATCTCCCTCCATGGATACACTCCACGCATTACAGCTAGTGAGCACTTGAGTTATAAGATTTCCATGGACACTTGCCAGGGTAATATCAAACTGTAAAGCCCACCCTTGGATTCGGCGATTCCCTACATGTAACATATACGGACACGTGTGTAAGGCTAGGTTCAACGTCGGTTCACTTACAGTTAACTAACAGCGGGACCTTTCGCGTTTTCTTAAAAATTACTCTCTCTCGATTCATTCCCTGTTACTAGAGAGCATCGTGATGGAGAATCTAGACTTTCTACGGGGGGGGGGAGGGGGGCAGTCGCGAGCGCTCTTTACGAATCCTTGCAGGGTCAATTTCCAAGGATCTGACATTAGATTCGACTCACGGAGAAGGTGCTCGCTGGGGGTGTAAATGAGATTGGAAAGAGATGAAGGAGAGAGAGAGAGAGAGACTCGGGAACGCGTGATTACGATAATTCAATCGAGGATCTTCGTCGTCTTGTCGCGGGTCGTGTCGATCCTAGGCGGCGCGAGCCTTAAGGGGAAAGTTTGCTTATTCTGGTCACAATGTGAGTCACCCCTTCCAACGGCGTTGCATCTCTCGCCGACCTGACGCTAATGCATATTCAATGTTACACTCATGCCCAGAATTTCGAGATCGGGACATCCCCCACCGTCGTGCCGTTTTCCATCCTCTCCTAACTTAACTACCGTCCCCCCTTGCCATCGCGAAGCTTCCAGTACCCTGCTAAGCTCCCTCTGCGATCTTCCTTAGCGCTAACCCACCCATCCAAAAACTCCTTCCTCCCGAATAATCGCAATTTTTTTTCTCGATCGTTAAACCCATCCGAGAACGATCGGCACACCCTGCTAGACCTTTTCGTACTCTCCTCGAACGCACTTTCCTTTCTCGATGGGAACTCATAACCATACCTACATAGATTCGATAGAAAGAATCAGAGTCGTAGGTGGGGCTGGGAAGAAGCGTGTGTGTGTGACAGAGAGAGCATATAGGTAGGGAGAGACGTCGTTAAACCCCTGCGAATCGCATACGAAGCTCGGACGTTCCAATGTAGGCGGTTTTGGCTCGTTTTACGCGCATCTTCGGGCAATTTTCCTGACTGCTCGCATTCTGCGGGAAAGCTAGAGTATCGCGGCGGGGCATAAATACGACGAAAAATAAATAAGAAACGCAATAAAGATCCGGAATGGCAGCAGGGCCGTTACTCAGACGCGTATACGCCGTTAAGCCGTTACTTGTGCCAAAAGTACCGCTGACAATTGCTAACCCCGGCCAATATCGTCATTAATATCTAATACCGTCCGTTCACCCCTAATATTATGGCAAACTGTTGTTTCTTAATGATCCTGTGGACTGGCATCAACTCCTTGCTAGATATAACCAGGAGTGAAGGAATTCACGTAGGGGATGCCTTCCCGACTAGTCTTGAAAAACCGAAGACAGGAAGAACAGGGTAACGTTCGATGGTCACGCAATTCCCTGTACCTTTTAGTCTCTGCCTTTCCTAATATATTTCATTGTCCCGTTTAACGGCAGCCATGCCAGATTCTCGTAATGACTCCACTCGATTGGTCTCGACTGGTAACGACCTAAAGCAGACGAGAAAAAGAGTAGAAAGAAATGTGAATGAATGAGAGCGGGTAATGTCACTATGAGAATTTAGGAGGAAAAAAAAATGCCAAAGACTTCCATCAAATTCTATCCGCGTCTACGATGAGTGCAGGTAAGTCGTAGAGGGGAGATATCTTTCGCGTATAAATTATAATATGTAAATTTAGCCAGGACGATGGGGGTTGTTATGCGTTAGAGGCAGATAGGTGGGCTTGCAATTACAGAGGCTTACTGTACATACAAATTGCTTGGCCCTCTTTAGTGCCATTTACCATGATACCTACAATCCTCCGAATTTTACTCCCCTTTCTCGGCCGCAGTTATACAAAACCAGCCACTGGAGAGGTATTACCAAAGTAAGAACTTGTCTTGATAGTCAACGATCTTACCCGGGGTAAGATTTTCGTCGGTTGGCCCCAGGAAAGGCAGCCCTTCTGTTATGCAACAAAGACACAATGGTTTCTTCGCATCACCTTGCTCTTTTCTAGGTTTCTTCTACTTGCTCCTCTTCTTATCGCGTACTTCAATAATCTTTGGTAAGTTTGTTCATCTGCAGATTACAGTATACGGTTAACTTACATTCCGTTCGGTGTTTCTCTCTAACAGCCTCTCATAAGATGGGTAGGTGGAGTAAACGTAGAGGAGCTCGTCGGCCGGATGCCCCATAGAGAGTAACTAAAATAGACGTAGACACCTAGTTAAGATTCGGGTCAGCAGCGCAGGGTTGTCCTGCCCCCAGAGACCCAGGGATACTGGACAAATTATCTACCTTTCCTTGAAGCCCTTGGACTCCCCTATCCTATCCTATCCTGTTCTATCCTCTATCTAGTCGTTCCGTAGGACTTTCTCCCCGCATCCCCACGTCCTAATAGTGACCTACGGGAACGCGACAGGACTCCCGATGGACTGGTGAAATCTCGTGCATTGTGCAACTGGCCAATGGAAAAAGACCTTCCAATTTGTCAGCTTATGCAGTTCGTGAATGCCAGAGAAATAGCCAAGCGATATTCTCGCGAGAGATTCGTGCAGGTGACAGAGAGTCAACACGTTCCACATTATCGCGAAGACCATTTTCCCCGGGTATCAGAGGAGTGGATATACGGGAACGTCCACGTGGAAGATAGGCTATATATGATGCGTATGATGGTTTTCATCGTATTGAAGGAATTTAAAAATGTGACTGGTGGTCGAGGGTCGAATCCGAGTAGGGACCTGGGAATAGAAAGGGGCCAGCGAGGAAGAGGTATTTGCTTTTATGGGTGGAATTAAGCCCAGCTTACGTGCGATGTGTCAAGATCCGTGTTTACGAGGCCCAACCACCCATAAACCCTCATCAAATAATTCCCCATGATATTGTACGTGGAACGGTCGAATAGGTCGCTTCTGCCATTCCTTTTTTTCTCTCACTCTGAGTTTTTGTATGTTTTCCAATTCGCCTCTGCCTCTTCCTACATCACCAAGCCAATACGACAAATTGTCGTTAATTCGTACCCGGTTGACAATCTCACAGTACAAATCGATGTTGAAATAAAAAAAATTCAATTCCGGTGATCACAGGCAGTAGCTATTAGAGAAGTCTCGAAGGAACAGAGAGCTTACTCAGCAAATCGTAGAAATCTACTGTAGCCAGGCCAAAGGAGGAACACGATGTCGAGCATTTGAGAAAGATGTAAGGCGATGCCTTCCACTCGCTACGCCTCGTAAAACGTCGCGTTTTATGCTGATGGTTCGCATCTCCAAGACATTGTCACGAACGAGGGAAAGAAAAAGCCAGTCTAGAAGCTCAGGATAGGCCTGGCATCGCAGTCCAGTCAGGAACACAGCTCGGTACCATTGCAGCTATTCACTAGCTCCATCGTTCTTTCTTTCTTTGATATCGTGCCTTCATTTCAGATGATTTTGGCATCCGAGCCAAATGCAGACGGCAGGTGTTATTCGAATGAGATTCCTTCCTTTTCTACAGCAATACTCTTCGTTCTACCCTGAAGAATGAATTTTCTTCGATCACAGAACGATCCATGCGGGACGTCGTTCAATCGTCCCGAAGTTTGCATTCTACGACGTAACTTTCTTGCCAAGGAACCTGAAGACGTATCAATATTGTCGTTGGTGTTGCTCGCCAGGAGCACCAGAAGGTGAGAGCACGCCCTAATGACAGAGAAATAATATAAGCACGGTAAATGAGTAAGTTGGCTGCAGAGACTCAAATAAATACGGCACCTGAGTGCAAAGTGTTTCAAGGATAAGTACCATGAGTAACTGACTCATTAGAAACAGAAGGCTAGCATACCGTATGCCATTTTTTTTGTAGCTGATGTTCATGGTAGTAGGTGTTAGTATAGATGCGTAGAAGTAGCTCTGGGAAGCTATTGGTAGAGAGAGAAGAGTGGAGCAGAGTCCAAAATGAGCTGCCAGTTATTATGGTAAGCGATAGGGAGCGTTTCGTTAATGCACTCGTCGATAATCTATGCTATAAGCGGCTGTGGCCGTTCGATTATTAGAGCAGCTATGATTTTCCCTGGGCAGCTTTATTACCCTTATGGGGATCAAAATAGGGCATTGCTATATCGCTGGCTCGAATACTGTTTGATACGTGAAGGCAGATAGCCTCACGAAAAACCATGTGCCGTGCACGACGTGAACCGTTAAAAGTTGGAGACGCGTTAACCAGGGAAACGGCCGTGGCGTAATAGCCAAAGTTCTGAGGCAGCTTCCAGAGGGCTTTTATTATTTTATATTTCGGTGGCGCGACCTACGGCCCGTGAAGATAACAGAAATTATACGTACGTTTCAAAGTGAAACAACCGTTAGCGTTTCGCTAAAGTTTAATTCCGTCGCGAACACTCGCTGCTCGATTTCATCTGCGAGAATATCCGGAAGTCCTGGTCCCGGCTAATTCTTTTCTCATTGCAAAATTCGTAGGGAGGATCCTGGTGCTCAGCATCGTAGGTCGCTAGGAAGAAGAAAATTGATTTAATTGAGTATTGTAGAGATACGTAACACACGTTCAGTTTTACCTTTTGGACCTATATAATATGGTGAATCTGCATGTGCTGTGATGTAATCATGGGTGACACAATTAATCACCAAGCGATCCCGCCCCGCTAGGCCATTAGCGATTGGGTCCACACTCAGACTCCTGGCTATATAGAAGCATGCTAGCTCACACAGTAGTGGCACATACTCTTCCTCTTCTCCCGACCTACCTACCAACCTACTCCTGCACCCTCTTTTCCACCTACTGCTCCTCGTCCTTCTGCTAGCTCCCACGGACGCTCGTTAGACTCTTTTCATCGATTTTTCGCGCGACTCCCTCTATGATTAATTGGGGCCATTGTTCCTTCCAAATTATTCTCGTGGAAACCAGGACCGATCGGCTGTGACCAAAGATGGCGACCGATATATCGACAGTAACGTAATGCCCGTGGGACTCCACGAACACCCACAACGAATAAGTGCCAGAAACAGGAAAGCATTCGAAGAGTACTCGTACATCCCTTTCCCTCAGAATACTCTGCTCGATTTACATTCGGCTGGGAAATGAATTCTTCCTGCAATAATTAACGAGCCAAGTTTTCGGCAATAAAGTACCAAGAGCAGTTCCGCGCAAAAGTGCGAAACTTTCAGCTCATGATGTTAATTGTAACGTAATATATGTAAAGCTGTACATGCCCGAGTCGTAAGAACTAAGTAACGCTCTACGGGATGAAGAGTAGGAAAGAGAGAAAGAGAGAGAGGTTGAGAGTATCAGTGAAAAGGCTAAGGGGATGCTTTTGGTTGGTTCGTTGGTCGGTGATATTGGTGTTGGTGATGGTGGTGACGGTAGAAGGGTTCGCCACCGAAGAAGAGGCTAAAGCAATAACACGGAAGACTTTTGGATTCTGGCCAAAGTGTCACCCGTTATATTATAGCCATTACATAGAACTTATCCCAGACGTACGTCGTACGGGTGAACATTTTATTCTCTCACCAAATATCCATTATGCTTATTTTCGCATATCCCAAAAAGGTCGACGTGTGTCCTTCCTTACATGATCTTCATCCTTAACATATAAAACCAAAAATGCTTCTTTATATGCATAAACTAACCACAGGTAAAGGGTAACATGAGGTAGAATATAATCTAAGTAAAATGACAAGTTGATATTCCAAAAGACTTAGAGAACAGTCTTATTTTCTGTTGTTGGGTACAGATAGTACCTGGCGCGGATTCCAATTCAATTAACCTCCATGCAGAGTAGAGATGAAAAGAATCGTGTCCCCTTTTTGCAGCCTGTACTCGCCTTGTCCCTGAAACATTCGAATTCGTGAACCTTATTCGAGAATCAATTACGCGTCAAGTCGAATCACGGGTGGGATAATATCGTCGAAAATGGGGCCGACTGCGAGCGTTGCCCTCCCTTTTAATTTACGGGCCAATGGGGGTATGAGGCGGTAGAGGGTAGGAAGCCGCGAAACTGGCAGAGAGGGGAGGCTAAGAAGAGGAGTTGTGAAGCGGGAGGGCCAAGTAAGGGAAGAAAGTGAGAGAAGGGTGAGGCATGCAAGAGAGCCTTCACGAAACGTAGGTATTATCATAATAATGGCTGAAGCCATCATCTTTCCCCTGTCTGGCTCTCGCTCCGTCGCTCGACGCTCCAGAGCCCATATCCTAATAGCGGCTCCGGCTTGTACATTTACAAATTTAAAATGATAATTTTCTAGTGGGAGTGGCAAACTGAGGTCATTTGCGCCCTTTCACCATCTCCAGCATTTTTTTCATTCCTTCTCAACTCTCCAACTCCTGAAGCAGCGAGGAAGATGTAGAATAAGAAAGGAGGTAGAAAAGGAAGAGAAGAAAAGAGAGGGTCGCGTAACCGCCTTCGCAAAAAAATCCCAAGCCGCCATTTCGGCAACGGACATTTCTCAGACGTCACTCGCACCTGTATTCCACGACTGTGCTTAAACTTCTCTTTTCTTAACAACGTACCCACCCGCGAATCTTCTTCTGCCGCGTAACAAGTGCAAGCTAACGAATAGTACATTTGGGCACACAATTCTTACCAGCAGTTCCCAGTCAGCGTCGTTTACCAGCACTAGAATACCGGGCCGTCTGTAAATACAAAAGTGTGTGGAGGATTAAGTGCAATCTTCATTAATTTTAAGAGCTTCCTTAATATCATTTTTATCTACAAACGGCTTTGTATCATCAATGATTTCCCTGTCTATCGAGTTAAATATATATAATATATCGAAATAGATTGACCACTTGTAAACGCGGCGTCATTAACTGGGAAGTTGTTCGTGCTGCCATCTGTGAGTTTGTTCAAGAACTATCTACCCGCCATGGAAAATTTCCTCGTACACCAATTTTTCAAGTGTGGATCTGTTTGCGCGCGTCACGCATAGAGATATACTATGGACTGCGCGTACCGTCGGAGAATTTGCCGCATAAAAGAAAGAGACAGATTATAAAGTATCCGTCTATCCATCTCTTTTAATCGGGTAAAGCATCTTATTATTCAATGCCCCGCTCGTTTGAGAATAACGTACAAAATTTTTCATAAAATTTCGGCGAATAGGGAACAATGTGCATTTAATTTACATTTCATTAAAAATTAACAATTGCAATACGTCTTTAGAAATAAACATGGTAATACTTGAAAGACATGACTAAAAGTGCCAGTCAACGTTAAGCCATTTCGAGGGAGACTTCCAGCAGTCATACGACCCTGGGTTAGATACCATCTACCAATAGGATTCTTAGAAAGGGATGGAGAGTGGGATACTTTTCGATGTATCTCTGTCACTCCAGGGCAGACATTTTTACAGGTAGTTTAGGAATCGCGCAGTCTATATTTTATGTCTATGGTTCACACGCAATATAAGTTTTCTCACCCTTTTCCTCCGATTAATGTATTATTTTAACGCACGTATTTATAAAATATTCTGAAAATAGTTTTGCAAGAGATAACTTACACCGTGTCCCCTTGTAAAAAGAGTTCTGGCCGTTCCTTCAGGAGATTATCCCTGATCCAGAAGAGGAGCAACTTCAACGTCCCTACGAAGAATTTGAATGGGGTATTAAAAATTCGGGAGGCATAAAAATCGCACTTACATTCTCGATCAGCAGGTAAATTCACCACGTGCCTCTTCTGTTTATCGAACAACAACTCAGCACCCCCTCTGGAATATAAAAAACAGTTATCTTGTCTAAAGTTGTTTGAGAGGTTAGGAAATGTTAGATTTTTACCCGAATTCAATTATCACGTGTAATCCATCATCACCTGAAGACATACTACACTTTATGATATTTCTCCTTTAGAACTACCGTTTACCCACTCTAATACACTACTAAAATCTCTATTTATCTATACAATAAATGATTTTAACAATTGCATACAGTCTGTTCGTTCTCTTGTCTCCTACTGTACAGAGAAGCGTTGCGAATCGCAGAATTCCACGAGTCATCCATATTGAAAGCGAAGCGGTCGTTTCACCGGACTCTTGTTGGAATGAAAATTCATCCCCGTATTATTTTTTCTCTATAACAAACGCTCTTCACACCCTAATAAGCGAAATCTGCGCATGTATTCTCCTAGCATCTTAAACAAAGACAATGCATTTGTTGGTAGCGTTTATACGTTTCTACACCGTGCTTTCTGCCGTTTCTACCCTTTGAGCGAAGTACCAACCTTGTTTCTACGCGAAAATCGGCTGTAGTAACTGTACATTGTTATTGCATTATACTGGCGCGATACAAACAAGAGGAAAACGCGGGCTGTGTTTATTCCAGTAAAATGAAAAGGACTTGAAAGCTCTCAACCTAAATCTGAATGGGATTATTTTTTTAATAATGAGTTTGAGGAAATTGTTAAATTTTCAAGAATACTTTCAGAACTTTGAAAATATATATATAAAAAAGAATTCTCGTTGGTAACCAACCGCCATTATGGCCGACAGTGGAACGAATAATGTGAAATAGTGCATTAGCCGATCAGCCCACAGGGAAACGAATACCGGATAAATAGTCACGAGTAACTGGTTATCGGGCATTATTCATTTGTTACGTCCTAGTGGAGAAGATGGCTGATCCGAACGATGCTGTCAGTGAGGATACCGAGAGAGAGGACGAACAACCTGGGCGTAACGCGGTAATCGTACCACAACCGGAGAATGAGGTGACTGAGAATCAGCATGAAAATCAACCTGGGAATGAGACGACAATGGCGATGTTGGAAGACGAGGAGATGCCGACTTTTGTCACTGTGTCTACTCCAAGTAGACAGCCAAGTTCCAGTTCTACCGATGGTGGTCAACAGGAATCTGAATCTAGGGCAGAGAATCGAAGCAATAATTCTTGTCACAGTGATGAACAAGGTGCGCATAGTGTCTGCGTAATATCCTCTGGAGAAGAAAGTGATCATCCACCAAGTGATGAAGAGGATGATCCTGAAGAAGACTATGATGAGTCTGATGGTAAGTATCTTTTCACGAAACCTATGAGTTGATTGTCTGTTTTGTATACTCATGCTTCGTCTTTTTTAGCAGATATGGAAGAGGTAGATTTAGAGGATGACATTGAAGAAGAAGAGGAAGAGGAAGAGGATGAGGAAGATACTGATGGGGACTTAGAACTTGATTCTTACAAAAGATCCTGTGACGATATGATATTAACATGTAATAACGGCATAGGAAGCAATCAAATAGGAAGAAGTTGCTCTCTTCAGGACATATCTGTCATGAGTGAGCATTTAGAAGAGAGGTTTCATAGAAAGAGATATAGTATGGATGCATTGATAGAAGATGAATCAAGTTTTCTACGCAATCCTGTGCTCCACTCTATAAATGAAGAACGTAGACGTTCTGTTCCAGGACGTATGAAATATCGTAATGTAGAAAGTAAAGTGAAACTATATATTAGAGGAATCAAAGAACAGAACCGGCAATCACAGGAGAGACGTTTGGAAAGAAAGAATCAGAACAATAATCCTTTGCCGAATATTGAAGGTAATGAGGACAACAAGAAATATGATGAAAATAATATAAAAATCTTTTTTTTTTTCTTTCAGGTACCGTTCATAAACCTATTGATAATCAGAATACAGTAAATGTCAATATTAAAGATTATGCAGAGCGAGTTATAAAAGATTTAAAAAGAGAAGAGTTAAAAGGCAATACATTATACAATCATGACCAGATAACAGAAAATGGAGAAGAGATTTCCAATGTAAAATCTATGAATAAGAAAAATATTGATGCAGATGTCGTGGATATGGATGACGAGCCCATGGAAAATCAAAAGAACCTAATAAATTGTGAAGCAAAAACGGAAAAGCGTAATGGAACCGCAGAAACCAATTCCCATAATTTGCATATGGAAAATGGAGTTATCCTTAATGAACAAAACGTTGCTTGTTTCTTCAATGGTCAAGCTGATGTACCGGCATTGTTTAATCTCCGTACTGTAAGTTATGAGGAATATATGAGTGTAGCAAATCCTGATGAAAAACCACAGCTGAATATGGAGTTGGTGGAATCTGAGGAATATGTTGAATCAGTATACAGTGAGAACAACATGGAGGAGCAAGAAATCGTAAATGATGATGATGAGCCATGTGCTCTTAAAATAGAATGCGTCAAGAGCATCCATATGAATACACCAGAAATTAAGGAGAATCAGAACGATTCAAATTTTGCTGAAATAGCGGAGGGATCAGCTGACATTATGGATCAGGAGAATTCAAATATCTCGATACTTCAAGCACAGCTCAGACAAAAGTCTATCCAGTTTAACCAGATGCAAGATATGTATGAAAAGACGCTTGCTGAGAAATACGAACTCAAACGACAATTAGAGGAATTTAAAAAAGTTGTATTGATGTACCAGAAGGAAAACGAACGTCCTGAGGCGAAAGCTGTAGCTGTACAAACTGATATTCTAGTGAATCCAATATCGAATTCGGAAACTAGCGAAACCAGACATTTGGCTGTTAAATTGTCGACCAGTAGTATAGGTTCTACTGTGAGTTCCAATGATCCTTGGGCGGATTACAGTCACAGTCCAGCTATTTCATTAAGGCCACCTAGTTTAACAGGCATTCTTACTTCGGATGAAAGTTCTGTTGGAATTGAAAGAACTCCAAGAAAAACTGTGCGCCCTTTGTCGCGTGCGTTCATTACATCGTCGAGGATACTCCAGACATTGTCGTCAATAACACAAAGAAAACTTAAACCGGACAGTCCGTTAGCAAATAATCTTAGAAATGATGTACACGACGTTCTTAAGGATAGGTCGAAAAACACATCAGGTTTAGCAAAGGCCACGTACGCCTCTTCAACGCCCCATACTTCTTCAAAATCGAAAAAGAGGAAAGCCACGGAGATGCTAGGAACTTCTGCTGTTGTTCAGCCTTTCAAGATACCCTACACTGCAAGCGAGTCTAGAAGAAGTCTCAGTTCAGTTTCTGAAATGGATGGTGAGTTCAAACGGCCTGTAGATCATCAGAATGCCAATATGAGGCCTAATTTGGTTATAGCGCCAGAACGTACTAATGGTGCGGATAACTCTGAACCTTCTCAAGAAACCGCGGAGAATACTGAAAAATCGAGTAAGAATGATGATGACGATGAAGATGATGGGAACGAAAATGGTGTGAAGTGTATCATGTATCAGGAAGATGAAAATAGTAAAGATAGAAGTTTCTTGATACAGGCAGAGGAAAATGACAAGGCTGGAAATGCCAAAGGATTTGTACGGGAATGTGGTCCTTATTTATTAGGAAATGTACAGGTTCGAATGTCAGAAATAAATGGAACGATAAATATTTGGGGAAAAGAAGTTAGTCAGGATTCTCTGCAGGATAACGAGGAGGAAGAAAAAAGTGATGGAGAAGAGGTTGACATCTCAAAAAAACCAAATGATACCAGACCGTGTACTTGTTCGCAAAAAGCTTCACGCGCTCATTTGGTAAACCGCAGTCATGCAGCATATTGCGCCAACAAAAAGCCTAAGGTGCCTGCGAGGTTTGGAGAACCTAGTTGTTCCAGGAATACACGATCACCTTCGATTCTTATTGATGCGGAAGAACGATGTCGCACTAACTGCGTCATTAGTGCAAATGAAGCAACAAGTAATTGTGAAGATAATAATTTTGAAAATCGGCTACCCTGGTCTAATAACAAACGGGTATTTACGTCCAGAAATAATCATTCACATTGTTCTCATTTACCAGAATGTTTGAATCCGGATACTGGTTCTATGCATGCACGGGAGAGATTGGATAATGATCGTCATACCTGTAGAAGGCATTCTTGTAACGGTCAAGAGGAACATAGATGCTCGTCTTCAAACGGCCACAATATTAGTCATCATTGGAAGCATTCATGTTCAATACAAAATCATTTGCCAGATCCTACAATTGAAAATACTTGTAAGCATCATACAACTTGTCACCGGGGTGTGATTCGCAGTGGAGAGGAAAAAGACTGCCAACATGGTGCAAAGCAGTATAATTCACATGAAAACACAGATCATTGTAGATCAGTAGAAAATCCTTGTCAATATAACTGTCATGGAAGTAATGAAAGTTCTTTTCATAGTCCTAATTCAGGAAACGATGAGGAGGATCCTTTACTTTCTAAACGGTCCAGTGAAACTCCTGAGGTAACGTTGCATTTTTTTGTTTAGAATTATTTTATCCACCGAACAGGCTATAAAATCATTAACTCTTTCCTTGTAGTCAAGACGTCGAAGGCTCAGTGGAAAACGTGTAAGGGGTATACTCATGGACTTCTTTAAAGGATGTGGTGACTGTCGTAGTCCAAGTACTAGTAACAATAACAAGACAAATTGTCATCAAAGGGAATCTTACAATCCGCAGATTCGAATTACACCCTGTACACCTCCACAATCTATGTCCTTTGAGATGAAACAACCTCCTCAACAGAAGATTAACGGTTCTACGAGTAACAGGTAAGTTATCTTTATCTTATCACTTTTCCTTATAACATTCAAACATTATATTTCTCTATTTTATTGTGCAGACATTGTCAATCGTGTAATCGTCGCGTAGAAATGACTGTTGAAATTGAAAGTCAACTGGAATGCTTCAGAGTTGAAATGGAGAGACTGCGCTCACGCTCGGATGCTGTGCTGGACATGCTCAACTTACTATATTCAACAGACTTTAATTGAAAGGACTGACTCTAATCTAAGCAACTCTCCGACTTTCTGCTCTTGTACATAGTGATCGTGTTTAATTTAGATTTTCGATGAGTATCCTCATGATCATTCTCACAAAAACGAGTTATTTTGTTTGATCTAGAACACGTTATGGTCTCTTTAGGTGCTCCTTGTAAAGTTAAATCCTATTTTTATTTTTTTTACTTGGTGATTCTTTTCTTTCAATATACTTTGTGCGATACAAGTTATAATGTTAGAATGATTTTCATTCAGATGTGTATAGTCTTTCTGTACTAATTCAAATCTCTGAGTCCAAATCATTACACTACATTTGCGTACGTGCAACTCCAACGGAGAAAGCTAGTTTTCGTTGTTTGCGATTATATGTTACTTCAAAAGCTTTATCTACGCTCGTGAGCTTTCTTTTCATTTTAATAACCTGGGAATAGGAACATTCCATTAAAATATGCAAAAAAAAGTGAACGCAGCAATTATAATTATGAAATACATAGTAGATTTATTAAATATAGTACACATGTGGCTGTAATATAAACTTATACCGTATTCCACCCCTCGCATTACATGATGTGTCCCTGTGTAATTTTTTGAAGATGTACGTCGTGATTATTATTTTTTATTTTTTCAACTTTATTTATTTTTTTTCAATCACAATGCGAAACTTCAACGAAACTACAATTGACCAGAGACATGTAGACCGTATAGACCGAAAATTTAAGAATTTTTTAATTACAATGCAAATCATTTGTAACACATGGAAACAGTCGCCATTGGAACTCCATAAATATAACAGTAACAGACATATCATGATTCAATTTTGTTCGGCTTACTGGAATTTCGATTCCTCGTATTGAAACCCATAATTAATTGATTATAGTAGTTTGATGCTAATAATTGCAGTCACAGGAGTCGTATCCTTGTCCTGAACTAGGAGGATCTCCAGGTGCTATCGAGGTTGGAGATTCACCCTGACCTTGGCCGGTGAAAATATTGCTGTAAGAATTTTTCAAATAATTTACGTGACCCTGTAATAATCTGATTCGTCCCTGCGCCTGTTCGAATGCCTCATTCAAGTTATTTATTTGACCCTGCATCTTCTGTCGTATCTATACAAGTACAAAAATTATCATTAGTCCCTTGATAATAATTAAAGGCAAAGATGACCAACCTCATCTCTGTCTTTTTGCGCTGTTCTAGCAGTGGCTCTACATTGTGCAAGTTGTCTTTCCATTTCAGCAATTTGACCTTGCATAGTCCTTCTCACTGTTTCACACCTTTCCTTGGTTCTAGCGACCTGCCTTGCTGAATCCTCCCTTACTTGTTCCAGCATTGATGTCAATTGGGTGACCTCGTGCATTTTCTCGTCTATACGTTTTTGCATTGCTGCGATATGATCTTCGAAACGTGATATGGAGTTTTTCATTCTTTCATTTTCATTCCTGAGTTCGCTGTTGTTCTTCTCTAGATCATCCCATCGACCATTAGATTGACCTCGCTCATCCTATTATAATAAAATATATGGTACAATCACCATAAAGAATATAATGAAGTTTGAACAAACCAGAAGACCCTGATTTTCCTTAATCAAGATGTCCACTTGATTTTGTAGAGACTGAAGCTTCTCCTTAGAGTTTAATAATTCCCTTGAAAGATCATCACAATTCCTTTCCGCGAGTAAACGCATCTGCTGTGCTTCCTGGAGCTTCATCTGAGTCTGCTTCAACATATCAGGAAGGGGAGCAAGCTCAGCTAGCTTCTCCTGGAACTGGTTCTTCACTCGACCAATTTCGAGGGTAACATTCTCATTCATACGCGCGTTATCCATCTCCATAAGCTCCAGCTGTCGTCTTTGCTCCTCCACTTGTTCCTGCGCTTGCAGATATTTATTCCTATAATCCTCCAACTGACTAGCCTGATCCTGGATAACGGAGCGTAATTCCTCCAATTCATCCTGAGCTTCTCGAAAACGTTGTTTGGTTACGAGTAAGGCCTGTTCCTGTTCCACTAGCTGTTCCTTGCTTCCTGTCATCCAAGATGATATAACGAATCACAATATAAAGATTAGAGACGGTGTATAATTACCAGTCAATTTATTTTTCTCATCTTCAACGATCTTTAATCGTTCTTGTAAATCTATCACTTTATTATCAGCCTTTTGCTTCTCTTCCTTAGCTTCTCTTGTCTCCTTCTTCATCTTCTCAGCATCTGCTCTCAAGCAGGATACTTCACAAAGCTTGCTCTTGTAATCGTCCTGAAGACGTGCATACTGTTCACGGAGATCACGCAGCTGCTGCTGAGGGCAGGTACTGCCACCCTTATTATAGATTCATAATTATTTATACAATTAGTAAATATAAGAAACCATTACTATGTACACATATACTTACCATGGGTGCATTCGTGCATGGACCAGAGCAGGAGGGAACAGCTTGTTGAGGCTTCATCTGCGTGCGATCAAATGATCGTACGTATATACCTTATTATTAATTATAAAGCCTGCTATAGCATATGCTTACACTATACTGTACATAATACTTGAGATGTAATTGACAATTGAACATGCAAAGTTAAAACTCAACGCAGAATTTCATATGAAATAATCATATCTTAGATTCGTACCATTGGGGCACGCGCGATGATATTACGTACAGAATAATGTCGCATTGACACAGGCAGCCATGCTGATATTATCAAGCAGAAAAAAGTGCGATCTTTTTCTGTAAGAATATGTTTATTTCATACAAAGTTACTGTGCTGATAACGATAGGAAGTTTGAGAGATGGTGACTTCCCGCAAGATGAAGTCTAGTCTACGATGTATCAGTTGTTTTTATACACCCCACGATGAAAATCCTTGTTAACGAGTATTGTCATAATAATTATGATACCGATAACAATCGATCATCTCATCATAACGGTTTGATTGATCCACGTGATGCTTCATCAAATTATACTCATTGTCATCGAGAAATTGTTGGGGTACCTTGGCAAGAGACATGGGTACACCCTTAGGAGGAGATGATCCCTGAAGAGGATTTGTACTTGCAGTGCAGGGTACTAATTGCGGTTGTACTGAGGTAGAGGAAGATGGGGCTGGAGGACAACAGGAGCAAGGTGCACAAGGTCCTGTGCATTTTAATAGTTTTCTCTGTTGTTCGAGTTGTTGTCTCTCTCGTTGTACATTTGCCAACTCCTTTTGCATGTTGCGTACTTCCGTTTCCATACTACCCAGTTGTTGTTCCTGAAAAGATTTTCATAAAGTACGCACTATCACAATGTAGATATACTACACGTACTAGTTGTTTCGTGTTGTTTCCATAGAGCGTTAGCTTATTCTCTAGCTCTGCAGGACATGCTCCTCGAGCTGGGGGTACCGCTGATGCTTTAGAAGTTGCAGGACTTCTACAACACATGTCTGATTCTCGTTCAGAAATGTTTTGGTAACTTTCACGACAAGCACCGCCTGACAATCTAGGTGATCCTGAAGATAAATTTTTGAAATTCTTATCTGAACAGTTGCGACAGCAATACGAGAACTTACCACAAACTGTGTGAAACTTCAATGAATCTGGATCCACTATAATTATTAAATTATATGAAACATAATTTTGAAGATTAATATGAACTTAATTTCTATTATTCATACCACATATGGTCGGTGGCTGCGATAATTTACAGTCTCCTATCTGTTCCTGAAGACAACACTTGCATAGACAGGAATTGTCTTCGTGGGAAAACGATTTACTATGGTTAACTGTTGCTAGCGTTATTGGAGAAGGTGGTGCTTTTAAACCCGGAGCGGATGGTTCGGTACAAATGGTATAACAGGCTGACGTTGTTACTCGTTCATTTAAAGATGCTATTTGTCGACTCAATTCTGTGTTTTCCTTGACAACTATTCGCATTTCCGCCTGCAAGCCGCATACCTTCCTCTGAAGACTGTCAACCGCGTTGTCCTTCTCCAGTAAAGCCTCCTCCAATTTGTATCTGCAAAGCGATCTTGAGATTCAAGTATAATCGAAGTAATTCCAGTACGTAGTTGAACTAGGAATGATACGATATGTCGTACTAGGAATTCTTCTAAGATGTTTCAAATGCTTCAAATTTTATGTCGAATTTTTTTACCTGTCGCGAATTGAACGGTCTCCATTTACAAAACAGCGTCAATCTCCGGGGAGACCGATCGCTCTTCGATTTATTTGGTTAAAGTTCACTTGTCTTTTTTTTTATAACAATTAACAGTAATATTTAAATAACCCACAAACTTTTAACAGGCTGAGACTTACCTGCCACCTTCCAATTGGGCATTTTCCTTTACTAGTTTTTCCTGCATGTTTAAAGACTCGTTCAATTTTCCTGTTAGATTTTGGAAACAACGTTTCTTTCCTGTTTTCTCACTATCCCCTACTACGATTTTTGGAATTTTATCCTCTGTATAACCGCATACTATTACTCTTGGAAGTCTATTGAATTAAGAAAAAAAGAAACACCGAAATAGTACAAAAAGTGGTGCTATAATTTAAAATTAAAAAACTTACTTATCTTCTGGATATTCCATTTGAGGAATGTCGAAACGATACTCGTCATCTTCTTCCACCTTTTTCTTTTCATCTTCTGGTTTCTTAACTTTTACCTTCTCTTCTTCGCTTAATTTTTCTTTCCCTTCGGGAATACTTTCCATGCCCTTAAATTATATATAAGTATTGCGGAGTTTTTCGTCAATAGAACTTATTTTTAGTAGACTTGACGTACAGCGCCTGGTTTCCCAAAAGGATAAGGATGCATTTCAAACATTTTAGCGAACGTTCGACTAGATGGATCAGCCAGGCCTAATAAACGCTGTAATTTTCGTGTTATTTTTTCAAATTCTCCAAGCTTTGCCATTATACTTTCTTGTTTGTCTTTGATCTTCAATGTATCCTCTTGTGTAAGGTTTTCTTTCTACAGCAATAAAAAATAGAAATTTATAAAACCAGTATTAAATCATAATTGAAATAAAGAAATCTAACATTAGTGAGCTCATTTAATTCTTTTTTAAGTTCTTCAATTTCTGCTGCAATCACAGTACATCTCTCATCAGCCTCTTTCATTTCCTCCATAACTGCAGTATCCGTCAGTGGTATAGCACTCATTATAGAATCTTGTCGTCCCCCAGACTTTACAGGAATACCTTCAGAAGTAAATAAATTCTTCTGATACTTATCACATACTGAAAAAAAAAAATGAACTTGATCCTACCCTCGCCTAAACCAGGTGGTATCGGATAAGAAGGTGCTCCCTTTTCTTCATCGTCTCCTTTTCCTTTTTGTCCATTAGATGCTGCATCTGGCTCTTTATTAATGTCCTGCATGGGAGTAAGAGTATCTTCTTCCTCTCCAGTTTCATCAGCATTATTCACATCTTCTTCTACTGTATCGTCACCTTCTTTTACTTCTTCGCTTTCCTGTTTTATATTCTCCTCTTCAGAGGCATCCATTTTATTAGATAGCTCAGGAGATTCTTGTGCTAAAATCTCTTCTTCTATTTCTCCTAATTGATTTATATCTCTAGCATACTCCTTTGAATCAGGATCACTCGAGTTTTCAGACTAAATAAAGCAATTTTATATAGAACAAAAGTATTGTATTTCTTTTATATTTAATTACTTGTAAATGTGCGTTAACTTCTTGGTTTGTCTCTGTCGCAAAAAACGGAAATAGCGAGGGTACTAGGGGTCGTGGACTTCCGGGACTTCGCGAATCTGGACTGGAGTTCGGCGTATCACCTTCGCCGTAGTACCTCCCACGTAGTAATTGTAGATCCGGTAAATTTATGGGTTTCTTCACGTCGAATAGAGATTCCAGGGAGCCGAACACTTCTTTCCTTACATCCTTTCTCTCGCCATTTTCACCACTCCTGCATTGTGACTTTGCATTGCTCCTAAGCAAACGTCTTTTTCGCGAATCGTGGAAACTTTTACTTCTAGTAAGTGTAGATTCGTTTGCTCTTGATAAAGGTGATCTTCTTGGCGAATTTTTTGGCGATCGTGATTGATTGAATACACACGGCCAACGCTTCTGCAAACATCAATGAGCATTCAAGAAATAGTGTGAATATGATTACTACTGCTTAATAGACAAAAATCCTTGACGATTCTTTATTAATTAATTTTACCTTCATTCTTTTACCTTCGATACGACACCGTCCTTCGCCTGGTTCCTTTAAAATTCTCTTCAACCAAACGTTTCTAGAGGCTTCGCAGATCTCGGACGAAGGACGAGTCAATTTCAAATTGCGTTGGGCAATTTGACTTCTTTCGGAATCTTTTTTTGTGACGTTTTCTTCAAAAGGCTGTAAGGAAAGAGTACGAAATACATCTCGTAGAGATTGCATAATTAAGACAAGTTGATAAGTACCCTTTGGATTATCTCACCTGAAAATTCTCCAATTTCTCAAAAGTACGAGCGCGATGCGAATGTCGATTTTTTTTGGATAATTTTTAACAATATAAACAGTGCGAATCGCCGTCGCTGTATCCATGGTTTTTCTATTTCTTTCAATCGATCATTTGTACGTTACCGGTGGTCATCAATGAGGGAACGGATTTTATGTGGGACATATATATATATGCATAGAAATATATATACGTGATATGTGCAAAATAATTTATGTATTGACAAAAACGTTGAAATAAACACGAGATATCATTTTTCGCTATTTACACATGCATATCTCGCGCCTTTGGCAAAATAGTCTCCATTGTGCGATCTTATGTAAAAGTTTGTCTTTAACCGTACGTAATAAATAATTACATTAGTGTTGCATTCGCATGACACCGTTTTGTTCCATATACATTATATAGATAATGTTTTTACAAAATTCTAAGGTTTCTCTCAGAGTTTCAATATCTGTACTAGATATAAATACAGTTGATGAGCTAGAGCACCGTTCAGGGGCATCCCTGACTTGTTCATATTCTATTTTCTAATTAGAACTTTTTACATGAGACTTGCAAGTCTGTTTTCGCATTAATTTCAATTTTGTTGGCTTTGTACAGCTTGAAATCAATCAATCATACAATGTACAAATTATCTAAAAAAAACTTCCTAAAAAAAATTCGTCTCCAAATACAAAAGTCATATTGGACAGATAGGAAGGATCTTAAAATGATAATTGCGATAGAAACTTTCTTTGCGTGCTCCTACATGGCTATAAAAAAGAGGCTGAAAGATGTTGTGTCTGGGAAACCCCTGGAATAACGAAAGCACAGGGTTAAAGTTTCTTCTTTGTGCAATTGACTTCGCTGTTGTGGTTGTGTTGAGTCTTTTGGAAACAATTGCAGCTCCGCACGTAATTCCAGGCGTCTTTGCAGGTGCAAATGAAGTTAAAGATGATGGAAGAAGGTGACTCGTATTCATTTGGTACAATTCCGTCAACGGAAGATTCGAAGAAACTGAATAGTGGAAACCAAATCCTTGTTCTGTTTGAATCCCGCTGCATTAGGGCTTGATTATTTGCTAAGGTGTGATAATATAGAAACAGCCTGGACGTGATGTAGAAAGCCACAAATACATCAATTGAGTAATGCTCGTGAGCAGCCAAAATGAAGAATATACCGAACATGTTCAGCATCCAAGTGAATGTGTGAAGGAAGTATAGCTGTCTTGAGGTATCTGTATAATTTTAATCCATAATAATGATTCTGATTAGTTTACCTACTTAAAATTTAAAGCAAAAAATAGATCTTATGCAGGAAATTGTAGTCGCTTACACTCCGTAATAAAGAAGTTGAGCATGGTAAGGGCCACAGTGTGACCGCTGAACATGTAATCGCCACATGTTCGCACGCCTTGAATGGACATACCAGCTCCTCTCCATATAACATAAGCCATGGCGATTTTATTGTACAATTCCTTGTAAGCAGTACTGAAATTATTCGAAAGTCGTTTTCAGAAGTCATGAACATTAACCTTGGATTTTTGAAGTTTCTGATAGGTAATTAAAAACAAATAGATTCGTACCCTGATGACCATTCTTCCGCTGGAACGTTTCGCGGTTGACACTGAAGGTGGGCACCTGGCACTGATAACGACGTGATGAGCATTGTTACACAGCGTAGTAAGAAAACTGTACCGGATAGCGCAAAGAACCGACGTAACAATATGAATCTGTAACCCCAAAATTATAATTTATTTTGTTATTTATTCAAGCAGTTTACTGTATAAAATGCATTAATTGGCCACTTACCTATATTTGTGGAATATGAGTACAGTAAGCCATATAGCAAAGAGAATAGTACCAGTGACCTCACACATATCGAAGGCCCAGGGAATGTGTGGTACATTATCAAGAAAAATGTCAGGCAATGGGGGATACTTCTTCATGTCCGGAACTCGGTCGTGTACGATAACCATGACAAAGGCAGTGATCCAAGTAACAACGAATAGATATGCTAGACTGATGAATCCTTTCCATATTTCTGGAGGGAGGTGTGAAGCTTGTCCATCTTCAGAAACTGATGTGGAGTAAAACTCATGCTCCACTGAACCCTCGTTATTAACCGTACCGCCGCTGCTTGGAATCTGCGGTCCCACACAAACACCATTCAATTTTCTTCCCCCATAAGGATTCTGCATGCTACGATTATGTATTGCACTAACTTCGTGCCGTTGATGAGCATAAAAATTAGTTGATGGAAGAAGATCAATGTATCCCAGTTCATATAAGGCAGCAACATTCTCCCTTTGCAATTGTTTAATACTAATAGCAAGTCTCTTCAGATCTCCAATTTTTCGTATATTCACAGAATCAGATCTCAAGTCTTCTTCTCTCATAGTAAGAAGAACTTTTCCATCAATTGCATGAATGTCACGGAAGAGATATGTAAAATGGCCATTACCAGTTTCTTTTAACCATTCCTGGACATCATCGACCGTCCAATCTATTACATTCTTCACAGCCATTTTCTATTTCCTCTGTGAATGATGATATCTAAAGAAACACGCTTATTATAACTTCGAATAAGGTTATTACTGCATATTGTATATACTGTTATAAAATAAGCACAGCACTACAGATAGCATCAAATTTTTGTTTGATGCACTGTTTATATGATAATACATATGTGACATGTAACTACATGTTTTCTAATTCTCATTCTTGCATAACATGATAATGTCATTCAATAAACAACAAATCAAGCTTACCAATTATTTAAATTTATCTTACCCATCAAAGAAATTGCATCAATTATAAATTATTTAGGTACACATAGAAATTGTAGAACATTTTTCCTTTATAAGTTACATTAAAAGAAAAGTGGTGAACTAAAAGAATCAACTACTGTATATATGCTACCGAATAAATAAATGTAAGTAGGACATAACTGTAAGTTTGCCAAAAAATGTACCTTCACTACAAAAGGTATAACTGCAGGCTATGGAGAAGTGTGCAAATTTTTCACAAATAAATAATTCAGTCTGCTTAGTTAAAATTAAAGATTACTAAAATATCAAATATTGAAGAATTTATTTATCTCATAATGGACTAAAATCCCATCTAATCGTTTCGAAATTATCTAATTTTATCATGTGCTTTAGATAAGGATTTGATAGGTTTTAAACGTAACCTTAGTGTAAGGTATATTATACGTTTAGAAATTTACCGATAATTCGACATATGATATCAGCGATCTATCATCAGAAGGTTTTTCTACACTTCCCACTCATCATAAATTAGTTTTGTATTATGTGCTGTTGAGAACTACCAGTCAATGTAAACAAATTGCAACACACAAAAACCATGTAGCAGCTGATCAAAATATGTATACGTATTTATCAGTGCAATTCCAAGATTCCAAGTTATTGTGTCGAAAATTAGTCGTTCTTAAATCTACTACATATTGACCTAAAGTTATGCTCATATGGTAAACACCTCTTGCAATTTGGATGCATGCAGTTGTACGCGAAATAAAATTGACAATGTGCATAATAATCATTTAAAATTGGAAATAACATAACTGTCATAAATAAATCTGTCAAATTACATAATATTGTATGTTATTTAAATTGGTACACATTTTTTATAAATGAATGAATACTATTATTCTTCATTTCAACATTATTTTTCTGTTTCAAGAGAAACGTCAGTATACACACAGCACAAATCATGAAAAAACAGGTATTTGATTCAATTATAATAATTAATTTTAGAAGATCCCAGTTTTGAGAAAACAGCAAATTTATTTTTACAGGAAGATTTGCTATCAGATTTGATATCCTTAAAGCGGCAACTCACAACGACGCTTCGAGAAAATCAACTATTCAAAATAAACATTCATAAACTTCAAAGTAATATTTACAAAAAAGATAAAGAAATCGAGTATCTGGAAAGACTCAAGGTTTGAATCTGTATATTTGAACCACGTATCCATTAAAAAAATTAATGCATATGCCATTAATACCGATAAAATATGATTTTTTCTATTAGAACAGAGAGATTGGTAGTAAGCTTAACGATCGTGAAAGTGATACTGTGTTAAAACTTTTAAAGCGTAACGAGGAACTTGAAGAAATGTTCAGGAAAATAGAAATGAAAAAACAAAAACGTTATAAGGAAATGAAAATGATGTGTCTTTACGGTCGGCCGAATTTCAAAGTATTTTAATCAGTTCTTTCCGGTATACTCTAATAATACCTCTTAGATAATTGTTTTATATTTTCATAAATTAACGGCTTCCATTAACCCAGCGTAGAAGAAGAGCGAATTTGTAGCAAAGAAGACGAGCTATGTGAACATGGAGGAGAAAAATAAATTGTACTCCGAAATCGAAAAACTTTCTACAGCAATTAAAGGACTAGAACGAGAACGAAAGCAAGATAAGCGACAGATACGGTTAACAAAGTAAAGCTAACTGAAAATACTAAAAGAATTGCATAAAAATCATTATTACTTTCAGTGCAGAAATTTTACATTTAAGAATGGAATTGAAAAAATCTAAAGAATTAAATAAACAAAATGAGATTACACGTTCTGGATCACTACCTATGGAAAGTACATGTTCAAGTATCCAGTTAAGTTTGAAAATGCTTATAATACAATATATACTATACTCTGCTATATACTATATATATATATATATATATATATATATATATATATAAAATTTAATAAATTTTAGAAAGCTTGAAGTTGTGAAGGAAAAATCCGAAGATTCTGAGGTTGAATTATCTTCGGATATAATTAACAGAAAGTCAGTTGTGTTACGAGGAAAAGTATATAAAATCGGTATTTATGATTTATTGAAGTTTTTTAAATATTTTTTTTAGGCCACTGTTACCAGTGCCGTCAAATAAGACGAAAATTGAATATGTGTATGATTCGGAAGTCAGCTCCGACGGCGAGGATATATATCTTTCAAATCATTTAAGAAGTTTTCTTCAGCAAGTCGTGATTGCAGTTTCCAGCGAAGCCGATGACGATTAGAAATAATAATTTATATGCAGAGTTAAAGGGAATAGATAAGTACGTTTTGTAATAATTCTTTTTACTGGGATCATCAAGCGTACTCCAATTGATTGTTCTTGATTACCTTATACTTTATTACTGTTGATGGTATAGAGGAAAAACCTTGTAAAAAGTAACTTATATACACAAATCAATAAATATGGGATTCGAAAATGTACAGCACTGTGAAATACACTGATTTATTAGTAAATATGCAATAAAATATCGCGTGGATCACTAAGCTAACATAAATCATTATAAAATCACTGCTCCTAAATTGTTAAATCATTAATAAACCAATCAAAACATGTATCCAATGTTTATTGAGTAGAAAATGAACCATTGTTTATTGCTTGCAATCACGACGATTTCTAAAAACAATATGAAATTTGTTTTCAATCAGTCCGATTTCTAATTAGCAAAAATTATTTTACAAAAGCTTTCAACTTTCTATATTGATTGCTGTCATTCTCTGATGAATCTATAAGGAACTAAATAACTATTTGTGATTTCTAATATTCCGTTAATATATACTGAATACAATGCTGCGCGACTGACTATTGCTAATCAGCAAATAACATAGAGATTATTAATTGAAGTCTGTTAATTATCATGATGAATCTAATTAAGTACATTTCAAATTAATACTCTATACGTCATGCTACAGGAGTAGAATATATTTTTAAATTTTAAAAATAGTCTAAATACACTTTAATGTTATACAGTGGCGTAACAACTACAATTTGCTTGTAGGACTGACGAGAAGCACGAAATTGAAATATACGCCTTATTACTATGATTTCAAGTTACATACTAAGTCAGTTCTTGCACTAAAACTTCTTTCATCAGTGGTTTTCTCCGTGTATTCAATTTTTTGTAGTACTGAAATTTTTAAAATACAAGATATTCTTACTACTCTGTGAAACAGCTGCTACATATCATAATTGAAATCATAATGTTACGTGGCTCTTTCAGGAAGCGAATACGCAAGCGACATGCAATCGACAATAATCCCGAGTGACGGTATTAATATTACGAGTATAAAATATAAGTATTAGTATTTCTAATAATTAGATATATATGTAAATATTAGCTTTAGCCACTGGTATTTGGTAATCCTCCAAACTGTTTTGGTACCTCATTGGTAATTTTGTCAGTACATAAACGATCGTGAGTGCGAAAAGCGCACACGAAAGAGAAACATCGAATATGAAAATGGCGACAAAAAACGAATTTTATTAGGTATCCGTTGCGCAGTGCAAAATTTAAACGTGACAAATATGACGATTAAGACTGCTTGCGGTGGGTCATGTAGTTGCAGAGAAATTTAATTGCCTTCTGCACTCTGCCTTTATGTCTCAGACCAGGCGTAAGCAATATGGCATTTACTGCAAAAAATACATGACGTTAATTTTATATTAAATGATCACTCTTTTTTATATATTTATGAAATTCTTACCAGCCATGTAGATAAGAAGCAGGTTATTTATAGTATTTCCAATCCAGGCAAGTAATAGCAGGCACAATGTTATAGATCCATAATACTGGAAACAAAAGTGTTAATTTTAATATTAGAAATGATATAAGTATTATTAACACTAGATTTACCAGACCAGTCATTTTGACTGGTCGTGCAATTTCAATTCAAAATTCCTACTACATATATCATTTGATTTCAGAAATGATGTTATGACTTTTGTAGCTATAAGTAGAGAATACATTTTATAAACTTAATATTATTTTATATATATTAGTAACAAATATAATTTTTGTTATTGACATTTATACCAGTACCAGTCAAAATGAATAAATAAATGGTAAATCTAGTGTTAATTTTCATAAAATAAAATAAGATCATATCAGAATATCTTTATATAATTTGCTAGTTTTTGTTGATCATAAGAACAAAATATGATAACTGAGCCTACCAAATTTGGGCGATTATTACGAGCCTGCAATATCTTTCCCCAAACATTTTGCAATTGGAGTATGGTCACAGAAAGGTTTTGACAAATATCATCCAACTTCTTCTCTTTTTGCCCTGTCCAGCTATTTGTTGAAATGAATGCTGATGATAGGATTGGCACTAGATAATCCACCAAAGCCAGTATCAACAGACAAATAGAGATCATTGTGAGTAATGCTGGCTCCAAAAACCAAATAAGCCTGAAGACAGGAATGTTAGCAAATTGATTACAACAAAATTAGTATATTCATAACTCTTAAATATGCTATGGAATAATACTTCAATGGTCTAGTTATTACAAAATATATTAATACTAATCATTACATAAAGATGGATGTTGTGACTCCTAATATTAAACCAAGATGCCATGATCTCTCCCACAACAAAATTGAGTTTAGTGGTAAAATAATTTCTCTCCAGCACTCCATTCTTCTTTTTAACTGCTTCGTATGCTTTTCCTGAAACAAATAAAAAACAATTTCAAAATGTCCAACACAATCAAATTCTCTGCATATACCTACTTGAAACCAAAAGCTTTTAAGAGAAATCTATCCCATTCATTAATAAAAACCGCAGAGACAGAATGTAATTGCTTAACAGAAGCTTTTCATTGTTGCTATGAAGAATGGTCTAACCTAATGACAAGAGGAAATAACACACAACACCGATACGCAAACAAAATAAATTATACCTTGCCATTCGACACTGTCTCCGGCATTTCGATATCGTGAAATTCGTAGTCTTGATAATTGATTAATATACCGAATATGCTCAAGTCATCCAAAGAGTTTCAATAAATTCAATGGAACTGACGTTTTTCGATGCAAAATTTTTCAGACCGTCGCGCTTTGCACTTTTGTTCTTTCTGCTGAGTTTGGCCATGGAGGCTACGACCGTTTCGATGCGGATTGGTCTGCGATTTAAACCGTTGCTTATCACTTGCTTCCATTAGCCGAAGGTTCAAAATGGCCCTAGTCCTCTAGCGCTTATTGGTGTTTCGTTCAAACGCCAGTTATCGCCATCATGGTCGATGCCGCGCTGATGTTCTGACGTTAGAAGGAGTGTTTGAGACCTGAGCTTATTCTTCTTGGACGACAAGGAATTCTCAGCGAGAAATATTGTCTAACGATATTCCGTGTAATAAGGTCCGCCCGACGTCGAAGATGGCTGCTGTCAGCTCCGTGAGTTTTACAATATAAATTTGATTCTGTGTCATGTATTGCCCTTCTTGTTTACTTCACCTACCTCGCCATGCGAGAAGTCCTGCCGTTCGTTTTGTGCGTTCTAAGAACTTTTCTGAAATTTAGATCTCCAATGTCGAGAACTTGTCGCCACAAATCATACGCAGGGTCGCTAAGGAGATGAGTGAGCTTGTAGAGCAGCCACCCGAAGGAATTCGTGTAATCATCAACGATGAGGACGTCACTGATATCCAAGCAGTTATTGAAGGACCTGGTATAACTATCTTATTCCAATTCAATAGGACAAGGTTGTTTCAAAATATTTCTTGTGTTTTATACTGCTTGCGGCAGTCAGTGTTTGCTGTTAACTAGAGAAGCGAGCTTTAGTATCTGTAGGATGGATTTCTTGTTTTCTAATTTAATATTTCATCAGTAGTTATAAATTGTTTTCTTAGCACTTCTTGAGGAAGGTTCTATATATTACCTCAACTTTTTTTTTATTAATAATTTCTGCCAGTCACTTAATATGTGCACTTATGTTGGGTTATAGCTGGAACTCCATACACAGGAGGTTTCTTTCGAGTGAAGTTAGCATTGGGAAAGGACTTTCCACAGGGACCCCCAAAGGCTTTTTTCCTTACAAAGATCTTCCATCCGAATGTAGCAAAGAATGGTGAAATTTGTGTAAACACTCTGAAGAAGGACTGGAAATCTGATCTTGGCATTAAGCATATACTACTGGTAATTAGTTATAAGTACTAAAGTGTGTAGTCAATTACTTAACAAGAAAAATTTTCAGACTGTGAAATGCCTGCTCATCGTTCCGAACGCGGAATCTGCATTGAACGAAGAGGCTGGTAAGCTCCTCTTGGAGAGGTACGATGATTATTCAGAGCGAGCGAAAATGATGACAGAGATTCATGCTCAGGTAAGATAAAATTAGCCGAATTTTTATTATTATCTTTCTAACATCATTAATATTCGTTTAGGGAGGTGGAAAGGGCAGCAAGGCTGGTCTGCAAAGCTGTGCTTCCTCAGACATGGCTGGTGGCCCGTTGCCGAAGAAACATGCTGGAGATAAAAAATTAACAGCTGAAAAGAAAAAAATGTTAAAAGAGAAGAAGCGGACGCTTAAGCGATTATGAAGCGGGTCACGTCTAACTCGTCCTCTTATTCCTTTATTCCTATCCTAAAAGCGCGTTTCTCTATCTTTTCTCATTTTGTCCCCAGGATAATTTAAAACGCCGTACGCAGCGTACTCATTGTACACGGTAACTTCCTAGTAAAATGTTTATTACCTAAAGACGACTGATATCTCGTTGATTGAACTGCTGGCTCGTCAATACCGAGTTGGTTTCCTTAGAGGTTTCCCTCGTTAGCACCGCTAAGGTTCGGTTTACCGGACATTGCGGATATTTTTACATACGTGTACAGAAGACAGATATGTGTATGATGTGATGATATGAATATTAGATGATTATTTAAACGAATAAATGCTTTCTCAGAATTCTTATTGCTTCTGTTTAATACATTCTCCATGCATATAATCCATATAAGTAATTCCAATGGAGAGTGAATAATCCGTTGAGTAAAGGTTATCCTTACGCTTTAATACAGTCACATTTTACAATATTTATTTCCTTAACTATGGTGATCAATTAAAATTGATTGTTGGACATTGATATTTTTTACACTGGAATGTTGTTCAGTCGTACGATTGTGCATTATTGCTGCAAAGTAAACGCATAGTAAGTAAGGTAGTTTGATATGAGGATTTTGCGAATTAGGACAAATAAAGAACAACATTTCGGTATATTTCGATCGATATTTATTGAAAACTGATAATTGTTTCTGAATAAAAAAATTTCGTTTTCGATACTGTTCATCATGGCGTGATGGATATGTGAGAGTTGGCGAAAATAAAGGAAATGGAATAAATATCTATTTGCAAACAATATGTAACAAATGGCAAATGCACGTTTGTTAATTTTGCTGGTGAAATGCTGCTCACTGTGTTCATTGCAGTGCCATGATAGAACTTATTTCATAATGGTTTTTACAAATAAAAGGTTTATGAGTAATTTACACGCAAAGTAGAATAAGTGATTTAAGTGAATCGGCTTCTTATCCTTAGAAGTACATCAATATTTTCAATAATTCTTTTACTTCAACAATTTGGAATCTTTTCCATAAAATATTCAAACAGATACTTTATACGAGATTCTTAAAATAGAGCAATTGCCATAATTGTTTTTAGTAACTGTATAAAGTACTACCAAACGTTTTATCAAAACAACTTAAGTTCCAACAAACGCATGTTCATATTTGCATATTTCGTGTTTTTATTCACCTTACGAAGTACTAACTACATACTTTGTTACACAGGTAATTGGGCTGATCGTACTTATGAATGCGGGCTAATTGTTTTTTTTATCGTTATAAAAAAAGATGGGAAGGTAGGAGAAAGAAATGGAATAGGAGAAAAATATATTTATTTACAGGAATCAAAGTTGTCTCCCTTATGTTTCTTAGAGGACTGCTTATCGTCCTGGCTCTCTGAACTCGATCTCAGCATTAGCCTTGGAATCCTCTTCGCTTTCAGATAGGACATTGTTTCTGCATCAGATCTATAAATTCATGATTCCAATAAATTGTATAATAAATCCAAACAAACCTCTTCAACACAAATAAAATACTCTTACCTGGTCATCGTCTTCACCTCGGTAAACATATCGGTTTGGTTGCTTTCATTTGAGCTGGAACTGGCAGAGGACGAATAGGGAATGAACGGTGAAATTTTTGCACGTGCCTCGCTAATTTGCTCGGCATTCTTTTCCGTTGTTGGTTCACTTGACGTTACTCGATTTTCTGTTGTTTCATTATAATTAGGCTTCTTGTTCTCGGCTTCAGTTTTCACTGTCGCGGCATCCGCCGTTTGAGCTTCCGGTCTCGGTAATAACTTTCCATCTTGTGTAGGAAACGTCAGGGTCGGCAAGTTTATATTCTTATCACCTTTAGTAGCGTTCATTAATTTCATTAAAAGCTTCGAAAGCTCCTCGCGCTTACGCGTAACGACGATCTCCTCGAACCAAGTCTTTAGTGTTTTTATTGGTGGCATGTAATTCTTTATTGGATCTTTGAAGAAACTCTCTACATACTGTAGAACATAGACTCCACAGTCTGTAAAATTTGATTGTTGTGGAACCTTTGGACAGGAACCTTTTATAGTATCTTTCGAGAACACTTTGTCGACTCCCATTTTGGCTAAGTGCTCACAGCTCAAATAATCCCGCAGCGTTGCAACGACACGCGATCGGCTAGCACCCGCCAGCGAATCGAATATTAATATACATGGACTATAGAGAGAAAGTAAAAAATTATTCACCTCAAGATCTCATTTCATCTTATCTATTACCAAAAATTGTTGTCATTCTTACATTTTGACTATATCCTTTTGTTGCGCTGTTGTTTGAGTTACTTTCGTTCGTCGATTAGCATTGTCTTCTTGATTTTCCGTGTCCTCCTTAATTAAAATAGTAAAATATGTTAGTGTTTAGCAAAAATTATAACTTTCTTATGATGAGTAAATTAGCATGAATGTAATTTCTATGTTAGTTACTTACTTCTTCGTCACTCTCCATTTCCATTTCCTCATCATCACCTTCAGCTTCATCCCTTTCTGAGCCATCGTCTCCTGGATCTAATGTTATAGTTGTAGCTACAGGTGTAATAGTGGTGCTGCCAATGGTGACTGCCTGAAGTTTCAATTCCTTAACTTTTTTACTTTTTTGGACAGTCTTGTGTACGTCATGTTCCTTTGAACTTTGTGTGGATACAGGAACTTTGCCCACCAATCCCGGAAAGCAAATTATGGCTAGGAACCAGTGGGCACTACAATGGAAGTTAAAGAGGAGTAAATAGCTCAGCATAAAAAAATCTATATAAAATTACGAAGTAACTAGATATTTGTTTAAACTCACTGTTCATTAATTGGTATAACGATGAAATCCTTCTCAAAAATATTAACGTTTTTTGTCCATTTCTGAACTCTCGCGTGTCTTTTGGCAGCGGCGGATAATGGGGCGGTATTCTCAGCCGCCTGGGCATGTGGACTGGTCAATCGTTTGTAAAAATATGAACTAAAAACGTGGGTCCTACTTTGATCAGTTTCCGACAATACCTCCAGCGTTAAGTATTTTAAATAAAAGTCTATAATCACGTCGTTCAAAAACTGATCTTCCCCGAGACATGCATAATCCTCCGTGTTGATCGCAATACCACCTTTAGCAGGAGGCGGTGGATATACCATTATGCTGTCAGCAGAACAAAAATAAGACAAAATAAATTCGTACAGAGAATCATGTTATGTTATAGTATCGATCATGGATACTTACGTTTGTATCTTGCCGTTGACGTTACTACTGTTTGACGAGGATCCTTGACTTTGTCTTTTCAATAGGGTTTCTGAATGTGTTTGCTGTAAAAAAAAAGATCAAAGAATAATTAGTATTAAACATATCATTAAAAAGAGTAGGATATTAGGCATCTACTGCTATTAGAGATATACTAACGCATTGTGGCGAAGACCGAATTAAAATTTCGTTCGCCTCTTTTGGATTGAGCTCCTCAAGTTTTTTTGTTAATGGAAATAAAGTTTTCAAGCATAATTTCGACTCTTCTGTCATTTCTTCTGGTAGCAAGGTAATCCGTTTATGCGTATTATCTGTTTATGAAATAAGTTTTGTGATTATATATTACTGTCACTCATTAAGATATCAAGTTATACTCTGTTACCTTTGCCAGCAGGATCATAATAAGGTCCTTTTGGGTCTTGCATACCGAGTAACTCTCGGATCATCGCACCAGTACCCGGCGTTGTATAGAAAAAGAGAACTGGCATTATCTTTCCGAAGTGAATTAACACTTTCACTATGCTTTTGAATTTTACGTCTAGAGTGACAAAGTTGGTATCTGCCAAAGCAAATGCACCAGTTTATTATTACTCGTGCTGTCAACGCCAAACACAAAAAGGGAATAAGGGAATTTATTTGACTCACCATCTTCGAGCAACGGTACCCCTAATCTAATACCATTCTGTGATATTACTACTCTTTCTCGAGGGATATATTTGTAGGATCCTATCCTGACCGTTCGACATAATATAGATGTATGTGGTGCTTGAATAGATCCATCGGTAATGTCTTCTGTTTCAGATTCTCTTCCACCACCTGAAAACGTGTATTAGTATAAAAATTTCCAAGTAAGGAATGATGAAATTAAAAAAATATTGATGGGAAACCTTTGACTCCCTCTTCTCCATCGACAGTGTGATCAATGTCAGTGTACATTAAATTGTTTGTGATAACTGGTTCTTTTTCAGAAATCATTTCCATTTCTTCATTGGATGCACCACCAGATGAGGTATTGTGTGTAACATTGTTATCCATTTCCGACTTTTTTATTTTGTTCTCCTCATCTTCTTCGTCCGATGATATTGTTAAACATTCTTGGAGAAACATGTACATTCTTTGTTAACTATGTTTATTGTTTAATTGTTGTTTATGAATTAATTTTAAATACGTCACAAAATTTCGGATGTCGTGTAACTGTTATACCTGGTTCTTTGACTGGCTTTGATCTTGAAGATCCAACTGCTCGCGCTCTACCTCTTCCACGTTTACAAACGGAACCATCTTGGTCTAGCTTAGCTGTTGCGTTACGATCAGGGGTTTTCTTATAAAAGGTCTGAAAGTAACAGAAGACCATGACACGTGTGAACGATCTTGTCAAATATTTAATTACTAGGATGGAACCAAGTGGCAACTCGTTCCCAATGTGACCTGAAAAGTCTAAGACAAAACTAATTCCGGGAAATTACAACGACGAAGAAAAATATAAAGTAAGGAAATATGCTATAGAACTTTTTGTTATCTTTAAATATCCTAAAATGGTATAAGTTATCTTTAAATATGATACTTTAATCGGTAGTAAGTAAATTAATGCTGTTAAATAGATTTCTGCTCTAGTATTGTTTTGGAGCATCTCAATCATGATCCTTACATCGACGGACAGCATGTTCTCGTTCTTCGCTTGTATACCCATAGTTATTGGTATTGCCTTGACATCCTTTGGCAATTTTGTCTTACACCGCATGCACCGGTTGAAGTCACTTGAACTGATGCCACAGTGAGGGCACACAGCAAGTTTTCCATCGACGTATTTGGGCTCCTAGTTCCATACAAAAGCTATAGTAGGTTGAGTTATGCAAAAGGATTAATACATTCTAGCGATTCTTGACTAAAGCATAAAAGTTTATCTCAATTTGTTAATATTCGTACAAGCAGTATGGTTTGCTTTTCTTATTTTGTATCAGACTCTGCTATAAGCAAGAATTTGCACTTGCAATTACTAGCATTACACTGCAACTGTTCGATAAGTACAAAAATGACTTCCTTATAATATGAATAGCTTGCAAGTTTTCACATGATTATAAAAATGCAATAAACCTTATATATTCTCTACATTGTTTAACAGTGCTAATTCTTCACGAATATTAATTTTTAAAATTAAGGTTATACTCTGTGAGGAAAATATTACCAATGATAGCTTCTATATTCACAAATTAAATCCAATTACACAACTATCAGAAATATATTCAAATTAATAAAAACATATATTGTTTCTATCTGATATCCCACAGCACTCCTTGAAATAATCAAATATAAGAGCCAACAAGTAGTCTTATCTGTTGAATAAATATGTCTTCTATGTATTCAATAGAACTAACCTATAACAATCTAACCTATAACTCGTGCAACTCACATGTGTGGTCACATTCTGTTGTTACGCAATTTTCATTAATGTAAAATAATAATCAGCAATGAAGAACGCGAAGTAGATAAAATACTAAAACTTAAGTAATATCCAACTTCTTGATATAATAAAATTTTTCACAATCGACGACGACTTGTGAATGCAAAGGCGTAGAAACCAGGCGTAAATGGCTAATACATTCCAACGAGAAAATGATGAATTTCGTTCTACGCATAAAAATTGATCACCTCTTGTAATGCAAAACTTTTTTAGCTCGATTTACTTCTAGTTAAGGTACTCGACTTTTTTTCTCAATAAACTTTACTGTTGGATAATGAGATATATATCAGATGAACGCGTAGTATCGTTGTACTGATGTTCCACGTGGCAGATATACATGTACAACATTATTTAAGAAACTATGCATACATATACATACGCTTTGAAATTGAATATTCACAAGTACCGAATATCAGAAGTATCTCCAGTGTATCTAAACATATTTCAAATTACAGGTTTGGACATTGTATAAATGTCAATATATGTATAATTAATGCATTCCCTATATTCGGTACCTGTTCATATTATAATTAAAAAAGCAATATCTTACCTCGTTTGGTGTTACGGAGGAATTACTGTTTTCATTCGAAGCACTGAAACAAGAAAATATTTCACTTCTCTGCACTTCGATTTTAGGATTAAAAATATTTGTAATCATCATTTCTCATTTGTATATATGTTAATTCACATAATAATGTTAATTCTTCATCACTTACTGGAAATTAGGTGAGGAACCATCGGCAGCTGTATTCGGCATGGAATTATTTTCAACTTCCAAACTGCTTTGTTCAGTTTCATCTGGGGTTCCCATCGACGTGCCTGGACCAGCCTCCACGATGTAATTGATACCCAACGTTCCATCCGACACTAAAGATATTACGGTGTCCCCGCAAAATGAGATGTTTGACTGAAATCATAGGCAAATTAAAATGTTAGAACTATAAATTATTCCTACGTGTGAAGATGAAGACTTTTAGTTTACCTGTTCTAAAAGATCTTGAACAGTACACTCATCATTTGGTATGTCAAACGTAATGAGTCTTTGTTCTCCGTCAGGTAGAAGAACCAGCATCTTCGCGGTATTGCCTTCGATTTGCTGTGGGACTATAGTATTATGCGGATCATGAATAGTCTTTTGTAAGTATGCCAAACTCTCGGTGGATTTACACTCAGATTCTGCTTGTTCGTTACTGTTTTCTTGATTAACGCTCGCCTGTTCTTCGATGTTTTCAGATTGATCAATTTCCATGGCTTGCTGGTTTGCACACTGTGTACCTAATACATCACCAGATGAAAAAGCATTTTTTAATGTCAACATTACCAAAGGTGGTAACTGAGATTAAAACGTCTTTAATTTGTAATATTTCTAAGATAATACCTAATAAAGGTTGCCGCTGTTGCTTCATTTGAGGTGATACACTGGGTTGACAATGCTGGTGTTGCTGTTGGTGCAGTTGTTGCTTTCGTTGTTGTAAAGCAGAACTGTACTGTCTGTGTGGTGGGCTTAATTCATCACGCATCTGTGTATGTAATGCCCTTTTTAATTTAGCCTGCTGTTTGATCCGTTCACTCAAATGTTCTTTCTCAGGATAGTGCAGCGCAGGGGGATTGGTTTTTAATGTCTGCTGGACCGTCTGTACTAAACCATAAGCTTTTGTCTGGAAACTTGATGTCGAATTTCGATGCAACATTCGATCTCCTGGAGAGTGCACGGTATGCCCACCCTGTGGAGTGTTTAGTACACTTCCACCTTGCACGAATGAATGACGATTCCGGTTTTGTAATTGTCTAGGTGTTTTTTTCTCCATCGAACAGAACTGCGCTTCGGATAGCGAACGCTGACCCTGCTGGTATGAAAGCTGTAACAGGGAGAGACAGTGAACTTTATTTTAACTTATTTATACAATAAAAACGCGTATGTTTTCGAGCCCTTTTCAGGAAACAATGCATCCCAACAAAAACATTCGAAATGCTTACTGGTGTAGTAACATTGTTTTGCTGCTGATTCCTGTTCGGAGTGGCAACTTGATTCCTGATGGGCGTCGTGTTTTGCTTCAAAACTGCATTGAAGTTGATACTGTTTTCTGGCATCTTTATCCATTGCATACTCTGCCCCTCAGGATTACTATTTACTGGTATTTTATTTCCTAAAGGTGTTAGGGCGGCTATTACTTAATAATACAGTATGATACTATGCTCTACGCTTATACACTTTGCAATTTGTATGATTACCTCGATCATCCACAATATTAACGATGTTCTCGCCTACTACATTAACTGTATTTGTTTTCAATATATTCTGGGTCGTTGACATATCGCTTGTTTTGATTATGTACACATTTTGTCTGCAATAAGGTATTACTAGTTAACTACTTGGCGAAATTCGGTTAAAGCTACTTATTGCCCTTGGCAGCATATTTAGCGACATAAATTGTATATATTACCGTTGATCTAAAGGAGCGGTAGCAATCTGCCCACCGAGATTTATAGTTTGTGGTGAGAAAATTGCCTGATCGGTATTTTGTGCCGCAGGAGTGTATGTAACATATTGTGTTGAACCATTCCCACCATTATTAATATCTTCAACGACGAACTGCACGCTCTGTCCTTCTACAGAACAAATTCGTTGCACTTCCTCGATAGTTATCGCATTGTTTGCATTAGTCACGAGATTGAAATATTGGGCCATTTTCCCAAAAGCTTATGAGCCAATGAAATATTTCCCCACGTACTGATCAGTTCTCTTTCTAGTTTACCACTTAGATGCACTTCTTCAGAAAATTCATATCTGCCCTGTGATGCATTCAATATTTGCAAAATACAACCTGGTGAAAAGAATAAATTCACACTCTTTTGTGATGCTCTAATATTTTAAATCACCAATCAAATTATTGAAATTAATATAATCTTTAGTTATACCCCACAAAATTCTTTTCATTCTATAAATGTCCATTTTCATTCACATAAAAAGGAAAGTATCTGTATGCTTTATGTTATAATTATTATCCATTTTATCATATGTTTTAAGCAATGTTCAATTATTTGTAATTCTACTTAAAATTCAATGTAGGAATCAATTTGAATAATATAAATAACATAGTGAATATTATAATCGTGACAGAGATATCATAAGTATAGCTTTGGAGTAACTGTATTAATACGATAGGGAAAATAGTAATGAGAAAAAAGGAACAGTTTCAATATAAATCTGAAAAGTTAATTCTTAAAACAACTCCAAAATACTTATGAATTTATATTTGTTTTAAATTTTTTGTAAAATATTCTACATTCATCTGTACCTAGATCACATTCTACGTACAATTTTTTATGTTCTTGTAGCATTGCAGCTCTTGTGTTTATGCAATAGAAAATATTCAATAATTAAATACTGCAAGACGATATTGGCATGCTAGTTAATTGTTGCAAAATCAATTGGTAAAATCGTAATAGTTTAATAAGTAAAAATTAAATTAACAAACAGACTGATTATAGAAGTAGTGTAATTGTATGTACTGACTTATTTACCAGATTCATACACATATTTAGTCAACAATGAATACAATACTCTTTAAATTTCATAGAAAGATTGAATAATGTTTCATAATTATTGTAGTTAGCATAGGAGTTTTTATTGTGAAAATGTACTTTATCTATAAGCGATTAATTTATTATATACCCATCGTATAGTTAGCCCTTAAGTATTCCGGCAGCATCAGAGGCACCCTGACGGACTAACCTAAAAATCTATAGTCTGCTGTTTTACACACGTTTTATGATGAACCCTACGTTACGACATATTATCAAAATTTCATAAATTAAAGAAAGAACGTCATTCTCACATGTTATTTAAAAAAGGCTGTATGCAACAAAACCCAGTGCAACATCAAGAATTGTGTTGAATCTCAGGAAAGTCTCATAACCTCGACTAACGTGTTAAGGTCAAAATGTTCAGGCCTAACATAGATGAAATTAAATAATCGTTAGATAGTAAATATTTGAGAGGGATGATTTAATTTAGGATTTTCAGGAGATTTTGAAAATTTGTAATAGTAAACCGAAGCTCCGATCGTGACAGTAGAAGAATCTCGTCGATTTTTGTCGGCAGCCTCGTACGGAAAATGGATGACTTACGGGCAGTTTGGTATGTCGATTCTCAAGGAAATTTTCGTGTTCTAGTGTCTTGGCTTGTCTTTCTTCCAGTCCTTTTGCTACTCTTTCATCTTTCACGTAAGTAAATAACAACTGCACTTCGCCATTTTATGTGTTCTTTGGCTGTTAACGAATCGCGAGAGAAGATTACTTACGCCACTGCGTCAGCCACGAAGCGCGAGCTTCCGTGTCCGGTCGATCTTGAATTGTATACGGGCGCGAAAACCACAAGTGGTTCGATGCTAAATATTTTGTTACAATTAAAATAAAGGATATACGTGGCTAAACATATCTTGTTACGATTTCCAATGAGGAAGGTATTAGTTAGCATGGAAGTATTTATTCTTCATAATGGTAAACATGCATCAACCTAATTCATAATGTTCAGAGACGAACAGTTGTAAATCATCTCCACGTGCTAACGAGATGATCGATTAAATATATTTTGTGTTTGCTCTGTTTGTAAATTCATTCATTGTTACGCCATTGCTTTAACTAAATAAAAACTTCCGGTATATTTGAATGAGAAAAGGGCGCGAAACACTTGCTCCGCCCAATAAAATGGTTGATTTTCTTAAGCGTATATTAAACATTAGCATTCTAAAATAGCACCATCTGGAGGATTTTTAATTTGGACAAACAATTGTAGCTGTCAATATTTCACAGCAGAGTGCGTTAATAGCATAATCTCATAGAAATACGACACGACATTTGGTATGACGGTTTTAATCTACAGTGTTTGTGTGATTTATGGTTACAAGACCCGGGAAATAGGGTCGTTTGAGTTGCTGTCTTTATCAATTTAGGAACTTTGTATGTTTCAAGCTATTAAACCTTTCAATTTTCATATTACATCTTTTAATAAGTCTCCTGTGATAAAGAAATATACTTACAAGTTCTTAATGAGTGCATCCAACAACATCCTGGCACCATATAAACAACGCTGACATCCGTTAAGCTTAATTACCGCTACACATTGGGGTAATATTTTTAATATAAATAACTATACATCTGTGTTTTATATTTATTATAGATTTTCACTGAAGCGCATCAATTTTTACGAATTGAGTAATAGCATATTTTGTTTCACGAGATTTTTGTATAATGCTCTACATAATGAATACTGAACAACATTGGACAAGATATGTTCGTTAGGTTCATTTACATCGTGTATACATTTGAGTTTTATAAAAAATATAATTCAATTGTTTTCCATTTTATTTAACATTTATTGACGTATAAATGTTTGTTTATTTAAAAAATTTGGCAAATTCATTGCACTCGTTTTGTCTTTTATAGATATCCCACAGTCTTAGCATTAGCGGAACATGTTTTTCTATTCTGTCTTTTGTTGGCCTCATTATGGCGACAATGACGCAATAATATTTTTGCGCATTCCACAGATATTTTGAATCAGATTGGCTGTACAACAACAATACCATCACCGATATTCTGTAATTAAATTTAAATTGTCATTTTAATGTTTTTAAAAGTAATAACGAAAATACAGTGGTTCTATAAATTGTTATAATATAAATATCACGTATTGCGCAATTGATTGTGTAAATTTCTGTTGGTAAATATTTAAATAGGTTTTGAAAAATTAAATTACAATCTTGAACTTAAATTACTGAAGAGTTTTTAACAAGCTATTATTTCTTTCATCAATAAATAAAATTCTTAATTGGCTAAAAACAATGTTTTATTGCATTTGTAAAAGAAACAGGCAGCTAATATTGAAGGCATAATATTATTATAACCATTAACTGCCAATGGCAATGGTAGAAGTTAAATTGCATAAACCTGCATTACGAATATCTGATTATGTTGCATTAAAACTGTAAAATATAATCAATGTAAAAATCATTAAAAATTAGACTTTCTCTATGACGATTCTAATCCACTAATTCTTTGTTTACAATTGCATTAACAATGAAATACCGTGGTACAATGGAATGTATGGTTACCTATCAAACGATACATTTAACAGTTGAATTATTAAAATGATGCCATCATTCACGCACACTTGTATTCCCATACATACTCATTTAACATGTTGGAATGTTTGATATTAAAAAAAATTAATTACACAATCGCACACACTGGTAATAGCTCAAATATAAATTTTTAATCTTGTGTAAATAATTAATTTTTATATGCAATTATGGTCGGCAGTTAATAAACTTGCAAATTAATACAGCTATTTTTGTTTCTCAATTTAATTCTGTGTATGTATTTCCTATTGTGCTGACTAAATGCAATAGGTAGTATAATTTTAATCCCATGATTGACAGGTTGCTAGGAATTAATTAATGACACGGAGCATGATATAAATAATACTAAACTATCGATTAAGAATAACTTATATGAATAGGCCTGGTTCTACAATACACTGCGAGACATTAAGTTTATAAAATTAGAAAATCACACATTGTTCATATAATGAAGATATGCATTTAAAAAAAAATGGTTCTAATAAAGCTTTTTTCTATAATGTCTCTTGGTGGTAGATATAACTGCACTGACAGATATCTAATCGTAAGCGCAAAGTATTACATATGATTGATTCACAAGTAAAATACAAAATTTTACTTTGAAATGCATTGGAAGCAGGTTTCTTAAAAACACATTTCACTCTTCAATGAATCATACTCAACTGCAAATTGCAATTCTCTCTGATCTCTAAACAACCCTACGGACTAAATTTTTTTTAAATACCAGTAAGACCTGTCCTCTCTGTTATTATACTGGATTCTTCGGTGGCAAGTAATTTGAATTCATGTGTACGATATTGTTCATCTCTTGCAGTGGTTCCTTCAGCAATTCCTCATCAATATTATGCATTGGTTCCGTGCAATATTCCTGCCCGCACGATGTGCATGCTTCAAAGTGGGGCTTGATTGAGTTTCGCAATTTCTGTGAATTAGAAAAAAAAGAAGTCCATGTTTATTTCAGAATAGAAATACCGCATATTTCTCACGGTTATAAGAGTTTCTTGAATACATGATCGTTATGCGATTTCTATGAATACCGATAACGGATTCAAGCGTTATATATTGTGCTGGGGTTCTTGTATGGGGTGCAGCTAAACCAGTTTAACTCACAAAAGGTACAAGACGTTTAAGATGGAACAAGACTGACATATACCAAGGGAGAGGACGTACCTGGGAGAAAGTGTTGCCTTCTGCTCTAATGAGTACGTAGATGGCGAAGGCGGGAATGCATACCAGAGAAAGCGAAGCAATTCCCCATCCGATGGCTTCGGCCCACCATGGATAAATATATAAACCGTTACGGTAACTTGGCGGTTCGTAATCGATTAAACTGAACACCCAAACGGCCTGCATTTAAGAAAATTCCTTATTAATATAGACAAGGCGAAGATTCTTACAGATTTTCGTATAAGGAGAAATATAGATTGGGAGAAGATGTTATGTCATGGGAATTATTTACCATTATGAGAAGAGGCGACGCGATGAGCCAGCAAAATCGAAAATAAATGGACGGTACTCGACCAGTCATTTCTTTAACATTATTGCACAACCTTCGTACTCCGTAGAACCAGGAAATGGCGATCACTTCGAAGAAGGCCAGGAACATAATTGATATCGACGCTGCGTAGTGGTCGATCAGTTGAAAGAAGTATATACCTCCCTGCATACAAGAAATTTATGCATTTATTAAGAGTCATTGTATTATTTCTTCATTTTCATTAAAAATTTTATATACTACTGTTTTTTTACAATTTCAGAATTTCTTACCTGTGTTATATTTGGTAAACCAAAGAAGAAAGACACCACGCATATAAGTAGAACGAGTATTTCATGACACAGAAGGTGTCTCTTTACCCAATTTGGAAATCCATCTTGTATCGAAGTCACTACTACCTCGACTATGGCGAACTGTAATATCAGAGATATTTAAAATTAACATTGCAATTAATAAAAAAAATTTCGAATAATTCGCTATCACAATTTTTTATACTGTGTCTTGTGCTATTAAAAATGTGTGTAGTCTGCTGACATACGTATTATGATATGACTAATTAATGAGTGTTTCAGCACGAGTATCCTTTGTCTTTAAACACGTTGTAAGTCGACAGGATGTATCATTATTAATTTATTGTCGACATAAACATTTGCAACCATTAATGATTTCAAGAGTTATTAGCTTAGTTGTAAAAATATTGCATATGAACATCTGGTGGAACAACAGTACAAATTATCTTTCCCAACATCGCAGAAGATGTCCAGACAATAAAAAAGAAAACACAATTCAATGATAAAAATATGTCAATGAATTACATTATTTATTTTCCAACAGCGCAACCGCGTAATATATGTTTCTTTTCATGACTGGGATATGATGTTATAATGTATCTAATTATTTCTTAGAAGCATAACAAATAGAGAAATGTATTGCAAGCACAAGTAACGGCACACTTTGTTAATGCGATAGCATATCTTCGGTATCACAAATTTAATTTATTGCACATACTTGACTGTTGAGCGAGAGACAGACCAACATGAAGAAGAAAAGAACTGCCCACAGTTGCGATGCCGGCATCTTCGCCAACGCTTGTGGATATACTACGAATACCAGTCCGGGTCCTTAAAAGGATATTAAGAGAATACGTTTATTAATTACCGTAATTCACGTAAGGATAATTCTCACACCCCAAGTCACAGTTATCTCAAATTACACATAAGGGAAAGATGGTAGCTAAGTTATTCTCGGCGAATTACTCCAGCAAATATTGGATAAGTAAACGGAAATCGCACGAAAAAATAGGAAACAAATCCTCTCGTGACAATCCAGGGAAATCTTCGTGTCTGGTACAATGATTTCTTGGGACACGAAATCTTAATCAAAGAATTGTCACGTGATTATTGCAGGATTAGCTAAAGGATGTATTAACGAGTGTAATTTGGATAGAAAGTGAATTTTTAAAAAATAAATTTGCCACGTGTGCAGTCATATAGATCTGATACTTACCATCACTGAGTACGGCCTCGACTGTCATATTTTGCTCCAGGGATATGTTCCCAATTGTAGCAAATGCGAATATGCCTACTAAAAGACTGCTAAATGCATTTATCAGCGAGACAGCCACGGTATCCACAAGTATGTTATTGTGGAATTTATTGTAACTCGCGAAGCAAATCATCGAGCCAAAAGCAATACCAACGGAGTTGAAAATTTGTGCTGCCGCATTTACCCAGACCTGGAAAATGTAGATTTATAAAAATCGTATCTCAAGTAAAAATATGTTAAGTGTACAGCAATGGGGCTTTTGACGTAGACAACTCAGCCATAACTGAACTCATACGTAACTCAATGGACAACAAATAATTACACCTTGTCAGTAGCAAGTGCTAAATTTATTGTCTGCAATGTTACTGAAAAGAGGTAATCACTCTAGGTAATGTAGTTTCGTGATACATACTACTTGAACTAATAAAAAGACGGCTGATAAGAATTATAGTAAACCCATTAGTTGTAAATGCATAATTAAATCTGGAGTAAAAAGTATCATTACCTCACTGACTCCATGAAAGCCCAGGAAGGTGTAGAAACATTTTATTAATGATTTTTCGAATATCTTCATGCATTTTAAAGGTTTTTTTTTTTTTACAGACTTATCAATAGCAATATTATTAATTGCAATGGAAGTTAGCTCAAGTTAAATGAATGAGCTCTTTCTGATAACAAATGACATGATGATGGAATGCCTCGAAGTTAAATCAAATGATAATTAAGTACACGGCAGGAGTACCTTAGCATCGCCGAGGAGTTCCCATCGTGGACGGAAGAAATATCGTAGTCCTCTGTCAGCACCTTCGAGCGTGAGGGACCGTGTGAGAAACACGACAATAAGAAGGAATGGAAGTGTGGCCGTGAGGTACCTGACTTGTGCCGAGGATTTAATGGACTTCCAGATCGAGAAGTAAACCATCACCCATGCGGTTACCAGGCAGGCAACCAGTTCCCATCGCAGTGCACCAGGTTCTTCGATACCACCACTGATCTGCAGGACTTTGTTGCTAACCAGCCAAATAACGAGATGATTAATCCGATGGAATTTTATGAAAATCAAGCATAATAACGATGCCAATTATATAATTTGTTATTCGATAAAAAATGCGTTTAAAAAGAAATATTTATCAGCTTGATTTACTCTACTCGGTCACGTGATAGCGAACGTAAAATGTGTCTCGCGTATTTAATTGTTAAATTATCCACTCCGTCAATAAGACAAAATTTTTCGTAAACGTAAGTGAAAATGCGACGCTCTCGTCGCAATCTAGGACCGATCGATTTATTATATTATCAAAGTTTGTAATTACTCGAAAAACTCTTCAGACGGCGTCCTGGAAGTATTAGGCCTGATGCGATTATCAAGACCTGTAAATCTTGGCAACCAGCATGCCGCACTGTTCCAGGAGTTGTCGCAATCTGACCATGGCTGGTATGCTTTGAAGGCCGCGAAGAAGTAGTAGACAGCATATGCTATGATCACGTTGTGGTAGGTCGACATCAGGAAGGATATCACGACCGATGATAAACCGGCCCCTGTTAAATATATACAAGTAAATTGGCTCAAAGCTAGTGTGAAATTCATGGCGATCCTGTGCGTGATATCGAAGCCATAGACAGTTCAAGTATAAATAGTTATTCACTCAAGAGTTTTTATAAGCGTCAAAACAAGCTCGTAAGTCTCGTATACACTATGTTAATCTTAAATCACGTTAAAGTGAATTCAAATTGCGACGAGCGCTTTGTACTCAATCAAATTTAATCGATAGACTCTAGGATATTATAGAAAGGGATCAAAGGATCATTAAATTAATCAATACCAACCTTTGAAGAGGGGACAGATCTGCCCGAGAGCACCGATCGGTCCGCGTCGTGTAAACTGGCCAATTGCCAGTTCCATGTAGAGCAATGGCACGCCGCATACTATGAGTATTAGAAAGTAAGGTACGAGAAAGACACCTGAAACATATCAACAGGAAAAGATATTTCATTTAACACGTTCAACGTACTTCCTCTTGCTTTTCAATTTAACTTTTCTTTTTCGTTCAATCAGTGAACGTTTTTTAATACGCTAATTCCTCATAATTGAGCTCGCTTGCGACACTTTTTTTTTTCATTGAGAATGGCTGGTAATTTTTTATGTACTATTTTCAGTCTTTTATGTTATCATATAATTAGTCATGCTAACTCACTCACTTGGCAAAGTGGCTGAAGTCATTTATGTACTATTTGCGCCGTTAAAGAGTTTTGTTCTTTGGTTTAAACAGGTGATATTACTTAAGACGACGTGGCAAGTATTGTAGTAGGATCATCGATATTTATTATAAACTATAATGCTTTCGATTAATTAATGCGATCTTCGATTATAATAGCATGCTTCTGCGAATATATTAGTTAAAGAAGTTATGGAAAATTCGTCAATCATTTCTAACGATCTTATCACTTACTATCGAAGATGAAGATACAGCGAACCTTGACTAACTGATCATTCCCAAATAGTAATATAACGGTTGTAAGAATTCGAGATAGGCTACGAAAAAAAATGTCTAAAAGCTATTTAAATTCTAATCGTCACTTCCTCACCGTGGACACAATCGTCGAACGTTACACGCCTAACGATAACGGATAATCGTTCAAGTCAGGCTGATTCACTGGGAAATAACTACTAATGGAAGTCATCGCTCCACTATCACGATCACCATTCTCCAAGAAGTAAATCAAAATGATCTAAGCAAGCGACACATGATTCGAAAGCGTGGTGTTTTATTGAAAAGCAAGAAAGTCCATAATAAAAATAAAGCGGATCGTAATGAAGAGATTCGCATGCAACGCATACGCGAGAGGATAGCCGTGCCTGATTTAAAGTCGTGACGATTGCAAAAGAGGGTGAAAATTTAATCTTCATTTAAACGATGAATTACATCACATTTGCGTTTCCATCAAGCGATGCATCGCGTTCACGATCACATTTGTAGAGATAACAGTGTGTACCTAAGCGTCGCGTCAGTTTCGGTTACATACGTCACAGTGCATATATTGCTGTGCCAAATGATAATAGCGTGAGATCACGCGTGAGCGTCTTTAACGTAACAGATGGCTTTTTGGTTTCAATACGTTTATCAATCTTGAAAAAGAAGCGTTTCGCTATTTACATACGTAGATACATTACGGCAGTGTGTAGCCTGAATGTGTGGCACAATTTACTCGCTACTTCGTATCGTAATCTCGTAGCCTGAAACGACACCTGTTATCCGGAGCAAGGGCACGGTCCCAGTCACAGCGACAGTTACGACGTCGCGGCATAGACAGACACGGTCGCAGCGATAGTCGCGATGAGGGTGTCGCGTTACCGGCAATTTTCAAAGTCCGAAAGAATCAGGACGTGGCGTAACTCTTGGAACTTGACACGCGACCTTGTCGGGGTAATCCTGCTGATTTTTCAATGACATCCAGTAGAAACGACCCGACTGACTTCCCTTAGCACTGTCCGTCCCGGATGTCCCTTCCAACCACCAATTTCCACTTCCCCCTTACTCGAACTTTTCCAATGACCTAATACGACGTCTACTGTGTCATAATTTTTGTAGACTCCCACCCATCAATCCTGCACTTGACGACCACCCAACGCTATTACTCTTACGACCTCGAGGGACCATGAATGTCCGTGATGGAGAAACAGAAAAGATTTTTGTGCTATAAAATTGATCAGCTGTCAGATATCAATTTTTAGAATTTCAATAATAATTCCGGAAGAGAATTACATGATTAACTTCCCAAGCGTTTGCGACATTAGTAATAATCATTTCCGGTTATCCGATTAAATCAGTCTTTACGTGATACGATCCCATTGGCAGTTTTAAGAATTCTAATACCTATGTAGATAGCCTGCAATTCCGTAACAGGATATTCATTAAATCTACATCTCATTTACGAAAATACGTTAATTTCGAAAATTTCGTATTCCATAACTGTTTGTCATTGCTGTCGCTAATGATATCTCCTGTATCTGCAACCATATGTCTGCCAGTGACTTCGCATACTCGCCGAGAGTTACGCGACGCAGCCACACGTGGATACGTATACGTACCTACCAGCGCTCGTGCAAATGTTCCGGCGTGAATTAAGCAGCAAGCTGTGAGTTAATCCGTAATGACCGTTTAATGTGAATAAAGAGTTACATCCACTGACCTTGTCATCGCCCACGATATGAACTGTCAATGCTATACGCGACGTATATACATACATATATGTCTCAAGCGTCGCACGTGGTTCCACAGTCAATTCGCCATTAAACGTGTCGCAAGCGTATGATCATCCTGAGCTCTTACGTTTATGGCGTTAAATAATAGGATACTGATAAGAATTATATAATATATAAGACGGTTAAGTTTGTTCTAAATACGTTGGTACCCTCATACTTGATTTCAAGATAATGAATAATGGCTTGAATGAACAATAGTATACAGTAGCAAGTTGATAAAAGTATTTTTTTTTTTCGTATAATTTCAATGGAACTCCGTAAGCGTATGTATTATATAGGTAATTTCAAAGTCAGTACCGACTTTTATCTTTTATACCTAAGTAATGTTTAATTTTGTGTCTGACTGTATGTATCTCTGGATGATTTTTTGCTCCTGAGATAACATCAAAAAATGAATAGACGATATGCGATAGTCTTCTTATTGGCTTGAATTGACGAGGACAGCCGATTAGATAAAATATCACGTCAAGAATTTGTCCCGGCCGATTGCGCACGACAATTCGATTATTGGAAATTCTGACTCTGGTACCTTGACATCCGTTGCTTGCATGACGCATGTGAGATTACACGTATCCCGATATTGAATTTATGGACGTTAATTATAAATCAACGAATATAAAATTTCACCTGAGAAAATAAAAAAAAATGGATTTATCCTTATAAGGCGTCGAATTGTATTACGCGTAGCATATATATTACTTGTTTTAACGAAAACAATCGCATAGTACATTTAAATCGTGGATCGACGATGATAATAATTAACGGTAATAATTAAGCGATAACGAGGTGCCGTGTTTACCAGGCTTGCCACTGTAAATCAATCTAAACGTTAAAACAAGTTTACACACTCGCTTACGTACAATAATTAATACGAAAAGAAACTGTAACATTCCTAAGTTTATTTATGGTTACACATGTTCGCTCCTCGTTAAATTCTTTTTTCTTTTGCATCTGATTATACGCAGTGACATATTTGGATTATTTTACAAAACGAAGACAAAATTTTTTTGTACACCGATATCGCGTCTCTTGGCCACGCAAGGATACGGAATTTTGCATTAATTCGTTACGTATGCATAAGATATTTTATGTAACGCATCTCATTGACGTGACCGAGAAGAAAATTGCTAATCGCATTAATTTCTCTAATCTCCCGGCGAGGCTCTATTACTTTTAATACGTGATTAACGGGTAAGGTCTGCGAGTTGCCATTAATGTCCTTGAATTTTACCGCTTATTTCAATCCAACGGAAACAACCAAATTACTTCCTTTTCCGGATACACGTGAATTCGTTACCGGAGCTATACCTGCATCCTGTGGATGCCTGCTGGCAACTTTTTTTTTCCGGTACACTCGCACGGAGTAAGCTCGTAATTATCGTTTGGATTTTATCGTTTGGATGGTTGAAGAAGATTTGTAAAAAAAAAAAATTAGCGGAAGACATTACTCACCACCGCCGCTCTTGTAACAGAGATACGGGAATCGCCAGACATTCCCAAGTCCTACGGAATAACCGATACAGGCTAGAACAAATTGTACTTTGTTCGCCCAGTGCGGCCTTTTTGGTTGTCTGTAATCGCCAGGATCGTCAGCATCCAAGTCATCGTAACTCGTGCACGTAGATAGATCATCCTCGATGGGTCTGGAAAGACGATATTTGTATAAAAAATTGAAATTTTTTAAATCAAAAGATACGAATAGCATGACGCGTTGAATTGCATTACTACTTTGAAAACATATGATTACGTAAGCGCGCAATGTCATTTCGAATATTTGAAATAAAAATTGATTTTTTCCTACAAAAGAGCGATTTTCTCTGGGATGAAATACTTGCTTCTTGGAAAATTTTTTAAAAATTTCTATATGCGTTATGACTATCTTTGAAAGTATCAAGGATAAGAAAGAATCGCTCGTCGATCAGTGTTGTTTCGTTATGAGATCGGTGAGCAGAAGCGCGTGGCTTTTTGTAATTATTTTGTAATTATCTACACGTGTGTTATGGTCTTATCCGCGGTATGAGTTTTTAACGTGTAACTAAGTGTAGTGTTGCAGTTGTATTACAAGAATAGAATATGATTATTATCATGCATAACGTATTAAGGCGTGATGGTAAATTTACATAAAAATCATGAAGCCTCTTGTGCAATGTAAGCTAAACCTCTGTGTATGTACGTGAGTCTTTTCATTGCTGTGGTATGATTGCTATGCGTAAAATGAAATAACTGTCGCGCAAGATTAAGTTGCGTGTAAAACTTTTGAACGTGCTACGGACAATAGAAATAGTTGAGAAAATTTCAAAGACAAAGAATCTTCGAGAGAATGGAGCTCATCGGTAGGCGACGTATATAAGCCTATTGAAAATTTTTAAAAACAACAAATTCAATTTGGCCATTAACGTGAGGGTTTTTCGAGTCGAGAAGTTTCAACGAGACAGCATTTAAAATTTTTATTTTTTTACGTGTATTGATAAAAATTTATCGGAATACGATTTGCTCTAATTAGAGCTCCAGAAGCAGACATAATTAACTCAGTAATAATTTGGCTCTTATCATCGTAAAGAAGGTCGTAGTCCAGCGCAATGAATCAACGAATCGAAAAATTAACTTAATCGAATAAACGCGTTGATCGCTGTACGAAATACATAATTAAATTAATGTTCATTAGATTGTGATTTATGATGGTGAAAAAAAAGTCAATTCCTCCAATTATTGTAATATCGCTAAATATGCTCACGTATGGTTCAACTGCATGGATCAGATGAATTAAATTTGACTGCAAAGAGATTGTCCGTAACTGCGATTATGCGTGAGCCTTTATCGAACGATACGCATGTATGGGCCCATTGGAAATCATATTTGAGAATTTAATTTTATTAGTATAATTTCTTTAACCAGAATTAGCCTCGAGTCAAAATAAATATTATTTCTCAAAGATATAAGATTTGGAATAGTCCGTGCTGTCCCACTGACATGTATTATTGCTCAATTTTGTGTTATCTTTACACACCGATTGGATATTTATGAGCGTCCACAAGATAAGCCAATTTTATAGTTTCACAATAGTATAAGTTTGGGAGTTCTGGACCAGGAGACCTGTAACCGACATATACCGACACTCCAGAACCTTCGAAGGTGGGTGTCCGTGCTAAGTTGCCGTCGTAAGCTCTACGATTCCCGGAATCGAGCGAAAATTCTTGGAGTCGAGGGTTTCGGTGACGTCACTTCCGGAAATCGTAGAGCTCACGACGGCAACTTAGCACGGACACCCACCTTCGAAGGTTCTGGAGTGTCGGTATATGTCGGTTACAGGTCTCCTGGTCCAGAACTCCCAAACTTATACTACTTTTCACATAGTCACAGTTTGTTCAAAATGCATAAGAATATTCATTGTCAATGTACAATTCCATAAGTGAATAATTAGTGAGTAAGGAGCAGTCAGTGTAATGTCGTAGTCAGTGTTTCGTAAAAACAAGTTTACTGGGCGTGTTAGCGTGGCCTGATACGCCACTTGGTGTTATGTATAGTATACGCCTGTGCAAATGTGACAGTTTGCGAGGCGATGGTCGAATAAATTAGAATTAGTTCAAGTAATTAGAATGTGGGTGAGAGTGACGACTATTGATCGTGTAAGGCCTGTTAATTAGGGGACTGGCCACAGTAAGTTTGGATATCGAAGAGAGTAAAATAGAGTGAAAATTTGTTCTTTATTTTTTGTTACATCCCCAAGTGACTAATTTCACAAACGGGATGCTAACTTTTACTTGACACAAGAGATACGAGGAATTATTGTTAGGTTCAATTATAATACGTGGCCAATTTATGTAGTGGGACGTATTATGTCGTTTGGTCGAGTTGAACTCTCATGAGACATGGAGCTGCAGTGAAACGTTAAACTGTCCCACGAGAGCGGAATGATTGCTACAGTGATTATTTAATTAGCAACAGATTATTTTGCCTGCAGTTTTCTTCAAGGAGTCTTCGGGTCGTTCCGTTGTGAATTCTTCGAAGGATCTTAAGAGTCTGTAAATATACAGTGACGACGGCACTGGTCTTATTTATTTAAAATGTCGCAGTCCCTTTCAAGCGAATTTTATTTTCCGAGAATAAGCGCAACGACATATGAGACGGGATATGTAGGATGACTAATAGTAAGTAGACGCGTGCTGTGACGTATCGAAATAATTGATTGATCAAGTCGAACAGTGTTACAGGGGTCGATTGAATTATTCAATTTAAAAAATTCTTCTGTTCCCGCCATATTTGCTTCGCTCTTATGCCACGGGTGCGCTGAACACGCTTTTTCTAATTGTTGGGTGAATAATTTCGATAGGACTCCAAAGTTTTCCAAACTTTTACTCGATTACTTAACTCTTTGTATTTAATTAATAAAACACTCGGTAAATGGAAATTACATACGATCTAAACAAACAGAATCCGTTTTCATTATTTATGTATCATCTAAATCTATGTCAAAATGGTATTAGGTAACCGGCAATAAAGTTATTTGTGGGCTGATTAGAGGACAGTGCTTGACGATCCATTGTAAATTGTTTAAAACTGTCATATTGGGTAATACTATCTTGATAAGGGTATACAAATTTGAGAACAAATATTACGGTACATGTGAGGCAGGATACGCTGGAATTGTTGACCGTCGATGATTAGTCCACGTTGCGCTAATGCACGTTTAGCGTCCAGCATTTTTGCGTTTTCCACAAATCGGTTTAAAAATCGACTTCCAATTGAGTATTGAAAGTGCAAAGGATATTTTGAAAAATTGTTAAGTTGCAAATCACTCGATTTTATATTTTATGTCATGGAGCTATACTTTTTTTTCCCACTCAAATACGGTTCACAGGACTAGAAGTTACCGAGATGAGGATAAAGACGAGACTGAGGATTCTTACTTGATGTCTTCGAAATTATATAAAACCTATCCTAAAGAACCATCTGTCGTAGTGCAAATATGTAAATCATAACAATCTGCTTGACTTTCACATTAACTTCCCCTTATTGGATGTCATATGTGATACGAGATGGGTCATTTGTATCTGAACTGTTTATGATACTTAAGATACTTAGCAAGTGGTATCGTCTGGCACCTGTAATAAAGTTACATATCCCAAAATAAAATACCAGAGACAAGCATACGCAATCCATCACTCATAAGATGATTTCGTTCAAGAAATAATAAGATGATTAAATTTTTCCAGAAATCCCCTTACGATAAAGGAAGCATGTCGAGCTTCTAAATTTTTTCGAAAAAATTTTTAATAGAAATATATTAAGCGAGTATGAATCGTATACGTTACCTAAATATCCGTAACTGTTATTATTATGCCTAACAGGTAAACGTCACTACCCTCTGTTCTTGAAGAACCATTAAAAATCTCCGTCTAAACTTCACAGACGCTACGGTTGGCACTCGTTGATAGTTCACCTTGAGACGGTCTAAAAATGCGGTTCCCAAACCTTGCGGTTTCAACGAGACCGTCCGATTAGTCGAGAGCGAGACCGCCTATGAAACTGAACTTGTTCTATTTAAATTTGAAATGACCTAGAAAATAATTTTTCTTAAATTCCTCGAGCACTTTGACATTTCCTTCCCACCTGTTGAGTTTTTTTTAATTTTCTCCGAACCCCAATGTTTATTCTGACTAACAGTTTTAAATAATTATAAGATTAGCAGTCACGTTACTACCGCCTTGAATACAGCTACTCCACGATTATCTCCTCTAACAGCCTGAACGATTAGCGGCGATAGAGCTATCAATGGGAATCCTAAGAATAATAAATTAGCCTAAAGAAAACAAACGACCGATTATTTACGAATTAAATAGCGATATACGAATTACACGTAAAAGCAACGCTACACGTTTTTACATAAAATCCATAAAAATAAACAGATCCACTTATAACGGCATTCGCAGAGATTGTAACGATATCAGCGACGTGATATCGTGAAAGTATTTCTTAAGAAATAATGTAAACAAGCCTAATCATATATTTTTCTAATCGGCCATATCTCTCCTGTATACTTATAATCATAAGTCAAACGCACTTATGCTTTCACCCAAAACGTCAAAAATATAGTCTACCGTCTTAGGAAAACGTCACAATTATCACTTTACGTATAACCATCACTATCAATTCTTCACGTTAAATAAATAAGTCACGTTAATAGAATAATTTTTGTCCGTCGCAATGAAAGTGATGCGATATATGCAGTTTGCTATCTCTAAAGTAGCAAGGCGAGAAGTAATGTCAGCTCGTTCATTCATAAATCACTTGAGTCTACGAGGACGCTAAAGTTGGTTATGGAGACGTCGGTGGTCTATGAGGATGTCGAGGATCAAATGATATTTTTACTATTAAGATATAATTATACTCTGTATGAATACCGCAGGCAAATACTATGGCGAAGTTCAAAGATCCAGTTTGACGGAACGCTGTTGCGGTCACGGATATGCCTTAATGAGTTTAATGCATACGCGCGTAACAGTGAAAGTGCGAGGGCATTGTGCATAGCTCGTGTTCGCTCGTTCGTTCATACGAGCCGCGTGTAATGCGCCCAAGAGGAATTTGATTGTGCAAGAAACTTTTGTTTGATATAAAATATTAAATTCGATATGACCGTGTATATAGATTGAAGTATCATGACCGTCGGGGCGGTCACTGAAATTTCTCCTTAATAACTCTACCGGAACACGCTACTTTCCGTACAGTATTTTGAGTCTCGTAAAATACGAGAGGTGGGTGTATTCCATTATTTTTTTAATATGCATATACCTTGCTTCGTTCAGGTTCAAGAAGAGATTAGGGGCGATTCGGGTCAAACTCATTACTGACTGTTAGACCCAAGTATTACAATAGTTACAATAGTAAGCTGGTATAGTTGTTAAAACGATCTTTATCCTCTTGGTAGGTATGCTGTATATGAGTCATTGGTTTTATTATGTTCTCTATGAAAAATTTGATTATTAACTTATTTGGCGTGCTTCTAGGTATTATATCCTTTTTAGGATTAAGTAGATTTTTACTCACGTGGGAGGATGAACCATATTGAGCAGTTCCGAAGGTGAGGTTGGTACCCTGCGAATAGTCAGTTTCCTTCCATCCGATGATCCCATCCCGATGGAAGCAAGAGAGCGGATAGATACGGAGTCAGGGAAAGGTCTTCCGGATTGACTGTTGGCATCCGAAAATACAATACTGGCCCAGCTGGTGGCTGGAGGATGATGATGATGTTCGTCAGTGGCATTGGACTTGAGTGATCGCATACTAGGATACCGATGACGACCTCCGTGGAGTTCCACACCACGACTAACACGACCAGTATGTCCTGAATGTTCCTTGTAAAGACGTGGTTCAGACTCTAATGCTGCCAACCTTGGTTGGGCTACTCTTGGTAAGGCTGAACCTTTTTCTACCACGCTGTCGGTACTGCTATTACCGCTGCTGGATCTTTTAACCGTTCCATTATTTACCATTGAGCCAATACTGGACGTGCTAGCTGGGGCAATGATGATCTTTCTACTTCCTTGACTCAGCAGGCGACCACGTTCCTCGGGTGGAGAATCCGAATCGACGTCATGGTACGGCTGCGGATAGGCTTGCAATTGAAAGTGCACAGGATTCTTCGGCATTTCCCCCTCTTCCGGTTCTTCGGAACCATCTTCTTCGGGCATAGTACTCATCTTTCGGATGTTATTTTGTTTGGCCATAACTACCAGTCGCCCGGCACTGCCGTGTTGCTTCAACAAGCTGGATTTGTTTTCGCTCATCATCGTCGGTCCTCCTTCCATTCTTGCATGACTATCCTCTGGTCACTTCTTTTTTTACTCCTTCGATAGCCAATTAGTCTTCTTGCTCTTTCGCTCTTATCGCCTTTTTACCTCTGTTTAACGATCGTCGTACAGTTAGGTCGGATATATGTATATGAATTTCGCAATAATTCACTGATCTCTATTGTGAAGCAAGAATGATAAATGCATATTACTAAGAATCCAATCAAGAATAATATTTATTAGACACCTTTCTTATATTCAATCAATAATGAATATTTCAATGCAACAAGTGCTATAAATTTTACTAAATATCATTAATATCCAAACAAACAGTTGTTTCAGTAAAGTAAAAAAAAAAATTATTCCGAAACTCATATAACTCTTTCACCACAAAACGTGTTTCTAGGAATCACTATATTATTTTAACGATATGAAAATCCGCAGGATTGTGTTAGTACCTGTCAGATCATAGTCCTGCCTGAACCGTACGACACGCTATACTTGTCTGAGCAAACGGTAAAACGATAATGTACGTGCACGCACTCAGTTGGTTGAGAAGTCAAAAATAAAGCGAAATAAAAAAGTCACCGAACGATCCTTCTCAATTGACAAAATTCGAGCAACCCCGATTAGATCAATTGATCGACTCCGTATAGACGGAAACGAGTCGATCAAAATAAGTCGGGTTGGACGGCACGAGAAACGTGCGAACACGATCCCGACGCAAAGTCGACTGGCGAGGATCGTAACGGGTCGAGAAGCATCTCCACCTATGTAAAACCACGTATAACCGATCAGACCGCTTCCGCGCGGCAACCTGGTCAACTAATCAAAGCACTTTGTTCTTTACGAAATGTAGAATGGACGTGTTTCATTACTTAAGTAGTGCGATATGATATAACCAGATAACCAGATAGAATACTGTCTAGACTGTTACCATGGAAAAAAGCATACCTAGAGAAGATCTTGCTATAAGAAACAGTGAGTTACCATTGGATGGTAGATACTCTGAGGTTCAGCAGTTAGCAACCAGTTGGCGCTCGTGCTGGTCCTATTCTGGTCCACCTGAAGATGCTAAAGTCTTCTTAGAGTTAAACGAATAACATGGTAGGTTGTGTCGGTTATATTCAAATAATTATTGTCATTTGAGCAATTCTTTTTTATTACTCTTTCATAATTATTGCAATTACAGTTTAGTTTAATGTGCTACGAAATTGAAATGTATAGCGTAGGTAACGTATAGATCTTACAATGATATTATTTCTTGTACGAAGTCGGCATTAATTGCGGGACACATTATTGGAACGTGATATGCCTTAATATCTTTTTTATGCCTAGATGGGAATGCGTATGTCCATTAATGTGTTTAGCCGAACGACGAACATCAACGAGAACATATGATACGTGCAAATCATTACTCCATATCGACCTTACGTGTGTATCAATTTTTAACATTGAATATCTCCTCTCGTCATACCTTTATATCCATTTTACTTAACAATCCCAACGGCTCGAGTTTAATTAATAATCTAGACGGGTGAACGTCATCGCGTCACTTTTCGTCTATTTTTATTAGTCACTTTATCGATGCACGTTTATTGCTCGTTAAATAATCTTTGCTTTAAAAGCACCCTTCAGTTATTCATTGTCAGCGATGACTGTGCGATACAATAGAGAAATCATAGTGCGATTTTAATTCATAGCAATTATTTGCACTGCACATTTCGCACTCGATCAATTTTTAAACGAGTCGCAATATATTTGTGGCGAAATTTTTTAAAGAATTTTCACGCAAATTCCCATGCCAATAAATGATATAACAGCCATGAGGAAAAATAATTTTCAAAAATTCTCCACAATTTACTCGTCACTGTTTAAATAGCTCTGTACGTAATTTTAACATAATAAATATCCGTGAAAAAATTAAATTCTGGTCCGAACGTGTAAAAATCTGCATATTCGAACGGGCAACAAAATTGCCGGAAGTTAGAAATTAACAATTGTTCTTCGTATTCGGTTTTTTTTTACTCATCGCGCACGCTAATTTTATGTGGATATAGTTGCGTTATAAAGTACACTAGATGACTAGTTAAAATCTACACATTATTATATACACCTACCAAATAACATATATATACCTTCGTTTATATATCGTTCGAGTTAGTTATATCGATTTGTCCCTTAGCAATGTAGATATAATATTATATAATACAGATATATTATCTAAGTCGTTGTACATCGTTACGTTACCATTTCGTCATTATACTATATTATAATTACACTCTTAATTATCCTTTCGTTATCGATTAAAATATATCCATATAGTGTATACATATATATATATATACTATATATAGACTATTTAATCGTTTCGCTTTAACATTACACGAGTTGTAGACAATTCTTTCCTTGATATTTACAGAGATTAGATAGAAAATTATAAACAGTCCTTAGTACAAAATAATTTTACGATTACAACGATTAGGTATAGTAGCGTACAGACGGTAACCGGGTGAGCTCTGCACAGTCTTCCGCAATTACCTATATGCCTTTCAATTCCTTAGTGGTTTTTGCATAAACCACAAGATCTGCCAAATGGGGAGTAAGTAGAAAAAAAATTGTCAAATTCAAATATTCTATCTCATGATCCACTGTCAACCTATGCTCTTGAATGATAATACAAGAAAATTCATTAATCCACAATCCGATAGTACTGTCTATACATATTATGTATATAATTAGTATGTTTTATAATATACTAATTAATTTCTTTTTTTTTTCTTTTTAATATTAATATCCCGATGCTAGTCATCCTCGGCACGAGTTACTTGCCTAGATGCTCCCGAGGTTAATAAAAGTTAAGTTATCGATTTTTAGGTTAGGATATTCGCGAGGAACTGCGAGGCTTTGTAACTCGTGTTAAAATAATGTACAAGATGAAAGAAGGTAGCGGGGACGTTATTGTAATGATTTGACCGGAAGTTATAGGGAGAAAGAGTGAGAGAGAGAGAGAGAGAGAAAAGGTAAAAGGGAGAAACAGTTGAGAGATAAATGATAAAAAAACAATAGTCACTTATTCTAATACACGTTTCCTCTCGCTGCAATAGCGATGCTTGAACTCGAATCTATCTGAACGAATAGGTCGTTTCAGTCTCAAGGCGTAAATACGATTGTCAATCATACGAGTGCGAGGATCATGATTAATGATCGTCGCCAGTTTCGTCGTTAGTCTAATTAAGAGGGTAGAAGTAAATAGGGCAGCGGGATAGAAGACTGGTTAACGAATGGAATGAAGATGATGCGTGTAGATGGTAGATAAGGGAGAATTCGTTAAGGTGGTGGAGAATGAAAAACTAACGTAGAGCTCACCGACAGGTGCGAGAATAATAAACGTGCGTAGTACTTCGACGTACGTGGTTAGTAACATTGGCGCGATTGATTGGCGGAATTAATTCATATTGTTAACAACTATTTAAAATTCCGTTCAATCTTATATATATGAAAACGAAGGTCCTGCAGGATCTGGATACTCTTCACGTTTGCGCATTTCAATCCCTTCGTTGGCTATTTATTTGTATTTTTGTTTCGTGCATGTTTAGTATAATTATGCTGGATTAAATTTGTATGATATTATTTTGAGATTTTTCGTAATTCAATGCTCTCGAAGGGATCAGCTTGGTCGTTATCAAACTTTTATATTCAATTTTAACAGTCTTGATTATCAGATCCATCGATAATCGATATATCCCTTTAATCAATTTTAAAGGAAAAATCTATTGGTACGTCGTCGATTGTTTTTATACTTGACAGACCTCTTTGATAATCAAGCATAGTTCACGTTTGCGCAATGTGCTTCCTTATCGATCAAACAGAAGAGACCAGAGACTTGCAGGAGGTATCTAGGGAGGGAAAGGATACGGCTTTCTTTTTTTTTTTCAGTTCTATCAATAAGATCAAAATACGAATTAAAATAGTATTTGCTCGCGAGATCAATTGACCTGTATAATTTTTTAAATAATTTCACAAAATAAAAGTTCTGAATCATTTCATCTCCCATCGTTTTATGTAAAAATGATTGATAAGAGTGTTAACACAAGATTCTAAGAGAGGACTGATAATACTTTAAGCCTTTATCCTTTCTCGCCAACAGCCACAATTGGTAGGTATAGGTATGCACGTAGATATATAGGTCGATTCTCATAAAAAGATCAATTACGATTTAACGCCTAATTATAATCATCGCTGATATAATGCTAATAATAATAACCATTTTTATCTCACCTTTAATCACTTTCATTCGCGTTCCTCTAATTACCATTCTTTTGATCCGTTATACATGGGCGTTAAAAGATTAATTGATTATCTTGCAAGAATCAGTCCGTACGAGTTATCACATGAGTAGACAAGTAAGTTACTCGCTAGCAGTAGGGGCAACATTATAGCCAAAGGCAGCGTTATGCTTATACATTAAATACGTACAACTAATTCTCAACCTACTTACATCTTATACGTAAAGTTACCTTTAGTTATATAAATAGTGTTTTATAATAATATATAACGGTAACATCATTTTAATATTAGATATCATGAGTGCTACACGCATATTTCTTACATGCCTTCCTGATAAGAGTCGAAAGCCATTTTCATGGATTTAATATCGATACGTGTAAAAACTTTTATTTTTATTTTTTGTTTCATCTAAAAACTCTAATCACTCGTCATGTATTATTATTTTTTGAGGTATTAGAAAATACGTTTTTCTTTTCACCTTGCGCCATGACGTGTCTAATGAGACAAATAAAAGCATCTTGTCCGATATGTCTTTTCTGGTTATCATTATTGTAATCCAATGATATGACTTTCGATCAATGCGTCGTTGCTCGTTTCGTTATACGTTTTCAAAATTTGTATTTTTCGATTACACAAAATTTCCAGTTGCTGGCTATCTTTTTTTGGGGGGAAAATATATCATTGCGAAATGAAATTTGGTACTTTGAGATTTATATTTTGAATATGTGGTACGGGCATATAGCTTCTGTTTTTTTTTTTCATTGATTGGGTAATTTGACTCTGTGACGTGTTCAGTTTGTGCCGTTGGAAGAATCGAGACTGACGTCACGGTTCTACGTGATTACTTACATACTGTATTAACGTGTCTTATCACAACTAATTTCTATATTTACAATAAATATATTAGTTTTATTGATCCCGCCTATTATATAAAGTTATAATTATGATGTGTCATAGCCGTGGTTACATAGCATACTACTGTTTCGGGGTAGGGGGGGGGGGAATACGGATAATTTTCACTATCTGTTTTTATTCCCGGATCTAATTTTTTTTCTACGTATGCATACGTTCCCATTATGTAATTTTATTACGATAGTAATCGCGCACGAACTTTTGACGATAAGTGTTCCGTGTAATCATAATTCGATAGTATTTTCGCAAGTCTCTACGCCATTCACGTATACAGCACTGATATACTTTTATTGGAATATAGGAGGAGCGCGAGAATTTATATCATTATTTTTTGAAATTCGTGGAATCTCTTCTTTTTTCTACCCTCATTATTTTCATGTAAGTTGAAAAAAAATTTCGACGTTATAACTCACGCTGGCATGTTGTATAGACATGAGATATGAAAAAAAAAGTCTTTTTATAATTTAAACAAAATTTCACTGACTCAGCCACCAGTTCCTAAATGCAATCATGGTCGGCTTATGCTTGTAGGTGGTAAAAAAAAAATATACAGTAAAAAGTAAAGTTGTCTCGCGACGTAAATTAATTATGAAACAAATACAATTAATCTGTCTTGAGTAATGAGTATTTTTTCATACACAAACGTAGGAATGTATATAATTGAATTATTTGTTGCGTAATATAATTTTTTGCCTTTACTCAAAATGGAGAATTGACGTTCGAATAAAATGTTGAAAAAATGACACATAATTGTTAAAATTCGAATGCACATGAAATGCTTGAAAAATAAAAACTTACTGTATCGAACATTCAATCCAATAACGCGTCCGCACTTAATTCCAAAAATTCCATCTGATCCCGCTCTAATATCAAGACGTGGGAGCGTAGCCGAGGTTTTTTCGTTGGAGGAAAAGGGAAATCTCCCGGAATGTCGGTCTCTCACTGTCCTCCCGTCTCCAACACTCCAGCATCAGATCGTAGATGTCCTTGGAGGAGGCATTGGGTCGTGACAGATAATTAAAAAGTGTCCTGACATCATCCTTACTGGACTCCTCGACACTGTCATCGTAGTGCAACAGCCTGAGACTGTCCACGACTTCCTGGTCAGAAAGATGTTCATAGGGCACGCGTCTTCCAAGATTCAATATTTCCCACAGAGTAACAGCGAATGACCAGACGTCACTTTTAGTCGTATATTTCCCCTAAAAAGGAAGCCAAAAAAATTAATCAAAATCATAAAAGTTCAATTCGAATTATTATAAAAAAATCAATATTATTTTAAGCCGCTATGAACCAACCAGAAATACAGATTCCCACGCCATCCAGCGTACAGGCAATGGCATATTGCCATCCACCTTATAATAGTCGCAGGCGTACAATTCGTTGTCGGTGCCAAAGTCGGATATCTTGATATGGTAAGCCTTGCCGACGAGGCAGTTCCTGAAAAAGTCCGATGAGAGATATTGAGAGTCGGATAAGGGTTTAATTCGAGAGGGGTCGATAGAGGGTCTCTGAGCCTCACAGAGGAATATCGACGCCTCGGCGTTTTCCGTAAGGAACTCAAAGTCGTTCGCCTCAAAGTACTTTAAGGGGATAATGCTTTTTTTTTTCTTACTTTTATAAAGCGAACTCTAAACTAGCCTTTATCTACCCAAGTTCACAGCGCTAGAAACTTACGCTCCCCGAACTCTGGCATTCGGTTAGAATTTAATCCTATGGCTTTTAATTCGTTTTGCGCTGTACATTCAAAGGGTCAGATCGATCCTGTATGCGGATGGTATGCAGCGCATAGCTCGGCTTCCTATATCAACATGCATGTACGCATTCTACGCATGCACCGAACCGGAAGTAGATACGCATAGCGATGGACGGATGACGTAGTGACGTCCGCGATGTATACCGTCCGTATACAGGGTTGCCAAGAGAAAATGAAGTTTGGTGTATCGACTAGGGATTAAGGCTTTTGTGATATGGAAATAGGGGTCTGAGGAAAGTTAAGTTGCTCCAGGAAACACGAAGGGGTAGCGAGCGAGAGAAGTTAACATTATGTATACAAATACATATGTACGCACCTAAGGTGGAAACTGACTGAGGGGGACAACACTAACCGCTCGAGTAGCCAAACGTCAAGGATTCACGTCATTACATTGATGAAATCAATTATGACCGTGGAACAGAGCTTCAATTTGTACTATCAAGGTATTTAGTCGATCCGAATAGATTGGCATTACTGTACTAAGTTCTCCCCTAGGTATGTGCTATAGTGAATTCAACGTTTATGTACCGGTAGATAGCCAGTGGCTTTCTAGAAAATTAATTCGTCTGTATATTCCAATTACACACCAAGATGCATCTGTGGGTTCATTAAAATATGTAGCTTATAAGTTTCCGTGCGAACAAATAATCTGCATGCACTTGGATAAACGCCATAGGCGTTTTGGAAAATGCAACTGTCGTTAAAGCATACGTGCTACTTTATAAAGGTTAGTTCGCACAGCGGAACAAGTGGTAATAATACACCCACGTACTACGTGAAAGATACATATACCAAGTGTATATAGCCAGGGTAGAAATAATGGTTCCACGGGGGTGTCGCAAACGATTAACGGGAGTTGATCGTTCGATCGACCGTTTTATGGGGTTTCAATTGGTCCGTCTGGGACACGCTCGGAATGGCGGTGGCTGCGAATGTTTCTCATTCGCGCTACCTTCCGTCACCCTGGGCGATAGGGGGTAACCAGGCGATGCTGAATTTGCAGTTGAAATATTCATACGACTGCATAATTAATGAGCTCGATTCAGTCGCAACGAGGGGTGAGTATGTGCTTGGTGGTCGGCTGGACCGTAGATAGGTAGGTAGCATTCAAGATAGAGATATACACGGTACACGTAGAGAGAGGATATGAGATGCAAGGAAGGTTTCCACCAGGGCTAACCAAAATTGTCTACATTTGTAACCCAAGTCGAAGCAAAGGATTTCTATTGGCTTGCAGTGGGTTGAAGCAAGCACCTGTATGCGGTGGTGTATTGCATGCTTTGCGGTATGTTACCGTACTAGAGAATTTCTAACCTCAAAGCTCATAGTACGTGCGTTTAATTCCGTCTTTGAAACTTCTTTACCGACACTGCACATATTCGTGTTATAAGGTACAAAACTGTTTTTATGCTTCCACGGTATACCGTCATATGCCCTAAGTCATTTTTAGTGGACTCCTCAGACATTTATGGTGCTGTAACTCGTGAGTCAATTGAGATATACACTGCTGCTTGCTGTCATTCGAATGTTCGTTGTCGTTTGTCACGCGCATGCGCGTCAATGTGCAGTAGAAAAAATTGAAGAAGAAACGAGAGAAAACCGTGCGAGTAACTCATTGATTTTTCTTTGCCGACAAAACGTACGGCACGATGCCCATAGGTATACACGGCAACGTTTATTGAACCAGTGCGATATTAAAGTTCATAAGTTTTTAGACTGTATTTCGAAATCAAAGCTCTCGTAAAAATACTACCGCCACTCCCCTACCGGCAGCTGCTTGAATTATTCTGAGTTTCGAGACCAGTCGTAAAGACGTAATTTCACGAGAGCGACGCGCGTTGTCCGTTCTTCGTCGCTACTATTAAATCGAATCCTTCGGTAGATTTGTAGAGTCGTAATACTCGTATAATAGAATCCACGAGTATTTCAGGAAGATTTACAAGCGATCGCTGCGAGAGGGATCGTCCTGAACGAGTAGAGAACTGGCAGGTAGAAGTACTTTACCTTGAAGGAACATATGCTCACTGGGAGAATATTATATAAATTTGACAGTCAAGCGATAGGTTTCAATTTAAAAGATCTGCCACTTTGTCAAGAGTTCATTCGCATGGACTCGTATTCACGGTCTATATAATAAAAATTCAATTGTCTAGGCGGGTCTATACGCCGTGTAGATAAGGCCAGATATCTGTTATAAATTCTTCCAGACCCACCAGACCGTACGGAAACGTAACGTAACTATCGGACAATTTGCCGGCCGTGAATCCTGAAAGAAGTAAATTTCTCCAGGGTGGCAATACTCAGCCCTGCTACAAAGTCACAGGGGAGTCCAGATCTTCGCGAAAGATCCATCACGATACCCATTGAGAATTGTGGCTTTAAGCGTGCCCGAGATGCTTTTGGCTTCGGCTGGTTGAGAACGACACGAGCACCCGCTTTACGAGTCGACTTGGGCGAGTCGCGCTAACGAATCGACCAATGATTTCCCCAGCGATTCTCGCTGCGTGCTGGGAGGGGGGGTATTTGTTTTTGGCTTATGGAAATACACTCCAGGGCGGAATAACTTAATTTGACCAAGAGAAAAATCGATACGCGCACCTACACTCTTATTGAATTTTCAACGCTTGCCTGCGAATTCACTTCTCTGCCATGGGAATGCCACTCCTATATACACAGCATATACAAGCTACTAGTTTATACCCGGTTAAACGAACACCTGGGTATCCTAGACTGGAGGTTGACGAGGATGAACTTTCTTATTTGTCATATACTACGACTTACCTCGTCGCTAGATCACGGTGCACGAAGTTAAGGTTCTCCAGGTAGCGCATACCAGATGCTATTTGCGCCGCCATGTAGATGAGGCAGTTGAAGCTGAAAATCAAAGATAAAGATCAGTCGTCAATATATATATATATATATATATATATATATATATATATACACATATCTATACACTGCCATTACGTACCAAATGATACTATATCAATTGGATTCTCTGGTACTGTTATTAAGACACGTATCTCGACTTGTATATCTCGATGCATATTATAACACGTATACGTATTACGAATATTAATATAACTGATCGTACCTTAGAGTCTTGACGCCGATCGGCATGGAGTGAGCATCCTCGGCTGTAATGTGGGTCTTCAGGAACTGGCAGAGATCCCCGTGTTCAAGGTACTCCATTACAACACAAAATGGCTCCTCGCGACAGCAAGCGCCAAGGACTCTGGCGATGTTGCGATCCTCGAGTGCCGCCAGGATTCTTACGTCTCGCTGAAAGTCCAATCTAACGAGGGAACGGGATTAACGTGTGTATAATTTATCAATGCATATTTCATCTGCGAGCCACAGCGCGGAACGAGGAACAGAATGAATATTAACGAAATAAGAATCCTGAATTTTCGGCGAGTTTGGCACGAATGAGAATCCCAACTGCGTTTACGTGTCCCCCATGCTGCTTCGTATTTACGACGGGTCCCCCGTAATAGTATTCTCGCGTGATGGCTTAATACCCTTGTTAACGAAATTATAGCGGGCATTGATTAACTATAAACTCAGAAGGTTGCCGAACCAGTATATACAGCATATTCGAGATATTACCAATAGGTACGCCAAACTGTAATACGAAGTATATGACCCTGTCGTAGAGCAGCTGTCATTGTCAATTATACAACTGATAAAAAATTAATTAATACCTATACGAGTGTCATAGAGAGACTATTGTTTTTGAATAACAATTGAAAGTAGCTTTATGAGAATCTATAAAAAGTTACAATAACGGAGTAGTGTATTATAAGAATAATTTACGGTCCATTCTAAATAAGTATATACATAATAGAAATACCAGGCAAGTCTATCAGGATCCTCTATAAAATCCAGCGTCCCAACAGCTATTCAGGGGTTAAAAGGTCTATCTGAGAAAATCTACGCCAACATAATCTACATACGTCCTTCTTTCGGAGAGGGTGTCTTAACACGGTCTGTGACTGGGGCAAGGAAACACGAGAGAATCGGCCGTTAAGGAAAATGGTATGCACAGCCATAGCTGGCAAGGGCGGGCAGGACTCGGTAACGGCACAAGGGTGATATTCGCCAGAAAGAGGGGAGTCGACGCCACGCTATGTTATTTTTAATAAAGTGTCTGGTAGGAGTTGGGCTGCGGGACGTGATACCAGCGCTGACACATAAAACATCCTTATCTCCCGTCAGCACAGACTACGCCGACACCTCTTGGTCGCCCACCTACGATCATCTGCTTCCCTCATTTATAATCCGGCATAAAAAACACCTCAATACGAGCTGGATGTCGTTTCTCCATACTTCTATGGTGTTAGCAAATGATAGGCCATGAGCCTGACTACGGAGCCTGATCCACGAGCGTATAGAAAGTTGGGGATAAATGTGGCCATGGGAATAGCGAACAGGGTACAGTTCACATAGAAATTCTGAAAGTTCCCCTTTCTACGTCCTACAGCCAGAAATGAGAAGACCTGGTGAACCTGAGAGATAATCGATAAACTGGTCTGCCGAAGGTAAACGGTAGAAAATCAAAGGTAGAAGCGACCTTGGACTTGAGCGATGGATGATGGGGGTATTTGACCCGATAGTATCTATATGCTATATACGACTGTCAGTGTAATTCCGTCTAGAGCAACGAACAGCGCGGTGACGTCAAAGGCTTTTCGTGAAAATCAAACGGGCGCAAAACTTCATGAGACCTGGTCGTTCGGCGAGAAGCTGATCCTCGGTCGGTATACGACTTGGCGCTTGGTCTGGGATTCGAGGAGTCGAGGAGTGTGTCTCCTCGTCTCCCGGTCATTGTATGCAAATGCGTTGCTTTCGTCGAAGGAAGTTACAGTGGATACTCGCCCTTTTCTGATGTCTAGCTGGATAAGGAAGAAATAATCGTTCTCACGGAATCTAGATGACTGCTTCCGAAGGGCTAATCGGGTAGCTGAGGCTGGGCCACGGCGGGCAAGATTAAACGAAAGAACTGGGCACGATTATGCGAAAAGAAATGGCGTATGCCATTATACGAGTGTATATATGTATAAGGATCTGCAATAAATTTGGAGAAGAGCCAGAGCTAAGAGAATACCAACTAATAATAATTGCACGTCGTATCAGCGTGATCGATCGCCAGGGTGGGATTACAGTTCCTCATAGAGAAGCAAGGAGAAAAAGCTTTAATGGATAAAAAGCAGCTGCATTATGCTGCTAGTTTGCTGATGACCATGGCGGCTGGTGCCACGGTGTCAGGTCAGAGGATGCTCCAAGTGAAAAGAGGTGCCAGTAACTTACAGTGAAGATCGATTGAACTACCACCCTAGGAAAACAATGCAAATTGAGAATGGTGTATATATATATATACGTATACTCACTTTTCCTTTTCACTAGCCTCAGGCAGTAAAAACTTTACTGCGACGAGCCTCTTGCCCAGGGTGGTTGTCGTCCCGTACTCCGGAATCCCTTCAGCTTCCGCCACGTATACCTTTATTAGCATACATTTGTCTTTCTTACAAGTCGGCCGCAGATAGACAACGGGGATCTATGTAAGCTATGCCGAGGAGAGCGTCGTTTAAATTTGAGAAAAAAAGAAGAAAAAAAAAAAAGGATGCCGATAGATCAGCCGGCCAGTCGCCGGTATCAGAGCCGCGTTGGGCATTATACATCCGTGGTGTTATTATTCATCGAAAATCTTTGGAATCAGGAAAGTACCACCTTTCTCACGGTTCAGGAAGTAATACTTTACAGACCGAGTGCGTGTTTCGAGCACGATGCTAAATCACGAGCCAACGGAGCTCACAGTGTGAAGTGTGACTTGGCATTTGAAATAAGGATTCATAAAGCCGTCGACAAGAGCGCCGAGGCATGGTCGCTATATAGTTGCATCTAAAAGACAAAACGAAATTATTGGCTGCATCGACGCGGACCAAACTGATTATTAAGAATTCAACGCGGCCCCATTATCCCGTGAAGAATACCACGTTATTCTTTGTTAAGCAACTCCATTGTACGTATACTCGTGGTTACGCCGAAGTTTCACCAGTCGACGTCACGAAGTGCCAGAGTGGATTGATTTCATAATTATCTGTATAGAGAGGATGGACGCATCGTGACGCCATTGTTGTTTCCAGTCTAGCAAAAGGTATATATACCTGCTGCTCGGGTCTTCCTTACAAAACGTATGTATATATATCGTATATAGCCCGATTGGAAATTAAGAAGCGATAATGACGCTCCCTCGACTCAGCTGAGACGCTCTGCGTCGACGATCGTGAGTTTACCGTTCCAAAGGCCCCTTCGGCGAGCTTCGAGAGCATCCGAAGACGATGGCGTGGGAAGAGCGGCACGCTCGTCTGTTCCAGGCGCCTCTTCAGAGCAGAAAGAACCTCCTGTTGCGTCGGCGACTGCAAGACGATCCTCATGCAGCTTCGATAACACACGATCGAGGATCACGCTATCCGTACACGAGAGCCAGTGTAAAAAAAATTCAAAAAGCCCGCGCTCGGCTTGGCTGGACGTAATAAATCAAAACGGGTATCCAGTGCTGGAGGACTATGACTTTATACGTGTAAAATCTCCACGCTATAAAGACATCAGTAATCTTAGTCCCTGCAGTGATTTCGCTAAGCCAATGTATATGAAAATAAATAAAAAGCCTTTTTGGGTAATATAAAATCAATTAGGTAAACAACTATATTACCGTGGAGCTTTGTGTATATCTATATTGGCTAAATCAGAGAATAACTCTTTAATCGAATTAACACAAGATTCTAGTTGACAAGTACTATCGGTGTCTGTTGCTCGAGTGCCTCTACTACTTCGGCTTCGCGCGGATTGAAACCACGGGACGTGGAAACGATTTGTGGGCGTATCGTTATTAGGGGTATGGTTGGTATGAATGGTTAGAGGGTCGGAAGGATATTTGAGGGATTTCAAGCGAAATGTTTTGACTGTTTCGAGTGGCGCCGTCACGCGTCAATCACGCGCAGACATCTCGACGTAGACGAGCAATTTCGAGTGTGGAATGCTCCATTGAATGCGGCATTGTGTCGGAATTTATCGCGGGAAGGATGGCACTCGTGCTATGTCGAAAGATACGGGGAGAAGTGTGTCCGCAGATATTTTTGCGATGTTGGCATGCGTGGGACACATGCGGTCGAGATATGAAGAGGGACCCGTGCCAACCATATCCCATGGAAACCAGCCACGAAATGGACGATGGTCCTGGTCCCTTTTGTCTGTGCAATTAACGAAGGATTTTAGAGAGGCGAAGAGCCAGTGGAGCGCATAATGATCATACATTCCATATGTGAGTATGTGGACAGGGACGGAGGGGACTGAAAAAAGTTAATTCGTAAATAACGATAGAACGGGTAATCAAAGATTGTGACTCTGGTGTCCAAGAGATCCTGAGATTATGCGCGATATGCATATGAGTCCACGTATGGTATGGGCATATTGAAGGGAGAATACTTGCTTGCAGTTCGTACCAGGAGTATATCTATTATATAGTTACATGGACGTATCTGGTATTACGATGCACGGAGGCTATCGCAGGCTTCCTGTTCCTGCCGCCCCAGGCGGTGTATTCCGGGACGCCGGTGTTACAGAATACAGCGTAGGACCCCCGGGGAGATATATCTACCCCAAATGGTCTACGGCCGTTCTGCCATATTGATTTAAATTATTAATCGCGAACCGCTTCCCTCCTCCCTGGCGAGTGCAACGCACGTTTAACGGGCACTCCTGAAATTCGACTGGTCAGTCATGCAAGGTAATGGCCAGTTGGGGACCCTAGGGTATGACCACGTGTGTGCACGTTACATTGAACATGGATGTAAGTAAGTCCACGGTATAATTCGTCTACAACTCCTTGGATACCCGTTTGGCTCTTATCGTGTAGCCCGGATAGGTGATGACCCCTTCATTGTCAAAGTGGCCCAGGACCCTGATCATCAAAGGTCCAGGTCACCGATCATCCATATCTTACCTTCTTGTCCTCGGTCTTACTGCTGCGGGACGACAATTTCGAGAAGACGCTCTCCTGGTCGCTCGAAGATCCACGTAACGTGCCAGCATCCGCATTCAAAAGTGGCGCCTTACCCGCAGCAAGTTCCGGTACCGCGTAATCGTAGGATGTGTCAACCGCACCGTTCGCGTAGACCGCTGTGGGATGTGATATAGCAAAGGGGTATTGATTGCGGTCAGGCGAATGCTTTGTTGCTCGCACGGTAAACGCGAGCCACCGTGTGTGCGTTCGAACGGCGCATACCTGAGTGATTGATGTTGACGCTCTTGTTGTTCAGCATCATGTCTTTCATCTCCATAACGACAGTGCTGTAGCTATAGTACGGCGCGTACTTCAGTGCCTGATAAGGTTCCTGGTAATCGTCGAGTTTCACGATGTCCAAAAGACGATTACCCAAGTCCCGTGGTAGGGTAGGCAGAGAACCACCGGCATACCTGTACGTAGAAACCGATTAGAAGACTCAATTGGCGCCATCTTTCGGGTGTTCGCTGAACTAAAGGTAGAACACTGGATACACCAAGGACAAACAATTGACTCTGTATATCTATACCTTTCGTCGTCCTCCAAGGTATAAGCCATAAGGGCTGCACCCTTTTCCACGGTAGCGCAGGTGGAGCCCAGGTGAGATGGAGCTTTCCCTGTCATGGGACTCGCGAAGCACTTCCGTTGCCTGTGACGGGATACGATGAGGAATATGGCAACTGCCAGGAGAAGGATTACGGCAGTGAGGACTCCAATTACAACGGCCATATACGTAGGATCGTCGTGCTTCGCTGTGGATACCGGAAGCTCGCCCTCGGACGCACCACCCTTCTTGAACAAGACGTCGCTGAGTACTGGTGATTCCGTTGACGTCAGTTCCTCCGGTGTAAAATTCCCATGGGCTATGTCTATATATATGAAAAAAATTATGACTACCTGATACCAGCAATGACGAAAGCTACGTCTAATGCACGTATGTACCATGCGTGCACGGATGGATTCTCATATGTTATTATCGATCGCTCCACACGTACCTATCGATTCACGTCGGAGCAGTACCAACCCACCGTTCTGGCTGGCGTATCAGTACCTATCTATGCGTACCGTAGCACAGTGACCAAGTTACAAATTCCCGTTAACTTGCTTGCTCAACGATTTAGCCCATGCAGGTACCTAGTACGAATGATTTTAAGCGCGGACGTGAAAATAGCCGGGAGGTTATCACGAGGTTAATATTGATGAGTTCCCAGCGATAAAAGACCCGACGTATACCGACGACGTAGACAAAGTAGTTCCGCGCTTCTTGTTGACACAGGACCACTTTCCAGAAAGTCAAACAACGTGGGACTCGATGCAGGCCAGCACCTAGCGAGTACAGGCTGCTTTCAGTTGACCGACGAGAGACTTTTTCGAAATGCTTAACTGCGACGGTCCTGTCGCTTCTGAAAATACTGCCTTGTCATCATCCTCGTCAACCTACCTCAAACCCTATACCGTTTGGAGTATCCCATCCTCTTATCTGGATACTTCAGTCCTGATAATAGCTGAGTTGTCCATATTATACATACCCGTGCGAACCACTTCTGCCGGCCTATAGGAATATCCCAAGTACGTTGACGCCGTCGCTACTTGCGTATGCGACTGGATGCGGACTACTCATGATAGACTTTGGCAAACTGCACTAATGCTAATCCAGTGTATATCTAAGGGATACTGCGATATTCAGTACGTATACAGGGGATGTATAGCGAGTCAATGATTTTGCGTGAGACGAATAGATATTACTAGTTATTAATAACTTTTTCCATCCAATAGACAAAGCCGCCAAAAGTATCCTGCGAATCTGATTCCCTGTAATTTTATTATCTTAAACATTATTTTTATGCGTACGAACGAAGCAGTGGGAGGCAGGCGGGTCCGCTGAATTATTAGATAGAACTGCAACGCCGAGTATTGCTTTACCTATCCACTATATAATATCCCGTTAAGAAATGCTTCAGTGAGATTGTTCCAGGTATGCGGCCACGAATTCCCCGCTGGATTATCCCGCAGAAACAAAGCTGTCGTCGTGTTTGATACCCGCTTTTGCGTGCCGAGGAGAGTCTCGCGTATGAAGTCTGATATTAAACATTCTTTGCAGGATGAGCGAGCTGAGAAGGGTGGCTATATATAGTTATAGATAAAAAAAGGAGCAGCGATAAACAGCCTAAAAAATTTCTGTGGTATTTCATAATTCACCTTTGACATTATATACTGTATTGGATTTTTCAATTTTAACGATACTTCATCCCCGACCCTGTTTAAAGGCGTCTTTTTTTATTCGACTTCTGCTTTATTCATTGGATCAGTGACGGGAGTTTTCTTTCTTATGGGATATTTCTAATGGCGTCGGGTTGTATTTACTGGCTCTAGATGGCAAACGATCGTCGTCGACGTCGTTGTCGTGGTTGTCGACGACGACGCTCGCACGTGCACCCGCAGCTGACGCTCAACGTCAAACTCAACTAATGTACTCCTTGATCTCGGCCGAGTGCTCTCCTTGCCAATTTTAAGCCCTTTGATTTACGGCAGCAAAAGGAAATTCACCGTGAACTTCATTTAGGAGGATGATTCTTTTGACTTATCTCTCTTTTTCTTTTTTGTTTTTTATCATACCTTTGTCCATTTGTCAGTGCATTCTTGCGGAATAACGCGATTGCGCAGGTCATGGACGTCGTGGGGCGTGGGAAAAACTTTCAATAGTTATATACACCGTGTCTAAATTTAATACGATTTAATTTACCAGGTATCGCAGCACGTGTAATCAGCGAGGATGATATGTGAAAATCTTGTTTTTCTTTGCTATTCCATTCCAATCTCAACCAAGATTTAACGAGGGTGGATCTCCTTGAGGAAACGGGATGCTGGAAGCTTTGGAAAGTGGGTCGAGAATAACGAACCACGATTAAAGCTGGTTCCTTCATATAGAGTCATGTATCAGAATATATCTATAGAACATCTCTTATATGAAATCTTTCGAGTGGCCACATATATAGGGTGTGGAAGTAAGTACAAAATAGATATCTAGATACCCAGTGTACGTTTAAAACTGAGATTATTTGTATTTCAGAAATGCGGAAGATTTCATAAGCGAGAACTGAATGTACCAACACAGACAGGGAAAGAGAGAGAGAGAGAGAAAGAGATTTCAATAAGTCAAGCTTGAGTACAAGAGACGGAGTTACGAAAACGCAGCATCCGCATCTTCCGCTACGATAGCTTCCTCGTAATCGTCTTTTGTCTAATTATATCCCTGATACAAGGCTGGTAAAATCTTCGGTATACAGCGTTAATGAGAAGTCAAGCGTTCACAACAGCGACAGGATGTGACGTGGCGCGATAAATGTCGACGCGTAAAATTTCGCAACGTTTTCCAATGAGCTACGTGGCGCCATCTCGACGCCACAGCCCAAAGTCACCAGGGAACCAAATGAATTCAAATATAAATCTAATTAAAGTCCATATCAATCCCGTGGGATTTTACGGTTTTTCGACGTAATTATTTTTTTATTTATTTTCCAGCTCCCTTTAGAGACGCCCTCGGTTACGTTACACGGCAGGATTTAAATGGCGCGAACTTATTGACAAGGTCCCTTCAGTCTACCTTTTTTTCTGGACTGTCGTAAGTTTCAAGAGATTACTGTGAAAAAGCATCAACCCTTATACGATTCGTAGTACCGACACTAAATATATAGATATACCCGCAGGCTTTTGGCACGAGCGGATATAAATCGGATTTTCAAGTTTGTACACGAGGGGGATTCGAAATGGACAAAACCACGAATATGAAAGTAAAGCGGGTAGCAGCATCATTAGCAATCTACTGTGTGAGCTTTCAGTATCACTGGCATCCCCGCCGTGGTTGCCACTGCCACTGTGTTGCCAACTACGTCAGACTGTACAAAGGGCGGAAAATGTAGTGAATGGCATACGCAGGGCATCAATCGACGTACTCTCTACGCTTATTTATATAGAATTACCGACCGATGTTTACCTATACATAATATGCATATTCAGTCGACGCTATTGCGCAGAGACGTCTGCAGGTTCGCTTAGCGCCTTTGAGGAAAAATAAAAGTCGTCGAGTTTAACACGGCGATCTATCCCGTCACCGTGATGAAGTTGTGAGAGCAAAGGTTCTTTTACTTTTCTTTTCAGAAGTGGTTGGTACGACACGAGCGTCGCGACGAATGGCGTCTCGTTAATTCAGCAGTGACGAATAATCGAGCGTCATGCGTTTTAAATCTCGTTACCAAACGGCAAAGGATACTCTATCCATACGTAGGTGTCTCGTTCGCATAATAATAATGGCAACGATAACAATAATTATCCGTACATTCACGTCTGGCGTAGCTAAAACTTCAATCCAGTCGATAAATCGAGGACTGCTTCATTTAAATCGCACTCTGACAGATTCTCGATAAGCCATTGTCAGTTACTGTATATCAATTTAACCCACTAGGAGGGGTTTATTTTTCCGTGATTGACAGACGCAGCGAGGGTTAGTCGCGTCGAAATGGAATGGCACATGACAGAATGCGAAGGAAGAGGGAGTGGGAGAGGCAGGGATGGAAATGAAAAAAAAAAAAGAGGGAGAGAGAGGGAGAGAGAGTAATACAGGACCTAAGAGGACGTAAATGAAAGGAAGAAAAAAAATTTCCCATCGACCGCGAGAGGATTTGTTTCGCGTATCATTACACAAGCTGTTGTCTGTCATGCGCAGAAGGCCTATTTCCTTTAAATCAAGAATCGATCCCTTTTCGAGCTAATTATTTTTTTTCCAAAATTATATATCTACGTAAAATTCTCCCTTTACCACTGATCCTTCGCGTTTTTAAAAAATATCGATAAAGTGTAAGTTTACGAATACAACTTCGATATCCACTGTTCATGCGTAACATGAAGAAATCAAAGAATTAAGGTACACATATATATCTATAACGTATACAGGCACCGGAATGCTCACCAGAGTCAAAGGTTATCTCGCTGATCATAATCCATCTGGCAGAGAAGTGAAGTCTGAGCTTGACGAACTTGCCGACCCGATGGTGAAGCTTGATGGTGATGTTGCGCGACGTCTCGAACATCTTGTCTTCCATGTAAGTATAAGTGATGGGCTCTCCGGCATAGATTTGGCCAGCAATGCTGAAGAAGACGTCGACCTGAGAGAAGACCTGAAACAAGGACAAACAAGAAACTCGACACGATTTTTGCGGTGGTTTCATGTTCCGAATGGTTATATACCAGGTGTATCATTATTTTTTTTTATTCATTCAACTTTTTACCCCACTCACACGAATCTTCGTTCCAGATGCAAATTTTTATGTCAACCAGACCGACTACGTTTTTTCCGTATAAAATGGTCCCTTTCGATGTCTCTCGTGTGGCCAGTAAAGCCTAGCTGTCAAAAACAGCTGATTCACACGCATGACCCGACTAATTAGCATCGCCAAGAACGGACGACAATCACTGAAGGCTTTTAATCAATTTTTTTTATGAAGGAAGGACATCTGCTTATGATCAGAACTCGAGCTGCCTTTCACGGCAGGATCTACCGTATCCATATCTATACTTGACTCAGGCTCGATATTGGTTGGTCCATAAGCATCGCGGTTGAACATAAATATCCTGGCATCGTGCAAAAGGACATTGATGGATGCGACAGGATTGAAAACCGCGTGTCTCGTAACCCAAGTGAAAGAAAGATGCCAGTTCTATATGCTGCGTGCTATAAGGTATAAGTTTTACTAAGGTTAAATCCCATAATTTCCATAGACGTTATAAAAGTTTAATATGTTCCTAAAGTTTGATGGGGTATGTGATCCGGTTATAAATCAGACACGTTATTTGCCCAGGAGTTCCTACTAGCGTTTCTATCAGATTCTTCGTATTATAGGCATAGTGGAATCCGTTCCCTTCTACGTATACTATACAGTCGATGCCTTTGCTTTCTCTATGATTTACAATCGATCCATTATCTTCCGTATGGTCCCATCTGCTACCGGGTGTCCTTATGTACATACATTTGACCCGATAACGGCTATCACGTCTATTGGCATGGCTAATAGATATAGCACGATTGTCCGCGCAGTTATTGTATACAGAAGGTCTATAGATTTCAAAAGAAATATTCTCATGCATTATACTCGTAATATCATTCGGTGATAACGATCGGGTCGCGTTACGTAACCTGACATTTTCTATTGAAGTTTTTCAAGAAGGAAAAGGTCCCACTGAATAGGTAAACGTTTCTTATTCGTTCGCAATAAGTAGGGATAGTCCGATTCGATTCGCCGTACCATTCTCTGCCAGTTTGCGAGTAAAATGTCAGTGGCAGGCTTTCGACGGTATCGCGTGTACATCCTCCCTACGTAATGGGCTGTATATAGGTAAATTCAATTTCAGTATCTTGCCAGTACGAAATATACTGGCCCAACCGAGCTGACGCACGATATCGACGTAGTAAAGAAGTATGGCAATGGCATATACATAACCTCAAATATACTATATAGATATAGATGCATATGCTGTGTGCTCGGGAGGGAAGCCAACGTGCGAGTGAATGTCAATGGCTGGAGCGTCGCGACTTCCCGACGTATCGCAGGGAAAGAGTATTCATTTGCGATAGAGCCTGTAGGTATATGCCGCTGTCAAAAGTTGGATTCTGCACTGTATCCGATTTATACGCATTGCCAGTGTAGAAGTCAGATACAGGCAGTGACATCGTACAATGTGATAGCGTATCCAAATATGGTCAGGTTGGACCGTAGTAGCCGAAACTGTCACCAGAGGTCTCTGGCGCTTGCTACAAAAGGCCATTTCGAATGATTAAATCGAAAGGTAAACAGAGAAATTGAATAGAAAGGTGAACGGAGGAAGGAAAAAGAATTGCAGAAAGAGTGTACACTTACTCTCGAGGCATTTCCTGTTATGTACCCAGACTGTGTGTACCCTGGAAAAACCGCAAGTCTCGGACGCTGGTATCGAAGCGGGAAAATTTGAAAAGGTGGAACGAGTACGTGGAAAACGCAGATTAGAAAGCGTTTGACAAGCTCTCGCGTGAGTTGTATTGATTATACGCATCTTTTTATGTAGATACGTTGGTATACGTATACAGCTTGCATGATCTTTTTTTCTCTTTATTTTACAGCCACATATCATTTTTCGAGTGCGGAAGGGACGGTGTTTCGACGTGTCGCCCGTTGCGTATCACAGTCTATTATCACGTAACGCCGCCATGTTTCATTCGCGGTGGCTTCCGCTGAAGGGGAAAATGTTATTTGGATATCAAAGATGCGCCGCGGCAAAGCCCCTAAACCCTGACAGAGCTATTGTGAGGGTGGGTTTATGAGAGCTCGGCGTTCGACGTTCGCCAAGAGAGCAGGCATAAAACTGCCGATGTGGAAGAGAGCTTCATGATCGGGGTTGGTGTGGAGGGTTGGTATGCGTGAGAATGAAGGTTGGTCGATTCTTGGTTTCAGTGGTGAACATTTTTTTCCCGAAAGAGGACGGGAGGAGGATATGGCTGAAAAAAAAAGAGGTTTGGCGATCCCAGTGACGAGCCAGTGGATAAGGACAGGGGTGGACAAAAGCCTGTTTATGGTTAGTTTCTATGCAGCTACGTGAGAGAACGTGTTACGAGTTCGGCCATTGTCAATATCCGGGAGAGTGGAGAGTCTGGATTCCCGATGGCGGATAACCAAGCATTCCCAGAGTGTGCGACTGTAACGTGTTAGATATACGCGAGTGGCTTGGTAGGCATTCGCATTGCATTAACAGACTTATCCGGAATCTGGTATCGGATCAACGATCGACCAGGAAATTGTATGAATTGAATTCTACACTGGTACAAAGAATAGCGTGCTTGATAAGCTGATCGGACTCATTTCCGTTGAACGATATGATATCGGATACGAAGCAGAGATACGGTTGCGAATGATATTTTGAAATCATGAATCATTCGTACCAACATGTTTTTATGTACGTTTATCTACGAACTTTATAAAGCGACTTTTAATGGTATTCCTGGTAGGTGGAGTCTGTTATATTTAATATCGATGATTGAGTGAAAATATTTTTGACAGATTTCATGAAAGTCGCAAAGTGGAATGAATTTGGCCAAGAGCGGATATAATGGGGCAATGTCAATGAAGCAACAGGGAATGTGGGTATCGAAGCACGTTGTCTGCTGGTACGAGACGGTACGTTGGGATTCGGCAGGCATTCCCTTGATAAAACATTGAGTGGAATATTCAATCAAGCAGGTTTGGAGCAGCATCGTGTAGCAAACTGAGTGAGAGGACGGGGACGCGACGCTTGGCGTCGTCTCACTCGGGTGGGCGTGAGACGTCGGTACCGGAGCCTGTTGATCATCGGTCGCTTCGCTGACTTGTGCATTTCCTATTTGTGATAACTATTTCCTATCGTTGAACTCTACCATGGAGATAACAGAGAACTTTCGGAGTATCTAAAAGTGAATTGGATCGCATCCAATATAATATGGGATCGGCTTGCAAATTGATATCCGTACGAATTCTATTTGCAAATTTCCTCTCTCTTTCTGTCTCGGAGAAAACGCTACGAGGTACATTTCCTACCTGAACGTCTCGAGAAAACTGGTTGTTGCAGTAGATATGGACCGCGGAGAATTCTCGAACTTTATCAAACTCAAATTTGATCTCCAGTGGATGTCCAGATCTGCCATCGTTTCTCCAGCCAACCCATCCTTGTCCACGATCGTAATCGTAGTAGCCCATTTTGAAGTCGTCTGGTCCAGTCCTACCATCTGTCAACTGGCCAAGACCGCGACGTAGTTCAGCATCCCAATGGCCGTCGTAGGTCACGTCGAAGAATTCCCACTCGTTGCCTCTTTTATCTCCCTGAGGCATCGAGTAGGAAACTACGCCATCTGTAACGCGAACGATGCGCTTAATATCTGGAGAAGTTACGTTGACAGGCGGGGTAGAAGCCTGTTGCCGGCATCTCAGTCAAATTCAGATTGAATATTCGTGGTCCATGATACAGTCGAGATTATTGCCTTTTTAATTTCAAATATTAGAAACTATGTTATACGACTTTGACATTCGATTGGAATAGGGATAAATATTAATTTTGAAATTTTGAAAAAATAATCTACTCACCACTCCAGTAACATCCGTAAAGTTCCACTCGCATGCAGACTGTACGCCTGTAATAGCTGTATGGCACGAATCGAATTTTACTGGCCCAGATTGGTGGTTCGAGTTCATGTTTGGATTCCAAGTAGGTGTTGGTATTCCCTTTTATTACCTAAAACGAAAAAAAAAAAACACATGAAGAAATACGGTTCGTTAGAAAGAATTTGAATCCTTGCTAGAATCCGGATTCTTAGCTGCGATCATTAAGACAGACCCTTAATTAATCAGCAGTCGGTTCTTTAGTGCATTCAAAGAGAGTATTATTAGTCTTGTAAGATTTTCACGAGAACTGGGTGGCTCTTTCACGTAAAAACCAACAACACCCCTTTTATCTTAGTGCCGTACCCAGCCAAGCATTATGAATAAAATAATCGGTTTACTTGGGGTTAGGGACAGGTAAAGCTACCTTCAGGTAAGGTTGGCACCCTGTATTAACACGAGTTACCCCCTTAGGCACATGTAGTGGTAGTCGACTGCCTCGAGTACACCAACACGCATTATCCATATATACACATTGTTGCGTGACGTCGCGTTTTCCGCCAGCCAAGACATTCTATGCACGTTCACGGACTGACATCGGCAACACGCTCGACGTCATCCCCCGCCCAACCCCCATTCCTACGTCTACCATTTGAACCCTCTTCAACCTCTTCGCCATTCGTTAACCACCCACGTACCGCTCTACCTATGTAGCTTCATACCAACTGGCGACTCCGTATCCACGTGTACAACCTCGATGGCCCCACGGCTCGGTTCCCCGCGACAGAAAATACTCCCCAGGGCGCACTGTGCCACCGTTGGCGACGCTAGGAGGGTTGGTACACATTATACCCTAGGTACTCTAGGTGCCCGACGGCCTAAGTCGATTCTTTTTCATTTCACCACACCTGGGACTTTTGCCAGAGCTGGGACGTCGCTGGTGAGACTACGGCCGAGGGTGTAGATACAGACCGTATAGGACATTGTAGACCCAGCTAAAGGCTACTAGAGGCGAAGAAGGGTGAACGCCGAGAGGGTAGCTACACTCCGTTGGTTGCACTGGGGTGGTATTACTTTTCATCACCTAATACGTACCTGGGTTAGATACAAAAAGCAGGAACTCGAGATGTTGGACCATTTGGATGGCTTTCCGTTTCGCTTCACCCTTTTCGAGGTATCCCGGTAGCGAAGTTTACATTGATCCGTGTGTTATTCCACCCCAATTAATCCGTCATTCCATTATTGAGTAAAGAGACTAATTCATTTGAATCAAGAGTCCTAGCACTGGTTTCTATACTATGAAAAGCCTTCGAGGTTTAACGGGCAGGGCGAATTGCCATTTAACGACCAACTACCCTATATTCCTGACATTATTTCCCATCAATGGAAACCTTTCCACCCTGCTTTCCCTATTCTCTATGGATATACATGGCCTAAATTTATAATTCATGAAATCCGCCTCACTCGGTATTTACAAAAGTATAGTATAGTATAGGGAAGGCATTCTGACAACCTAACCATTCGCTTTTCTTTTGTCAGTTCGAAATTTTCCTTTTTTTTTCCTTCTTTTTGTTGACAGACAAAGAAAAACCTCGACTTTTCTATGACTCTCACGTTGCGGCAGCCAGTCACCAGAACTGTCAACCTTATACGAGTTAAGGGACGAAATCGAAAGGATTTTGACAATGATTGAGGATGATATCTCCGCCGGAGTAAATTGCGTTTCGAGACGTCACGCCCTCCGATCTGATAGGTTTGACAGAAGTTGCGTGCGATTTAGCCGAGAGCTCGACACATGCGTTAGCGTTTGCGTTTACGCGAGGAACCTCGAGCCGCTGCGTCTTCACGCACGTCTCGTCGTCATCCTCCTTAATTGCTGAATTTTCAGAAGACCCTTCGAGCGCAGCCCAAAGAGCTCACGTGAGACCAAAGTGAACGGAGGCTCGCGTGACACGATAATAACGGATTAAGAGGGTCCTTCCCACCCTTTGTCGCAACCACCAGCGAACGGTGACCTCTGCAAGATTTGACCTTTGACATTTCTGATAGATCACCTTTCCCACGACTGTATGCCCACCTCGTTTGGGCATTCGCGTGCAAACCGAATCATGCTTTTCCACCAGTGCCAGTTTGAATCAGACATTTATTTGTTCGTAGTCACATTTTAAATGATGACAAATCATCGACCTAACCTCGTGCTGAAGTTGTTGCCTATATATACATATATTCAATCAAACGGGGTCATAGGTCAAACAAAAGTATTTCAAAAGATCATACACGCTACCACGTACGTATTAGGTATAAAATTTTAGTAAAAGAATCGAACCAACGAACTTTGACCTTTTTTTTTTTAATACCAGTAGTTAGTCCGTAACAGCATTCGCGAGCGTTGAGCTTGCTCTTTGAATTCCCGGAAAGACATTTAATCTCTGAAGTCGATGGACCTCGGCTGCTTCGTACCAAGAGCCGTCCCACGCAGCTAATGAGACTCGGGGACTGTGGCAGGCTGGTTTTCGACGTGACTATTTATTATTAACGCGAGCCAAAAAAGCTTTTGGCTGCGCCTCAAGCCTTAATTACGGCTGGCGGCCTTTTGAAGCGAGCCACTGTGCACCGGCAGCGTTTACCGCGCCTTCGCTTTCGTGACAATTATTATTACGCTCTACGACTACAGCTACTGGCATACTACACGTGTATACCACGCACCGGGAATACCCGGTACTGGTAATCCGCTCCACATTGAGTCCCGTTACACGCGTTGTACAAAGAGGGTTAAACGCCAGTTTACATTGTCTTATTCTCTCGCATTGCATATGTAAATGCAGGCCGAACGCCGCAATAAATTCTGCACACTTGACAAATGCGAAGTGGCCAATTGCTACGAAACAGAAGATTGACTGCAGGAGACTCGAAAAGTGAAGCATGGGTAGGTTATAAGAAAAATTTAGATTTTTAAACTTTATTACGTTACAAGGACCAGCACGAAATTAGCTTTCAGAAATGAAGATAAGCTGCTTACTTGGCCAAGGAGATAATCCGTATGTAATTCTTTGCTTTGACCGCATCGAGGAGGTATGTGGTATTTAGGTGGCGTAGCCGCGACTATCCCAGAAATAATAATCTTCCTTGGTATACATAGTACACAGAGGAACCCCATTTAAACGCAATTTGATTATTATTTCATATGACGTAGCATCCGTATTAATCGCGCTCTGATTTACTCTGGAAAGTCTGTCACGTGATGCGAACCTATGCATAAACTCAAGGGCGTTCACTCAATAAGTACAGACCGCGGTATCAGTAAGACCGTGCAGCTTCCTGCTGTTTCACTTAGTAAACTTCAGATGTGCGCTTATTGCTTATTGGAAATATAAAGATATATCGTTATAAGTCACGGCAATGTGGAGCATTAATATCAATCTGTGCCGCGGGATAGTGGCTTTCATCTGTACCAAAGGCGCATGCGCAGTGGCTTTTAATATCAAAGATGAGTCATCCTGGTATACAAGACAGTATTAAGATCAATCAAAATAACGTTTGACGAAGGCCATCAAATCTGTTTCGTTATTCGACTCGAAGATTCATCCAGGCTATGAATCAATAATTAATTTTTTTTACACAACAGATAAACGTACGCAACATCGCAAATCGATCGCAAACGTCTCTGTTTGCTGTACTGCCCTGTAATTATTTCTCTTGGCAATTAGTTCCATTGAATGGTAAATCCGCACGATAATCGAGAAGCAAGGACTCGAGGAACGCGAGCTTAATAGGATTTCTCACAGCAATTAACCGGGCGTTCCTCGCGGCCCGGAAGCACGGCTCAAGTACTTTCTTCGAGGTTTAAATCTTTGTAAATTATCCGGGACGTTCAACGTTCACATGACGCGATTCACGTTGCCATTTAACTTGACTTTTTCGCATTTACCATTCCAGCCTTTGCTCTATTATTTTCATTTTTCTTTTTCCCCAGTAACTCAGTCACCTTCAGCTCCTATAACGGATTCGCTTTCTTTGAGCCGCCCGAGCTTCACTTTTTTCCACCACTTCTTCCGCTGACGCAGCTTAACAGCCATGCAGCCCAAGATAAATCCCAAAGACTCACCTCTTCGCCTTTAACGTCCCTGTAGCGAACCCACTTGCCAAGATGAGGTCGCCAATATTCCAGTAGGTAAGCTTCGGCGAACTCAACGCCAAGGCCATTTCCAAATCGACCCTGAGTACCAGTCGCAGTGATCATGTGTACCGTATGGAGATCAATCTCGAGCCACTCACGTGGTTCCGTCGTAATTTCGTTCTTAGGGCACCAAGCGCCTCCGTGAATTTCCGTCTTCAGTCTGAAAACACAAGCACAGATCATGACGCAATGGCTGGACTATAGCTATACATAACAGTGCCCAGAGATATCATATAAACTTTTATCACGAGCTATGGCTACATATTTCCTGGTGAATCCTTCCACGTCCGCTATTTTTACAATAGATATGCCCATAGGTATATACGTGGGTTACATCCGTAGATAGTAACCCGGCGGAAAAGAAATTCTGAGAAACTTTTTAAAGTGGCCGAAAGGAATTCACGTCCATTAGACTCGTACATGGCCACTCGACGTTCTTTAATGGTCGAACTTTTTGACTGGCGACTCGATCGCCAATCGGCTACACGTATATGTGGCTAACGGGTACTTACATGGGATACGTATATATAGGTATACCAGAAAACTTTTACGTACTGGCTTAAAAGAGTAATACATGTCCCCGACCCTATACGTAGTAGTCGGACCAGTTGAGATTTCGCAAAGCGATTCAAGGGAATATATTTTTTCGCCAATGGGTATACGTAACGGTCCGTAGATGCGTTTCTATATATCCCGTATCCCATATAGATATAGACTACGTGTAGTCTACGTGTACGCCATAGTTGTGAGACGTGCTTTAGTTTTAATCTTAAGGGAAAAGGTACGAGGGATTCATGAATAAAAGATGAGGCCAGAACGGCGTGCGAAGCGCCTTCCCTAATTGTGCGGACCGTTTACCACTCCTGGCGAAGCCGTCTGCTGCTACTAGGAGAAATGACAAGGGGCGGCGGGAGGGGGACCTGTTCCGGGGACGCTCTTAATAAACACGTTTTACGTTCGTCCTCCAAGAATAATAATAATTCCTGACGTTCAGCGTCGATCCTTACGCGTCCATTTGCTGACGTGTTAAGGGAATAACAAAGTCGGAGGTAAGGCCTAATACCGTAGAGATTTTTGAAGTAATTTTTAATACAAAAAAAATTATGCCAACCGGTATATAAAGTTAGTGTATGTAAAAGAAAGTTCCATTTTTTATAATAAAAATTTTTTCCTGACTCACTTGTATATTGATATAAGGGTTGAAGTTTATATATAAGGGAGGGTTTCTTTTGAAAAAGGGTAAATCTTTCAAGCGTCAGCCTCGCGTATGGGGATCGGCCGATCGAGGAATTTTCTATTCTTGTCACTTGAAAACTTTTTCATTTGGACTATACGTACGGGTGCCTTCACCTATCAAACCTTCTTTAAGCTCAGTTCACACCCTTCGACGTAATGGACAGGTATAAATTGACTAGGAGTCTGAGGCTGACTGAAATTTTCATCGTTCACGTCAAGAGGACTCTCTCCTATGCAAACATTGAGTTTCGTTAGGGAGTCACGAATTTTGACTTGATCCAGGAATAGTATAGCTGACAAGGTGAAGTGGTCGTGGGTGTTTTATGCAAAGATTTTCGTGCCGCTACGAATTCGGTTATTTCATGGATTTGGGTTTAATGTCACTCGCTGTATTCTCCTCCATTCAACTAACCACGCTAAACAAAGTTTGTTCGACACAAAAGGACGAAGTTTCGCGCCTGTACCTAGTCGAGAAGCAGTCTTGGTGCCGGCTCTATGGAAAAATGATTAGCCGACCTTTCAGCTACCACTAGACGGTCGCCCTCGACAATAAGTTTCCTTCATGAAAATTACGTTCTGCGCTCGTTATCGTTACTTCAAGAATACCCCATCTTATACTATTATCTCATTGTCAATTTGGACTGCGATAAGGATTTTCCTGAGAACGTGGGAATTTTTCATATACACAACACTCTCGTACCTTAATCATTAATTTTCCATTGTACGTAGACAGTGATATATACACATCCATACAGTTTTAAAGCATCGCCGAGTTTCCATATTAACTACCCGTAATGAGAAACTAACCAAAATGTTCATCGACCCTCAACATCCATCTCTGAACAAAAAGACTATTCGACTATTCGACTATTGGACTATTCGACAGGTACTATTCGAAGTCTGGGAAGTTAGCTCCCCATAATTCGAAAATTCCGATTCCGTTGTTTGTTCTGAGTTGCTCTAAGTTTGTTCTACAATGTTCCAGAAAAACAAGTTTCTAAATTGAAATTTGTAGCGGTGAGGAGAAAAAACACTTTTTTACCAGAACCCCTCACTTATGGAAAATCAAACTTTTGTTGTTGTTCAAGGTTGTTCTAGAAGTTTTAAATATTGTTCCAAAATATTAATACCGCCAAGTAAAGAATACCCGAATGGGATTAAAAAAACGTTTTATGCATATACAATCGTTTCTTCCTACTTTTATCCGACTTGCGACTACCCGATCGTTATACAGTTCTAGAACAATAATCGATAGACCAAGAACAACTTGGAGCATCCTAGAAAAACCTAGAACAACCTAGAGCAAGCTAGAACACATCCTGGAATAACCTGGAAATCGTTCGAAATGGTCCTATATCCACTTGCTATTCTGAGAGCGTTCGTCCTCCTCAGCTTTTTCAGTGTTTCCCTGGTTTCATGTGACTGTCGCACCTGATCAGGGTAGGACGTGGAACAACGAGGAACAATCCAGAACAACCTAGAAAAACCTAGGAAAACCTATGGAAACCTAGGAAACCCTACGGAAACCTATGAAAACCTACGGAAACCTAGGAAAAAATAGAACAAGCTGGAATAACCTGGAAAACGCTCGAAATGGTCCTATATCCACTTGCTATTGTGAGAGCGTTCGTCCTCCTCAGCTTTTCCAGTGTTTCCCTGGTTTTATGTGACTGTCCTACCTGATCATGGTAGGACGTAGAACAACGAGGAACAATCTAGAACAACCTAGAAAAACCTAGGAAAACTTAGGGAAACCTAGGAAACCCTACGGAACCCTAGGAAAACCTAGGAAAACCTAGAACAAGCTGGAATAACCTGGAAATCGTTCGAAATGGTCCTATATCTACTTGCTATGCATAAAATGTTTGTTTGATCCCATTCGAGTATTCTTTACTTAGCGGTATAAACATTTTGAAACAATATTTAGAACAACTAGAACAATCTGGAACAACAGAAAAAGTTTGATTTCCCATAAGTGGGGGGTTCCAGTAAAAAAGTGTTTTTTTTTCGCCGCATTGCTACAAATTTCAGTTGAGAAACTTGTTTTTCTGGAACATTATAGAACAAACTTAAAAGAAGCCAGAACAACAAGTAGAATCGGAATTTTCGAATTATGGGGGGCTATCTTCTTGCACCCTACTATTCCGCCGTCGGTATGGTATTGCTTAAGCCTTAACAGTCCACAGTAAAGCATTAATAAACCACTCATACATCGGCATGAGTGGTGAACCACAATGTACGTAAGAACATAACCCACGACTGGTACAGCCCGTTACTCGCGAATATTCAGTGGCACGAGTTCGCGCCCAGTTTGAAAAGCGAGTAGCAAGTTGACGTAAACCAGCACAAAGACCCATCCGAGCGAGTACGTCTGGCTATAGTAGTGCTCGATCTGCATAACAATCCGAATGGCGGTTCGTCAAACGAACCCTTCGAAGCGATTCAAAGGATTGTCGCGAAAAAGTTGTCAAACCGACATTAGAAACAAGTCTGGTTTCCTTACCCCTTGCGGGGTGTCGCGAATACGTGAGTGATTGTCGCACGTCGACGCTCGTATAAAAAAAGAGTGAATGGTTAAAAGAAATGGAGAGAGAGTAAAAATGAGTGAGCAACCATAAGTATAAGCAAGGCCAGACCAAAAGAGTACAAGAAAAGGAAACCGAGAGAGGCAGAATCTTTTCATTGCACAAAGCTGCCTACTTCTCACCCCTTGGACAGAACTTTGCGGCCACCTTACACCACCCCAGAGCGGCTCCCTGCCGCGGAGGGTGTATTAAATTAGATGGTGACGCGCGGAGTAGAGTTTCGCGGTTGGGGCCCTGAGCTCATCAAGAGTCGGAGGCCCATTCAGCCGGTCATTGTCTGCGGTAATGGAATGTATTAATATCAGAAGGCCGCGGCCATGTCCGTGGGCTGCTGCGCGGCTGGATCCTCCTGGCTTTCCCATTCTCTCTCTCTCTCTCTCTCCCTCTCTCTCTCTCTCTCTCTCTCTCTCTCTCTCTCTCTCTCTCTCGTAACCCAACTAACTCTCTTTCTCACTCTACCTCTATCTCTCTGCTTGCTCAGCTCGTTCGTTGGTTGGTTGGTTCACCACGATGGTAGGTTCCCGTGGGATGCCACTCATAAACCTGGGTACTGGGTTTAGGATGTAGGGACCTGTTCCGACCCCCCCCCCCCCCTCCCTTTTCCCCCCCC
>NW_014332881.1:1164221-1173610 GCF_000341935.2 Cephus cinctus
CCCCCCCCAACTCCCTTTTTCGCCCCCTCTCTTTCACATTAATACATAACCGAATGGTGCGAGACAGAATAGGGTCATTGTATGAATACTGGACCATTTAGTCGTTCTGTGCTTTTGCGCTTTAATATTGTTATTATCACTAAGCATTTGCTATACCAGTACCAGACTAATCATGGATTACAGTATAAGAAATAATCTTTTAGATTACCTCGCCTGATGTGGACCAACGTTTCCACGTTCGAAACTCGAGCTTGCTGTGATATCCGCATCCGGTATCGCTCCGGATTCCATGCCCAGTGGCGCGATGCATTGTGCTGCAAGTCAAGAAGTATATATATATGGTCATGTGTAAGTATATAAATGGGTATATATATATACAGGTATATGCATTACGGGTAGATCATAAACGGGCGAATAACTAGCTAAACCGAGATGAATCTTGGCGATAGCGGTTTATGCCCGTGTGTCTTGACTACCGAGGAAAGCTGAGACTACCTCACTGTTTCTTATCGTATTGTACTATCTCATCGTTTCGTAAGAAATGTACGTAACCGCCTTATTCACGTTGTTACGTAGGGAAGGATGATAGGACGATGCTTATTTAGGTAAACTTATATACATAAATGATACCAATCATATTTTCATGGAGTTATGGAATAACGCGATATTACAGTAAACGGCTGTTATGACTGTACAAGGGTGGAAGTTTAAATTAGCAAATTTATTAGATTGCGGAAATAAATTAGATTTTGGTAAAATCGAAATTATGGTGAAACACTAATTCAAATATTTGATCGCGCGGAAGGTTTTGGGAACTCGTATTAGTTATTGATGTATTACGGTTTTAATCTGTCGAAAACGGGTGACGGCCGCCTCGTTATTGGCAATAATGATAATATCTAGGCTCACTGTATCGATTACTTTATTTTGGCTGTGCTAGGTTGAAATACGGTTTTTAGGAGTTCGTACTTAGGTGAGAGGTCCTAGGTTAACGTTAACGAAAAAAAAAAAAAAAAAATTCGATATGATATTACAGCAGCAGAGAGAGAATTGCCTGAGTAGGATCGTGTACGATATAGAAGGACGCCCGGCGTCGTTTCTCAATGGCTATTATTATTAATGAAGGTGCGAGAGCTCTCAATATATATTACTCCCAAGGGTTCGCAGTCCTCATGATTTCTCGACATACCCTCTTCGCGTAAACTTCAACTATTTCGACCGTGCAAGTTTTCAACTGTCGACACGGGACCATCCCTATCATTGGTGCTCGTGAAGATTTTACACGATTACCAACCCCTGGTAAAGATCGAGATCGAAAAATGTCGAGATTCAAAATTTTTTAAATTTTTACTTTCATTTCAAAGCACCTGAAAAATTTATTCCCCGAGGTTACATATTTCATATTAACTTTCCCCAATTGGTAGTAGCCGTTCCGTCTGAAGAACGTTCGATTAACCTGTCAAACGATTATTATCGGCAAGCGGGTTGATCGGGGTGGCCGAACCCGACGAGAAAACTCGTTACGAAGTAACGTGGTTGCGACGGCTCGTTTGCTGTTACTAACGACGCCAAGCTAAGTAAGATATACTCCACATGTAAATTGGTGGTTCGGCGGTTGCTCGTACCTCGTGGGTTTGGCTTGCGGTTGAAAGAAAAAATGGACTGCTACGAAGTGAATAGCAAAAAGGGAAGAGAAAAAATGTATATGCTAAAAGAATTATCCAGGCTGTGCTAAGTGTTGAGAGTACTTACACAGGTCCACGGCGTGCGACGTTCGTACCAGAAGTAGCAGGAAGACGTAGTGAAGGGTGAAACGGGCGGCAAGTGGCGCCCTTGCGTAAAAGCACCTAAAGGTTTCCAGCATAGCTCCCTTGGGCGGGCCTGAACCTCGCCCTTTCTCACCGCGACTTCTGCATCATTTTCGTCTACCTGAAAGCAGCAGAAACAAAATAATATAAATCTCCACGTACCAGAGCGACCTCAAGCCAGATCGATGATTCGACAGGTGTCGCTAGTTGAAAATAAAATCTAGTTCACACGCTCTTACCTACAGGCCCACCGTTTCACCTTATAACATAATAATAATTTTTCATTAACACTAATCGTACCATCGACGGGTCATTTGACCCTTTTAAAGCCAAAAATACGTTTATAAAAAATTGTCGGTATGTTTAGTGTTAAAGCCAGTATCTATACAGTGTGTACTACCCTTAAGCCCTTATACGCGTATCAGCGTCTTGACCCGAGAGTCACGTAAAGCACCTAAACCGATCGCATTCGCATCAGCCGTATCTCGCGAATTTCAACACCTGTTTTCACGACAAATTTTTCTCAACTTTAATGGCGCACGTTCAAAGGCGCGAGCCGCGACGCCCGTCGTCGAGGTGGCCAACGCTTTCTACGGAAGTCTACGGCCTCGGTAATTGCCACAGGGGATGAATAAGTAATGCGAACACGAGCGAAGAGTCGCTCGGTCGCGGGCCTCGCGTGTTTCTATTAAATATACATGGCTCAACTTTGAACTTGTATTCCATGTACTTGGAATCTTAGGGCTTATATACCTGTACGTAATATCTCAGACCGCGTATAACTGTATCATGTGTACACGTGAACAGCCTTGATTCACCGACTGACTCTTATATATATTTATTGTATATAGGTGTGGGTCTAGAAAAAGTTTATCAGGCGTCGCGACGACTTTCGCCCTCGCGTGACAATTCTCGCGTTTTTAGAATATTCTCGAATAATTCGTTACTTTATGTACCTTCGCTGTATATGTAGATATTATATATACTTTGCTTTAGTTTTCATACAGCACTAGTTACCAATGAAATATTCATGATGCATGTAAAGCCAGGAGGACACTGGGAACCAAATATTTATTCACTCGCGTTTCCGTTGGGATAGTACGATTTTCTGTCGAGTACATAAAATTTACATGAGTTTTCCCTCTTCTTTTTTTTTTTTTTCTTCTTCAGAATACAAAATAAAGTACGATACACCTGCAATAGATACTGGCGTGAATAGCCCGACGAGGCTCAGGTGTAGGTACACGCTACGAACGACAGGTATACGAAAATATTCCATAAACTCTCACTGATCTCCAGGCTGCTCTTATTCGCTTGTATAATTAGTAAAATGTAACAGACATTAATTATTCGAGCAATGGCTCCTCCAGGGAAAACTTAGTTATTGGGAGTGCCATACACCTAAGCCTCACCGTAAGCTGCCGGCTTCGAGGAGTCTAGTTTACCATCGAATCTCTCCATTTACATAGGAATGAGTTTATGCAGATGATTACAAGAACAGTATCTGTATCGTTCGTCACATATTATATATATACAAGTTACTCGTATAGTATATGTATATAGCTACAACCAAGCACCTTGTACTACGTGCACATACATTACTTATGTGAAGAACAAGAGTGAGTAAGAAGAAACAAAGAAAAACGCGTGAAACTTCAAGAAGAGGAAAAAACAGAGTTTAAAAAAAATTACAAATCCAGGAACGACGCACCAAAAGCGTCGCGACGTCCGTCCGATTCCGCAAGACGGAAAAGTTTTTTACATAAAAAATACTCATGGACCTGGGCAGTTCTAGCCATTGCAGTCGAAACGTCTGATCGTAAAATTGGAAGACTGTCTGAGAGATAGATGGAAAAACAAAGTTGAACGTTACGTTTGTTGGTACAGTTAATTAAACATAAACAATGGGTATGTCAAATGGCAAAAAAAAAACAATGAAGAGCCTGTATTACAACCGCGAGCATAAAGGGTCCCGTCGGGTTGCGAGTCTTTTGGAAAGTGAGAGGAGACAGAGTATATATCTGCGTTTAAAAATACATACGGAAGTATGAGAAACACGAGAAGCTGGGACAAGGGGGTGATGAGCGAGCGTAAGGGTCGCCAAGTAAATGTCGGTTAATTATACGAATAAATGTCGTGGGGTTTTCTCGGTAGTCTGCAATGGATCGGCTCTTGCATCTTGTGACACCGACGCGTATAACTCGAGGATTTACACGCGTAGTAAGGGAGGTCTGACGTATTTCCATACTAGATCTGCCAGACGTTGGGTTACCGTTACTTATCCCCAGGCATCCTCCCCCCCACTCCTCTTGTATTACAAGAAAATAATTTTCGACCGTACCCCTCTGGTTGCTACATAGACAAAGTGCCAACTGTCTAGCAGCGAATTCCCTAGGACTTGGAAAACTACGGCGTCACTGCTTTACCGACGGTAATCCGTATGGGGTATCTGTAGGTAAGGTTTAGGGTCTAATGAAAAATCGAGGGTAGCTACGGGAAGTATAGGATGGATCGCTAGACTGTTTGCCGATCGATTGATCTCGAATGATCCTCCTGTCTCGCGTCAAAGCACGCATCCATGCCTGGTATCCATTTCGTACTGTGATTTTATCTAATCTTACTTTACCTAGCCATTTCTATACAGGCGCATACTTGGTGCTTGATTCGCGTATGCTCACCGTTAAAGCAGATACATGTATATATATAATACATATAAATATGCACAAATAAATCGAAAAATTTTTCAGGTAGCCACGACAAGATTTCGTCAACATGATAAACAGTACCGAGTACAAAAAGCGACAATTTCAATAGTACGAAAAGGTACCACCTAAAATTCATTAAAAACATATATAAAGTTTATACGCCGTGTTAAAATAATAAGGTATATATATTGACGGGAACAGGAAGAAAAAATAAAAAGACAAGGATGCGCATCCTCGTCCCTCACATCCGGAGGACACTCCAAGAAAGTTCCTACGGCGCGTTTAACGATTGTAAATGTGTGAGAGGATGAACCTGTTCTCGGGCGTTTCGAACAGACGCTCTGGATTTATGACTGCTCGTGCCTCGGCGTTCCGTTCCTCGGAAGGAAGAAACTTTTTCCAAGTACAAGACAGACTCGAGCGAATCGGTTTGCTCGACTCTAGAAAATCCATCGAAGATAAGGGTCGTTTAGTAACCTAAAGAAAGAGCTTCGGCGCGAAGCTCCGCGCGAATGACGTTACAGACATAAAAAATGTCCTTAACAATCCACCCGGTATAGTTGCGTCTCATCCGATTGCGCAATAACGCGCAAGTCAAGTATCACCGTGCAAACAGTTGAAATAAAACTAGTCCCATTGTACTAGACGAAGTCGTTGTTTCTGCGGCAGGTACTCGAGGATCCTCTCAAACGACGCAGTAGAGGATCTAGCCGTAGTCTGTCGTAAAGAAGTGCCGTCATGGTCTCCAAGTCCTTGGTACCGGCGCGAGAGGCGCCGTCGTCTCCGTCGTCCTCCGAACGACGATCGTTTCTCTCTGTCTCGTAGCAGAGTCGAGTTGACTCGAGTCGGACTCGGTTTCATCGAGGCATTAAGAAGGTTGGTTCCTGGCTACAGGAGTATAAGGCGAAGCCGTCCGACTGGCCCACCCTTTGTGCCAGTACCATCGACTGGCACTGTGTGTGTTCCTTGCACCACGAGCGCATTCGGCATTGTGTCGGATTGACGCGAGAACAATGCCGCCGGATGATCCAGCATCTTTGTACTTTCTACGGATTATAATCAGCACTTAAGCGTCTAATAAAACGAACGAGAAGGCAGTTCCTTCTCTCATTGTGCTCGTAAACGATTTTATTTAACCCTCGGATTACCGGCTGAAAGAAACGCGCAGAGGGCCATCCCTCTGTGCTTACGCCGATCGTAGAAGATTCACCGGTAATACGTACACGTTGAGTTATGAGTCTTGCTCGAGGTTCCGTAGCAACGTTAAAATGTTTTTACCGTCTCTTGATTGCCAGGTAAAAAATCACGAGAGCGACTTGAGATAAAGAAATTCGAAATAACGCATGGACGGGGACAGGGAGAAAAAACGGTTAAGCACTTGGCGTATACGAAAGTCATTTACGGTATTAAAAGCCAGCGCTTATGTATACGAGCCATTTGGTATAAGAAGCGTGTTTCACTCGGGGCTTCTATTGCCGAGGAAAGATCATGACTGGGGGTTCTCTTGAAATTGTATCTTATACTTGTTTCTACGAAGCCATAATGTGGAAACGTCATATAAATTCCTACTGTTACGTTCCTAGTGTACGTTATACGTGTGCCTGTATATGTATACAATTTCGAATGGTATATATGTAAATATAGCATTTTGAAATTACTGGAATTACGACGGTAAGGAGAATGCGTTCTTCTCTCTGAATTTCCTTTGATATTCCATTTCCCCAGTTGGATCGGTCGTACCTCGTCGCGTTTATGCATCTCAGTTATTCACTGTAGAATTTCGAAAATCATCAGGGAATACAGCCCATTAGAGAATGCCATAAGGGTCACGATAATAGCCCCGTGATGGAAGCAATAAGACGGCCAATAGCACGTGCCGTGATATATCCGTGTGTATATACCTATATATACGTAGTTGACAGGTAATTCCATTCGGCTAGAGAAGCAAAGGACTTTCTTAATCGCGACTCATAAACGGTTTCACTCGAGCGATAATTCGTTATCTTACGCGCCGTTCAAAAAGGCTCGTCTCCCACGCATTGGCAACTACTGCCTGTACGTGTATAAAGTACCCACAATGCACACGTAGAGCAAACGACGCATCCCGGAGCCGGTTCCGTCTCGCCGATAATTTTATTCCGTCCGACACTTAGCGACAGAATCGCCATGACTGTACTCTTCGCTTAACTAACCGATTGTGCCGGGATTTATTCTTCGGGCTACGAACTTTACGAGCCGATCAATTTGCTCCTCGTGATTTCGTGGCGGATATTTATATAGAGGGCGAGCCCTATCGTTACTGGAAGGTGGGTCGCCATTAAGTGTCAGGCGAGAGAGACGAGGTAAGGATTGAATCGCGAAAAATTCTCAGGACTTGGTAGGAACGAAAAAAATACGAGAAACCGGGAAAAAGCGAGAGGATGGAAAATTCGTGAGATAAATTCTTCGCGATCTCGCGAGGGAGAATGATGGAAAATTTAAAGCGAAGATAATTACGCGGGAAAATTTGAATTTCGTGATTCACTAGATTTTTGATAAAATTTTATTCCCCTCACCCCTCGACGCTCACTTTACGTTGAAGCACGTAAAAAAAATTCTCGCATCACAGCTCAAGTAGATGTTAAACGAGGGAATCCTCTTTATCCGCGCCCATGCGTGTCGCTAGGAATAATAAACAATCGCAGCGACGATTTACATGCATATACAATCCCCAAACCGTTTCTCTTCTCTTCCCACGTGCGCATGTAAAATGCATATTTATTTAAAATCGCGTGGTTCCGCGGCTGGTAAGTGCCATTTCATTATGAGGACTCCCTGGCGCCGTGTCGACTCTTTCGTCGCGTACATTAAAGGAGACCCTAAGAAGTAGATACGAGCACGTAAGGGACGGACCTCCCGCATCTGTATACCGTGCTGTTCACGTGCCTCGTCACTGGGAATAAGGAGGTGCAAGATGTAGACGAGAGAAGAAGAAGAGGAGGAGGGATAGAATAAGAAAAAGGGGGGAATAAGAATTAAGGAGTACGGGGGCATAAAGCTTAAAGGCGGACGCTCAACGTGGCGCTAGCTAAACGATCTGACTTCCGTGAGCTATTCGAGCGACACATTCCGTCAGTGTGACTTTACTCTTAACAAGCCTCTAATGAGAAACGGGTGTTACGCGTGTTTAGCCGCGCTACTTTAACGCAATTACCATTTATCACTCGAATCGTTTTTATCGTCCGTTTGCCTGATAAAGAATCGTCCATGGAACGATAAACTTTCTCAGATACGTTTACATATACGTATCCGGAGCGAATCGTTCCGCTGCGCGTTTCACGCTCATTTCCGGCCGCTGTATTTCCACATACTGCATACAGGCACTGAAGACAATTTAGAATTCTATGAAATTCTTCTTTTTTTTTTCATTTTAGACTATACCCAGTGATCCATCTTGCTTCCACATTTTGCGCCGACTTATCGGTACTAAGAACGATACCCAGCGCCTCTTACGGCAGACTGTACAAGTCTTAGAATTTGACTTGTACGCTATAGCTCGCAGATATTCCATGCGAGCACGCGAGGACGATAGAATTACTTTGGAACGCCAGGTTTCCCCGTTCACGTCGTTTCCGGTGGATAAATTCAATCTGGCATGGCGAACGAGGTCAGAGGCTAGACTGGGCAGTTAAATGTCTATACGCAGAGACTAAGGTCAGGTCCAAGGTGGAATTCCTCGTAACCCCCTGGACCCCCATCGTTGTTCATTAACTTCTACGGGATGATACGGAAGGTGGAGGAGCGACCAGGGACGAAGGTTGTCCGTGGGTGTTTTGGGGGAGTTAGGTTCGGGGACCTGTTCCTAGGCGACAATTGTTGTTTTAACGTAGCAAAGATTTTGAATGGCGTGCGACCTCATTACTGAAATGGAACTCATTACCGTTATGTAAAAGCGTTTGCATTTTGTTATAATGTTACACGCTCGCTATAAAGGGACGCTTGCTAATGACTGCGAGTTATTCAGCTGCACGAACCTCTCGACGCCGCTACACTGCTTCGTGCAGGACCTATTGAACGTGAAAGTTGAAAATTGCGTCGAAGCCCTAGGGGTGAGTGGGAGGAGGAGGAGGAGAGAGAAGAAGAGTGGGAGGTAGGGAAGGTGGATTTGAATCGTAAGCCGAGACTCCCTTACCTCCTCCTTGTCCCACCCTACCCTCTTCATTCGAATAAGAAACTCAAAACCGAATATCAAGGGTGGCCTCCTCCCCTCCACTCCGCCCCTGAGTTGTTAGCATCATCATTCTTGCGAGCAGGAACTACGAATTTCTTTAGAAAGAGCAAACCCCCTCGACATGGCTACCTGTATCCATGCGTGTTGTACCGCGTAAAGCGTAAGGGAACGTCGGTCGTTTAATTGTATGAAATGTAAATTAAAATTAAGAGGCATAAAAAAAAACAAATTTCTTTGAAATTTAATGAACCGACGATCACAGCGCCTCTACCGGTCACCGTCGTCCCTGGCTAACCTTCCTCCACGCTGGGACTCGACGAGCGCCATTTGGCAGAGCTTCAACAATGCTCTTCGTGTACTCGCGTTAAATAACAATGGGTCAGAGAAGCGGAGGCTACTCGAAAACATTTGCCCATTTCCTCGCTCTTTGTTATGATTCGTTCACCCCACATAATGACACGCGCCACAGCCCAACGACTCTCTCTCCTTCACTTTTACTCTCTCTCTCTCTCTTCTTCTCGCTGCCTCCGATTCTCCCTATTCTTTTCCCATGGTCCTTTCAGACTTTTTTTTCTATACTTTTTCCTTCGTATCACCCCGCGCCACTCCACTTCGTTACGGTACATCTCTTACCGCGAGCACCACCCCCCCCCCCCCCCCCTCCCC
>NW_014332881.1:1173659-1174636 GCF_000341935.2 Cephus cinctus
CCCCCCCCCCCCCGTCCCTTCCCCATATCGCGCTGTAAGAGGAGCAAATTGCTCCCGGTCGTATTTATCGATAAAAATCAATTTACTTTCCCTCGGTATCCAGAATCACAAGCCAGCTGTTTAGCTGGACCTTGGACAGACTTCTGTTCATCCCTTACATTTTTTTTTTTTTTTTTTTTTTTTTTTTTTTTTTTTTTTTTTTTTTTTTTTTTTTTTTTTTTTTTTTTTTTTTTTTTTTTTTTTTTTCAAAGCCTCTCCCTTCTTCACGGTCATCGAACCATTATCCGTATATTGGAGTCTGTTCGTACGCGCACTGCAGTCTTGTAAAGGGGGTTGTTGCGCAGTGCCGAGCCCTACCCTCATTAGGTTAGGACAAATTAGCACACCAACGTAAACAAGGTACCCCCGTCTATACTGTATGTATGTACACACAGTATGGTATCTCCTTTCCGATGCCAACCCGCAGGCCAGTACGGAGTGCTTGTACTGCATTGATCTTGTATCGAGTAGCGGGCCGGTACTACTCTTGGTATATACATTTGTATTTGACGATGCGTTATAACCGATATTAAAGTAGGATAGTAAAGGGGAGCATCCGGGATGCAACGTTCTTGCCTGGCGGGCAAGGGATGGAAGGAAGTGTAAAGATCGTAAAGTGCGTTAGGCAGGATAAAAGAGTTACGAGAGATGAAAGAGGGCCATTATGCAAACGATATACAGAATGGACTCGGGGTGCTGCGGGGCGGGGGTCAATATTACCGGAGGGCCCGTTCGAGGGTTGCTACAGATATATATGCCGTACCTGGTAAAGGGGGGTTAGGAATTCTTATTTTCTACTGTTTCTTTGTTGTATGTGTAATAGGTACATAACGGAGGTAATATAGGGAATGGGGATACTTTGATGTGCCACTGAAACGGCGTAAGGTGAATGGCGACGTCCGGGAAATTAGAACTGCCGTGACATATACCGAGGGGGG